>NC_058088.1:163464919-163788148 GCF_014858855.1 Bufo gargarizans | reverse complement strand
GACTGCTCTGCTGAACCAGGATTATTACATAGCAGCACTTAAATGGAGATCAGGGTTTGGCTGAAGTTCATACATACACATTAAAAGCTAGTTATGGCGGAAAAGTAGTAGTAAATTAAACACTCACCCTTGAACATTATTTTGTTTTTTAACCTAAATAGGTCCAGAATTATAAAAGTTGTAATTTCTTTTTTTTCCACGCAGAGCTCTAAAATCCCTGCATAGACTGAGGTAAATTATACAATTCTATTCACCAGTCATTACTACTAGGGAGAGTTTAGGAGCTTATGTAGCCTGTGCTAGAGGGCCCTACAGGAGAGAAATTGGTTCCTGGATAAAGATTTGTAAAGCAATAGGAGTGGGCAGAGTCTGATCTAAGGCAGGTATCCTGTGTGCATCAAGCAGGGATCTCAGCAGAGTTGAGTGGTGCAATGCAATGGAGCCTGCATGTGGATTGCACCAACCTCATACCATTTGCTTCACTAAGGCAGACAAGGCCAGAGACTGCAGGGAGTGACTAGTCCGTGTGAGAAGCAGCAGAGCTCCCAGTAATACATGTCTGCAGAGGAGTGTGCAAAAAGCAGGAGGTACCTGATGTACCAAGGGTTTGATGAACTATGACAGACTGTAAAATGCAATTTTTTTTAAATAAAAATATTAAACACTTCTCAATGTTTTCCATATTTTTGACAGCATAGCTAGCTTTACAGTCTTACCTCTGCTTCTGGGCATCAATGAGTTCATTCTTTGCAAATTCAAAGTCTCTGATTCGTTCTTGGCCTGCACTTCCTAAGCACACCGTGCGACGACTACTCTGAACCTCTGTGGGGTGGTTGAACCGGAAGTAATGATTTCCACCGAGAATCACTCGGTCACCCTAGAATTAGACAATTTTAGATCAAAGAACACAATTTTTCAAATATTACATATTTGCACTAAAATGTGAAGATCAAACCCACAGATCAAAATATGTAAAGACTTTGAAATTATCTCTGCTCCATCATATTTATCTATCCATCTATGCTGACTGCTGCTTGTCGTAGCAATGGCGGTGGGAGGTTGGTGACTCTGCAGGGGTGGAGACAGTCATCTGCTCGCAAAAAGGTGCAGCAAGTTGAACACACAGTATATGCTGGTAATAGTGAAATTTTGCCTCACTTTCAGTATCAGGAAAAAACTTCTCCCATTTTTTTTGTGAAAGCAAGGGTAGTCATCAGTATGCTAATAATATGCATGTCAGCAAATGAGCAAGCAACCATGCAACTTGCCATGCTGGCCAGCATGCCTGAGGACCCAGTTCTTTCTGGCTCTGCCCGCCACTTCGATAATTGGTCATTATAGCCAGTATCATTGTTATCAGCCTTGTCCCTTGCACTACTAACGACTCCTCCCCCAACATGTCAGTTCAGGTTCCCAACAGCTAGAGGGCAGCCAGAAACATTTTAGGATACTTTCACACTAGCGTTTTTCTTTTCCGGCGCCGAGTTCCGTCCTAGGGGCTCAAATCCGGAAAAGAACTGATCAGTTTTATCCCCATGCATTCTGAATGGAGAGTAATCCCTTCAGGATGTCTTCAGTTCAGTCTTTTTGACTGATCAGGCTTTTCAGAAAAACGTAGCATGTTGTATTTTTACCTCCGGCCAAAAATCCTGAACACTTTGAACGCCGGATCCGGCCCTTTTCCCATTGACTTGCATTAACGCTGGATCCGGCGCCGTGTGTTCAGTCAAACCGGATCGGGCTTTTGTATGTTAAACCCGAAAAATAGGGAAAAAAAAGTTAAAGTCCATAAATGGCGGATCCGTTTTTTCCAATGCATTTTTCCATTGTGATCGAAAGCCTGATCAGGATTCAAATGTAATCAGTTTTCACACGTTTTTCCGGATCCGGCGGGCAGTTCCGGTGTCGGAATTGAACGCCGGATTCAAACAACGCTAGTGTGAAAGTAGCCTTAAATCTGTTTTCCCACCATCCTTTGTTGCATCAGCATAGGGGGGTGGGCAGGGTGACATAGCTGATGCTACAGTTGTCCCTACTGCCAAATCTGGTGGCCTCTTTGAAGGCAAGCCACAATATTTTTTCAAAAAGCATTGCAACACTAAACTTATTATGTGTGCCATGCAGGAAGCATGTGCTATTTCCCTCCAAATGCAGCACAGCCACAATGTTTCTGCCATTGTGACTGACCACTTTGCCGAAATAAAGTTGGCAAGGAGACAGCCAGTGGGATATTTGCTGCTTAATGCACTTTAGCAACTGATCTGCTGTCACTTCTCTCACCCAGGTTGGCAATGCTACAGATTACACATACAGTATGATAGAATTATTTCTCAAGTGGTATCCCCTTCTCCCTAGCTGTGGGCTGCCCAACCGCAGCAGTAAGTGTCACAGCCAGGGAGAAGATGAGCTTTTTTGTTGCATGGCTGTGACACACTCTGCTGCGAATCGGCAGCTCACAGCCAGGGAGATAAACTGCGTCTACTCCTCCCTATACCGATGCTATTAATTAGCTTACAGGGTGGCAAAAGAGACCGGGGCACAATGGGGGTAACCGAGTAGCGCATCTGAAAAAAAAAAAATGGTGCACCGACATATACTAATATTGTAAGTATATATGCATGATGGGCTCCGATATCTTCCTGACAGGAATATATTGGCAAAAGTCTCAGCTTTTAATATCTGCTTGTATGACCAGCTAGTATAGTCAGTGATATATCCGTTTGGTGCATTTTTTTGAGTGATTTATATAATTGTATTTTCATCCGCACAATGCTCCAGTCTGTGTAGGATGTCTTTGTGGTGCATGTGGACCGCGCTGGCGTCGTCCTTTGTACGCATTATTTGCTCGGGATGGTCGTTTGCTGCGGTCCACATGCGGTGGGACTGCTCCCCCAATGAGAGACACGCTACAGTGTTTGGGGTTTGAGCAGCTCCCCCATACTTGCCACTGTATTTCTGTGGTTCACATGTGGTGGGACTGCTCACCCAATGAGAAACACGCTACAGTGTTTGGGGCTTGGGCAGTTCCCCCATATTGGCCACTATAGTTCTGTGATTTTGTTTTATATGTATTGAATGTGTGCCTTTATTTGGCAATTGAACATTCTTTTGCACCTGGAGACCTCCATCACACGGTCTGATATGGGTGCGGCTTACAGTCTGGCTTTGTTCACATTGCATTAGTTGTCCTGCTATGCGGTTGTGTGGAAGCCTGACTGAGCTGGATTTCATCACCTTCAGACTCTGTTCACACCATAGTTAGTGCACCAGAGTTAGTGCAGTGGTAGGACCCCTTGCCATGCCGAGTGACCGTGACATGGTGCATGATGGGCTCCGATATCTTCCCGACAGGAATATATTGGCAAAAGTCTCAGCTTTTAATATCTGCTTGTATGACCAGCTAGTATAGCCAGTGATATATCCGTTTGGTGCATTTTTTTCAGTGACATATACTAATATTGTAATGTCAGGACAAGTGAAAGGTCCTCTTTAAAAGCAACAGAATCCACAAAGTAGTACAGCAGCAACTGCACAGCCAGCAACTTGGCCAGGAGGGAGTTTAGCTTGCATACAGGTGCGTGGCACGTATAGTTGTTTCCCGGCTACACCTTCTGTTATCGATGACTGACAACACAGTGAAGGAGGGGTATTCTGAGTGGGAGAAGCAGTAACTGCCACAAAGACTACAAGAAGAAGGAAGACAGTCTTGTTCCGACTGATAACTAGAAATGGCTGTCACCTCATGTGCTGCAGTACAGCCGTGGGGCCTCTGTTTGCTGTGTGCAAGATCTGCAGGAAAAACGTAAACAGTGGGCATTCAAACAGTGGTTTTGTCTTCTGCACATGTGGAAAAAACCTGCTATATTGAGATACTCCCACAGAGCTACCAACAGCCAGTCTTTGCCTAGGTCTGGAAAGTTTCAATCCTGCGTCCATAGAATCAGCAGCATTACCAGCTTCCGAGCTGACCACAAAAGCAAATCTGGCCCTGGCAGTATATTTTTATTTTTATGTTTTGGCCATATGTTGCATCTACTCTATTGCTGCCATAGCCACCACCTTCTTCCTCAACCATGTTTATAGTCTTCACCCTACCCGCCAAATTTTATCAGACTGATATGTCATCATGGGCTCCTTGACTCCATCGTGTTTCCCTCTGTATTTGTCACTGTTGCCATGAATACCACTGCCTCTACCACCACCGTGTCTAAAAGTACTGCCACCACCACAACTATGCATCAAGTTCCCTGCCTCATGGCAGTCTAAACCCTTTGAGTATCTTCCATAGCACATGGGGTGTTGGCACTTCTTAGAAGAAAAAAAATAAAAAAAGGCATCCCACTAGGAAGGAGCAGTAAAGATAGATTATGCAAATAAAAAGGTTCTCTGGGGCCACAAAAGGAGGAGTAGCAGGAGGATTGTGTTGACCCCTGGCTCAAAGACGCATGTCAGACCCAGACATGACAGACATCATCCTTCTGTGACAGAGGATGAGTGAGCGATCCAGTAATCAAAGTAATCCTCTTTATCCTCAATAAATCTGTTGCTTATGGAAAGCGAAGGAGAACTGTGGTTCTACTACTGACTGAATGAGTGGTGCCTACTGTGCTGCTACTAATGTTTGCACTGCTACAGCCACCCACATTCTCACTTGCGGATGACAAGGCAGTAGTCTTTCGTTTTCCACAGTCATTGACTAGACATTTTAAGCTACGTTCACACTAGCGTTTTTGCGGATCCTCCGTTAAGGGGGCAGCGAACGATGGTGGCCACAGTTAAGGGGACAGTCCGCTTTGGAAGACAGTGTTAAGGGGCGGGGTGCTGTAGAAGCCCCTGTTAAGGGGGGTGGGGTGTTGTGAAATTCATATTTTAAAGGGAACGGAGCTCTGTGAAGGTCACTTAAGGGGCGGGTTATTGTGGAAATCAATGTTAAAGGGGTTGACCACCATAAGTATAAAAAACAATAAAGTGCTCCAGACAATAACTAAAGCCAAGAGGTATTTGTATCATGGAGAGATATACTGTGTAGATATAATTTTTCTACTTCATTCAGCATAGCATGCTCACATTGATGAGAGACTGTGTTGGCGGAGCAGATGCAAAGTGAAAGTAAAAATCCCAGCATGCATCACAGCAAGCATCTCCAGAGGAGCGGTCACATGACATATCTGCCATAGTGACAACAGCACCTCAGGTGTCATCACATCAGTCCTCCAGTCAAATAACTACATAGAGAAATTAACATAATGATAGCAATCCTACATTCCCAACATTGAATAAAGGTTACTGCTTTTTCCACAATTTGAGATATAGATATATAGATATAGAGATATATATATATATATATATATATATATATATAGCCGCGCCCCCTTTGCCTTCATAAGCCTCAGCGGGAGTAACAGACGGGACGTGCAGCCAGGTACCTGGAGCTTCCGGTCACGTCTGGTTCCTGCACGTCCCGCTCCACTAAGCCGCGTTCCGGGTAAGTATGGGGATCGGCTTCACCTCGTCACGGTCGCCCAGGTAAGCATGTATCCGACACCAGTCTGGTCGGATTCTGGTAACAGTGCGGGGGGCGGCTCACGGCGGCGCAGGCCTTACCGCACACGAGGACGGCGCACACACGCCGGGGGATTGGCCCGAAGCTCCGCTCACCTCCGGTGTCAGGCCGGGCTGCGCAGGCTGAATGCAGATAGGCGGGTGTTCCGGGAGCGACCGCGGGTGCCGGTTGCTAGGTACGTCGGCGGCCCCGCCCCCTGGTTACGCTCTCGCTGTTTCACAACCCCGTCGCCGGCCGGGGGGTTGGTTGTCTCTCCAGCAGAGGCGCATGTCAGCCAGCGTGGGCTTTAGCAGGCCTTGGCTGGTTTCAGGGCGGCTGTCACCTGTTGGCCCTGCTTCCCCTGTGCTCCACAACTATGTCTGTATTATAGGTGCTGTGCATTGCTGCTACTCACCTGACGGATCAGTATGGGTCACTATTAGGCCTGAGTTTGGGCGTACGTGCATAGACGGTCGCCCCTAAGGTTCCACTGCCTTCCCACAGCTAGGCTGGTGGGGGCGCCTTTCCTCTCAGATCTGCATTAGTTCCCTGCCGTGTTGTGCATATAGGTTACTCCTGCTCCTAGGGAGCAGCAGTACCTTGGTTCTGAAAGAAAAAAAAAATATTTTTTCTACATTTACCTTGTTGTCATACGTCATATTGCAGAGTTCTTCTGGCCGTTTATCTGACGCTCCATTTCCATGCCAAGGATTTCTTACTTACAGTAGGTGGTACGTCCTGTTTTCAATACGGGTATGGTATGTGTCACGGGTTGGGCCGCGGGCACCTTTCTCGTCTCATGTGGTGTCCGCCACACCATGGCATGTTGTCATACCCGTCTCTCTCCCTTGTTGCTCGTCTGCTTGAAACGTTCGGGCACGACTGTCGTCCACCCCGGTGACACGGGATTCTGCCGGAACGTCCAGGTTGTCCCTTGTCTATTGTGGTTCGTTGCTTGAAGCGTTCAGGCATTGTTGTGTCCGCCACGCCGGTGGCATGTAGTCCTGCCTGGTACTCCAGGTGGGTGCCTCGTTCATTTTGGTACGTCTGCTTGAAGCGTTCAGGCTTTGTTGCGTCCACCGCTCCTGTGGCAGGTGGTCCGGCCTGGTACTCCAGGTTTGTCATGTTAGTCATTGTGGTACGTCTGCTTGAAGCGTTCAGACAATGTAATGTCCGCCACTTCGTGGCATGGTGTCCGGCCTGGGTCCCCCAGGGTGTCTTGTCAGCTCATGTGGTACTTCCGCTTGAAGTGTTCAAGCATTACATTGGTCACTCCGGTGTCAGGTGGTCCTGCCTGGAACGTCCAGGTTGTCAGTGTCGTCTCCTGTTGCACGTCTGCTTGAAACGTTCAGGCTAAATATGTCTGCCACGCCGGTGGCGGGGGGTCCTGCCTGGAACATCCAGGTTGTCAGTGTCATCTCCTGTTGCACGTCCGCTTGAAACGTTCAGGCAAGTATGTCCGCCACCCCGGTGGCACGTGGTCCTACCTGGTACGTCCAGGTTGTCTTACTCGTCTCTTGTTGCACGTCTGTCTGAAGCGTTCAGGCAATGTCGAGTCAGCCGCCCCGGCGGCATGGTGTCCTGTCCTTATACGTTCAAGGGGCCTGGTGCACCGATCTTGGCACACATCCGCCCATAGCGGCATGCATGACCCAGCAGCACGCCCGGGGGAGCACGTCATCCTGTTTGTTGGCTCTTCTGTCATCATTGTTGCCTAGTACGTGTAGGCCATGTTTTTCATGTACCCTTAGGGGCAGGGGTACGTCCTGTCACAACCAGGTGGGTGTTTAGTCCCAGTACATTTAGATATTCATACTTGTTCTTGTTTTATACGGCAGCACGTAGGGGTATCGGTGCCTTCGGTTTCCTATATACAAGGCCTCCACCTCGGTCGGTGGTACGGGCCTCCGGTACGGTATCAGTATCGTTTTTCATCAAAAACCATAAACCAGGTGAGTATCAATTCAGGTCCGTCAGGCCGGCCATAATCTAGGGGCGGTCATTTGGGTAGAGGCCAACAGCGGGAGGGGCCATCGGGATGTCCAAGACACACCTGGCATCTGCACAAGTAACAAAAGGTTTTGTCCCCAGGTGTTATCCAGGGCTTAGAGTATTGCAGCGTGGTCAACATGTCCCAGGCCTCAGACATAGACGATGCCTCGTCCATCTCCGGGTCCGTGGTTTCCGGTCTGGCTGGTCATGGATCCCTGAGAAGCTGGACAATTCCAAAATTGGTGGCAGAGTTGCATAGAAGGGGCATCAGTCACCCTGCTTCAGCCAGAAAAGCCGAACTGTATAGGCTGCTGGTATCTAGCCCAGGTCCTTCCAGCAAGCAGATGGCAGTACCTTCCATCCAGGCATCACTAGCACAGCTGAATGACACTATGGGGAGTTTGGCTGCCTCGGTAGCGGACATCCAGCACCGGGTCATGGAGCTGGAGTCCAGGGCCTCCACCCCTTCGCAGGCAGTGTCGCCCGTGACGGCAGTGTCAGGGCCATTAGCAGGTTCCCCAGGTATGTCATCTACTCCACCGGCCATTGTCCCAGCTCATTTTGTGGCGGAGAATATCAGGAGGGATATACTGGCAGGCAAAGAGGTCAACCTGGCATCTATCCTCATAGCGTCCCATGATGCAAGCGAGCACAGAACCATTGATTGCGGGGAGGTGTCAGTAGTGATGAAGTCCAAAGATGCCCGACTGAATCGCAAACTGTCCATTCCCGAGTTTGTACTCGCTTTCAGTTTATTCAGGGACGTCATTTGCTCGGCACAGCCTAATAGGAGGGAGAAGCTGGACGCCTATCTATATCAGGTCACCGATTTGGGCCACAGGTATGGGGGCTCGGCGTTCTATGATTACCATCGGTCCTTCGCGGCGAAAGCCGCAGCCTCCCTAGCACAGTTTCAGTTTTTGACCAATTGGGCTGTGCTAGACATGGAGCTGTTCTGCAGGCATTTTGCAGGGCTCCGAGCCCCCACTTGTGGTTCATGCCAGTCTATTTTTCATGCCACGGAGTGGTGCCCCAACGAGGCAGCCTCCCTTCCTGATGGACCCGGAATGGCTCTATCAGGAGTCCCCAGGGGCCCGGCCCTCATGGACAAGTTTGGCAGGCCAATTGTGTATCTAGGCAAAAGCCAGATATGCAATAATTTTAACTTCGGCCACTGCATGTTCAGTGGGTGCAGGGCCCTCCACGTGTGCACAGTCTGCTTTCGTGCACATCCGAGGTCAGCCCGTCCTAAAAAAATCATCTAAACTGGCATGACTGACCGACATCAACGTGGATCTCCTGGGAGCACTCCTAGAAGGGCATGATGATCAACGGTTTGTGGTACATCTACTTACCGGTCTGTCAGAAGGGTTCCATACGGGGTTGGTGGCCCTTCCGCATGCCAATTGGGAGTGTGAAAATCTCCTCTCTGCCAGACAGGATCCAGAGGCTGTGCAAGCGGCGATTTCCTTGGAGCTGGAGAAAGGGATCCTAATCGGTCCATTTGATTCTATTCCCTGGGAAGTATGGAGAGTTAACCCTATTGGAGTGGTGGCAAAGAAGGACTCGAAAAAAAGAAGACTTATCTATGATCTCTCAGCTCCTCATTCGTCGCACATACCCAGTATTAATTCCCTGATACCATCGGAAGAGTTCAGTATGAAGTACTCTATCGATGAGGCCATTCTATTGATTCTCAAGGCAGGCAGGGGGGCCTGGTTATCCAAGACAGATATTGCGGACGCCTTCAAGCTGCTCCCGATCCATCCACAGCTATGGCAGTACTACGGCATTAAGTGGGAAGGCAGGTACTACTTTGCCAATCGCCTAATGTTTGGCTCAAAAAGCAGCCCATGGCTGTTTGACCGTCTGGCCCAGGCCCTGCACTAGATCCTGGTCAAACATGGGCAGGCGCCCATGTGCATCCATTACCTGGACGACTTCCTGCTGGTGGAACATCCTGCCCGGCAGCCCTCCAGCTTGTCCTCCCTGCTGGAGTTATTTGCGGCCCTCCAGGTTCCTGTCGCCACATGGAAGACTGTAGGTCCTTCCAAGTCGATCACCTTCCTGGGGGTCATCCTGGACTCAGTGAAGTTCGAAGCATAGCTCCCCGAGGAGAAGTTGCAGCAGATACGATTGGCAATCCTGGAGGCGTCCAAGGCCGGCTTCCTGACCAAGACGAATCTCCAATCATTGCTGGGCCGGCTGAACTTTGCCATGAGAGTTATGCCCCAGGGACGTACCTTTATTTCCCGGCTCTTGCTGCTCCTACCATTAGCCCCACAACAAGACAGCGTCATTCGGCTGGACCAACAGGCCATGGCGGACCTGTCCATGTTAAATTCATTCATGTCTTCATGGAATGGGATACGGTTGTTCATTCTCCCCCGGGATTCGTCCTCCCCCACGATTTATTCAGACGCAGCTGCATCCAAGGGCTTTGCAGCTATATTTGGCAACCATTGGCTGGCCGGTGCCTGGCCATCTCAGATCTCAGGGGACAGGGAGGCTCTTCGGTCATCCCCCCCTGTTGGAGTTATATCCTTTGGTGGCAGCGGCCCATGTATGGGGCCACGACTGGTCAGACTCTAGGGTGTTGTTTATTACTGATAGTCAGGACTTGGTTGACATCATCCGGGTTGGCAGAGCTAGATCCCCAAAGATCATGGCCCTCATGCGCAAGTTGGTGTGGCTGTCCATGACGCACAACTTTTGCTTTGAATGCTCCCACATTCAGGGTTCCATGAATACGGCTGCAGATGCACTGTCCCGTTTTAACGCCAATGTCTTTTTTCAGGTTATGCCGCAAGCAGACGCAACTGGGGCAGGCATTCCAGCCTACAGCGACCTGGTGTGGGATTAATGTCTTTGATCAGGACAGCCAAAGATCTATTGCACCAGAGCCTTTCTGAGAACACAGTCAGGAATTATCGCACAGGCTGGAACCTCTACAAGGTTTTTGCCAAGAATCATCCTCAAGGCAACGTGGATGACGTATCATTCATGATGGAGTTTATTGCACATTGTCATACTAACCTCAGCCTCGCGCACAACACCATCCGCCTTTACTTGGCAGGGGTTCAACATCAGTTCACCTTGGACAACCCTGCCCGGGTATCTTTTTTCACGTCACAGGCCATCAAGGCCACGCTCAGGGGCATCGAGAAAGCCGCTGCAAGTAGGCCAGTGGTCCGTCAACCCCTGTCCGGCGCCTTGTTTAGGCAGTTGTCCTTGGCTCTGGATGGTAATCCTTTTGGGCCCTTGGTTAGCACCATCATTACAGCCGCCCTTTACCTGGGGTTTTACGGATTCCTCCAGCCAGGGGAATTCACCACTACCAGCCGGAACAGCCGGCATCTTCAGAAGCAGCACTTGACCTGGCATCACGACCATTTCATACTAAGCATCCTGGCCACCAAGACCGCCCAGACAGGACCTCCTACTCTGGTCAGGTTTTACCCCTCGCACGTCTGGTGCCCGGTCAAGGCGCTGCAACAATGGTCGTCAGGGCTGCAGGCGGCAGCGCCAGATAGTCCTTTACTTCCCTTTAAGGGGGGTCCATTGTCCACCTCTCAGTTCATGTCCCATGTCCGCTCCTTGGTTGCAGGGTTGGGTCAGGACCCCAAGGCCATTTCGGGCCACTCCTTTCGTATTGGGGCGGCCTCAGCCGCTTCTAGGCTCAAAGTTCCACCGCATGTCATCAGAAGTATGGGGCGGTGGAGGTCGTCTTGTTTCTCCAGATATGTACCAAATCCCCAATCCGAGATTCGTGAGGCGTTCTGTTCTCTAGCCCTGTAATGCTACAATAAAGTGTTTGACAGTATGTTATGTCTCCTTTTTGGCCCCTTTTAGGCCTACCCTCGCTCCGGGCTCCCGGCATTAACCAGCCCTCGGTAAGCCCTGAGTGGTTCATTCAAGGGCCGTCGCCCTGACCACAAGTGGTTAAGGCTGCCGGGCAGCCTGTATTTGTGGGAGGGGCTGAGGCCGCGCCCCCTTTGCCTTCATAAGCCTCGGCGGGAGTAACAGACGGGACGTGCAGCCAGGTACCCCTCCCTCCCTCCCCTTTTCTCTTTAGGTCCATTGGGGTAGGCCCCCTTTTAGGCCTACCCTCGCTCCGGGCTCCCGGCATTAACCAGCCCTCGGTAAGCCCCGAGTGGTTCATTCAAGGGCCGTCGCCCTGACCACAAATATATATATATATATATATATATATATATATATCATATGTGTGTGAAGATCGAGAGATCATATACTGTATCTATTTACATCTCTATATGTACTGTGGTGGAAGGTGTGTATGTTTCACCCAGATATGGTTTTAGTAAAGTGTAGTTTGCCGAGACAGGTTTGTTTAGATTCTGTTCTGGGTTTCTGCTGTTTTAAAGAGACCCAGGGCTAATTTATATGATTGACCATAATGCCGATCGCAGACAGATGCCATGGTCTTTTGTAACCAGAGCATCTGAGGTGGCTTTCCCCCCGAGTGCTGCAACACATATAGCAGCCCGCAATGCACAGGTATCAGCCGAGTGCAGGCAGTTTGCAGATGTGGACCCATTCACTTCAATGGGTCTGCGATCCACAAGATATGTTCCGCACCACAAAAAGATAGAACACGTTCTATTTTTTTGCGGTGCAGAAGCACGGAGAGGAATCCTTTGGAAGCATTTTGTACTGCTTCCGTGGGCTTCTGAGCCTTGCCTCTGCTCCATACCACTCTGCATCTTGCAGATTGCAGACCCATTTACGTCAATGGGATGTTTGCTGTCCGCAATACAGGAACGGGGCGCACGCACACTTGTGTGCATGAGTCCTTAGACTGCAAATAACATTTCCCAGCAGTCTATAGGAGATCGCATGTTCAGATCCCTTAGGAGGGCTTTTAAATAAGGAGGGCTTTTTAAGATATTAAAATTAAGCTCATCCCTCCTCTTTCTGGCCAATTTGACTTTTATTATATTTTTGTAATGAAGCAATGAAAAAAGTTATTTATACCACTTTGGAGTGAGTGTTTTTTAAAAAAAAATCAAACTATAGATCACAACACAAAAAATTAGCCCTCTAAAACAGAAATGGGGATCAGAATATGGAGATAAAAAAAAATATTTTTTCGTTGCAATTATCTTTTTCAGTATTAAAAGAAAAAAATAGCAAATGTGGTATCACTAATTACACTGTGGTAGATGTATTTATTACATTACATTACACCCCATCTGGATTTTACAGCTTTACACCACATCAAACTCAAAAGTAGATGGTGCCAATAGAAAATACAAATTTGTCCCGCAAAAAAAATTAAATAAAATAAAGCCCTCATGCAGCTATTTAAATGGAAAATTTTAAAAAGTTATGGCTCCGGGAAGGCCAAAAGTTAATATTTGAAAATGGTTTGGTCCTAAAGGGGTTAACCTTTTCAGGACCAAGCCATTTTTAGCAAATCTGACATGTGTCACTTTATGTGGTAATAACCGTTTTTACTTATCCAGGCCATTCTGAGAGTGTTTTCTCGTCACATATTGTACTTCATGACAGTGGTAAAATGGAGTTAAAATATTTTTTTTATTTATAAAAATACCAAAATTTACCGAAAATTTTGAAAAATGTGCGAATTTCAAAATTTTCAGTTTTCTACTTTTATAAATTATCAGTAATAACTCCAAAAATAATTACTTTACATTCCCCATATGTCTACTTCATGTTTGGATCATTTTTTGAATGACATTTTTTTGGGGACGTTAGAAGGCTTAGAAGTTTAAAAGCAAATCTTGACATTTTTCAGAAAATTTCCAAAACCCACATTTTAAAGGACCAGTTCAAGTCTGAAGTCACTTTGTGAAGCTTACATAATAGAAACCACCCAAAAATGACCCCATTTTAGAAACTACACCTCAAGGTATTCTAAATGGATTTTACAAACTTTGTTAACCCTTTATGTTCTCCACAAGAAAGAAAGGAAAATGGAAATTCAATTTCAGAATTTCACTTTTTGGGCAGATTTCCATTTTAATCCATTTTTTCCAGTAACAAAGCAAGGGTTAACAGCCAAACAAAACTCAATATTTATTGTCCCGATTCTGTCGTTTACAGAAAAACACCATATGTGGTCGTAAACTGCTGCACGGGCACACAGGGTGCAGAAGGAAAGGAACACTATATGGTTTTTGGAAGGCACTACCTAATATAGATACTTTTTTTTTTTTTTACACAACAATATAATTTTTGAACCAAAAAATAAATCATGTTTTAATGTCTCCGTAGTCTGTAATGTAAGGTGATATTCTATAATTTATTATTTTTTTTACTTTATTTTGGGAAAAGGATGCTATTTTTTTTTTATATATAAGCTATAAGAGGAAACTTCACTTAAAAAAAATAAAAAAAATAATTGACCCAGACCCACTTGGTTCTTGAAGACCCAGTGGGTCTGATGGTTTACAATACACTGCAGTACACTGTATAGTGTTCTGCAGTGCATCATCACTCACAGTAAGCCTGATCAGGCTATACAGAGGCAAGCCGGATGCCTGTGAAGGCGTCCAGTTTCCATGGTATCCATTGGGAAGCTGCCAAAGCAGCGCAGCGCCCGATGGGGGAGCTCCCTTTGTTAACCTATCAAGCATCAGGCCACTGCCACAGCACAGCTGCAGCTCGATGGGAGAGGGAGCTTTTATACAGTGGAGGGGTTAAACGGCCAACACAGATGTCGGCCGTTACAAGCAAAGTGTGAGCTGTATATTAGTCCTGGGGGGCAAATACAGTCAAGTGGCCCATTTTTATTTTGCAGACTTATTTTCTTTTATATAGGAACACATTGCATTTACTGCACCCCAATGTGGCACGTGTAGCACGCTGCGCCTTTTGCCCGCCCATATTTTAAAAAATGTGGCACGTGTAGCATGCTGCGCCAATTCTTTTGCCTGGCCATTTCTAAAAGCCTATTTTTATAAAAGCATAATTTAGCCCCGCCCATTATTAAAAGCCCCTCCTACATATAATGGGCCACTTCCAACACTGTACAGCTGAAAATCTATTGTTGAGGCCTGTCTCTACACATCATACAGAGAGGGGGGGAGGTCTGTCCTGGTTGCTTTACATTATACAATAAACAGGCTACAGGCAGGAAGCTCCTCCGCTCTCCTCTCTCCCCAGATCCTGCTCAAGGCTTGAGGTTCCCCCCACCATCTGCCACCCGCCCGTGGCCTGCTGCCCCCTTTGGCCGTCCTCATCCAGCTCTGACATTAGTTTCCCACAACTGCCTCCCTACCCCCCGTCCCTGGATATTACATATACATGCATTTTAAAAGGTTCTGATCCCCACAGTCACGCACTGTGGGGATCAGAACCTTTCAGCCGGCATTAGGATCCTGTGATTGACTAGTCTATACAGACTAGCCCATCAGAGCGATCAGCACGGGAACATCCTCGTTGTAGACAGGACATCAGACATGCTTTTACTAGGCTCCCCGCTCCGAACACTTGGGACAGAACAAGGAGCATGCAAGTGACAGGGGCAGGCTGGGCATGTGCTGCTCTTAAACAGATTATGAGAGCAATGCATGTACAGTTACAATAATGGCATGGACGAGCTTTCTTTAAAGTTCCTCCATATCGCGTGCAGCAATGGACGAAGCGGGGCTAAGGGGGCGTGGCTTACTATAAAAAGATCAGCAGACAGATTTTTTAAATAAATTATATTTGGAAACTCATTTTTACCCTGCCTCCAACAATGTCGTGTAAAGCACTTATATAGTGGCCAACCCTGTGCTGCTACGCAGTTAAAACTATATAGTTTAAATCATATGATATTCTATATTTGGTTATATGCTCCCATCTAGTGTCCGTTTATGGTAATGCACTTGTTTTTCTAGTTAGTCATATCTGTCATTCATTTCATTGCTCCACCCCTTCTGTGTATCTCACTTCCTGTTTCTCCATACTGCTCCAGGCATTGAAGAGGTACACATGTATTCTCATGTAAGCTTACAAAAGCATCATCTTTTGACCATACAATACCAGAATCCATCTGTCCTGCTGTACTCTTATCTGGCTTACAGAATAAAGCAACTTACACGGATAAACTCTGTGTTTGTGAGTTCAAGCTATTTCTGTCTGCCCCATAGAAATGAATGGGAGAATGGGCTGCGCATGCGCGGTGCGCTCCCATTCACTTCTATGGGAGCAGCGCTTTGTGGTTGACGGACCCTGGGAAATCCGGGGTCCTCCAGCAACAGCACTCCCCACTTCGCTCTCGTAGGTGCGGGTCCCAGAGGTGGGACCCGCACCTATGAGACAATATGCCCTCATTGTCTGAGATGGGAATACCCCTTTAAGGGGGTGGGGTGCTGTAGATGTCACTGTTATAGTGGATTCTGTCAATATCTTAACGACCACATTAAATTAAATAGATTAAATATACCCGTGCAAAGCCAGGTCCTTCAGCTAGTTTTACATATGAAGTTGAACAAAAAAAAAAAAAAACATAGATATTATAGCATCAGAAAATGTCTAAATTAAAATGTAAAATATATCTTTCCTACACTGTAATAGAATGCAATTCGCCATCTTGTAGTCATCTTGTCCTCCCAAAAACAATTGAACAACAATGATCAAAAAGTTATATGCACCCCAAAAATGGTACTAATAAAAACTATAGTTCATTCCACACAAAAACAAGCCATTATTCTGCTCTGTGGATGAAAATGTAAAACATCTTTGCCTGTCAGAAAATGGCTATGCCAAGAAAAGAGATTTTTTCCAAGTGTTCTAGAATATTTTATTTTATTTTTTAAAGTAGTGAAAAAAAATACCTATACAAATCTAGCATCGCTATAATCTTATAATCTCAAAACCCAAAAAAGTCTTGGCAGACTTGTGGCTTCTTTTCAATTTTACCCAACAAATACTTTATTTTCCCATTTTCCTATATAAGACATGGTAAATTACATAGTGCCATTAAAAAGTACAACTTGTCTCAAAAAAATAAGCCCGTATATGGACATGTGAACAAATTTTTTTTTTTTTTGTTATGGCTCTTGGAATGCGAGAGGGAAAGAAACCGAAAATACAAAAAAAACAAAATGGGCTTCGCCCTGCACTCAAGGGAGGAAGACTAGTTTATCTTTTCCTCTAGTTTCCTGTTGAGTGTAGAAGCTGTTTTACAGCTAAATAACTGCAGAGCATGCGGTTTTATCTTTTCTGATGGAATCCGCAATGCCGGCTTCTAAAAAGGTGCCATCAGATGAGCAGCAGATTGTTGGAAAAGTAGTGTTCCTTCCTGACAGTCGGCTGCTAGTCAAGAGTGAAGTGATGCTGTTACATGCAGAGATCTCCTCCACAGTATGAGAACAAACGATTGCTGCTGCCACCGCTCGTCCCCATACAAAATTATTGCTCCTGACTAAACAGCACAGCTGCCCGGGAACAATGGTTGAGGTGTCCAGACAGTCCACACCTCCGATCATTTCCACCGATTTGGATTCCATTCACTGGGTGATTTGCAGCACCGTTAGACTGGCAGATTGGCGGGAGTCTGACTCAGATGTGCTTAACGGAGTCTGACTCAGGTGTGAAACTAGCCTTGAACCACTTATTTTACATGGGGGAGAATATACTTGGTGGTGATATGTCACAACATGTAATGGGGAAATGGAGGTTGGAGAATAAAGCGGAGCCACTATGACCATTACTTCAAGGACATGAAATCAATAATTGGCACCATAATATCCAGATGGGAGATCACAGGAGTGTGTTGGCAAAGTTCTATTACTTACATGATGTAAAACCACCGAGTCTTTAACCAAGTTTCCATTAATAAACGTCTCAGCTCCAGGCATTGGAATCAGAGTCACCTTGCCATGCTCGTTATTGATGATGCTGTATATATATAGTAGAGGGGGAAATTTTATTTAGAGCTAAAAAGGACAATTGTCAATTTAATACCCAATTTTAAAGGGATATTCCGGGAGTTTAATATTCATAGCCTCGGGCAATCAATCTCTGGCAGGAGTCTGACACGTCACAACCCTGTCAATCAGCTGTCATACCTAATGTGCAGTGGACAGAGCTGGTTCCTGCAGCACTCCTCCCATTTACTTCAATGAAAGCAGCGCTGCAGAAACCAACCCTGTCCACTACACAGCGGATATCGCTATGAAATTCTAGCACCAACTGTGCTCAGTTGTTCGGTGGGGGTGCAGGACTCTGCATTGATAAAATATCGATGGCCTAAGGATAGGCTATCAATATGAAAATCCTGGAATAGCCCTTTGAGCTACAGCTACCAACAAACTAGGGTTGTTCAACCCTTGAAGACCTATTTTGTTTCCAATCTCTTTAGGATTATAAAGGGGACAATAACAGAATTAAGGCAAACCGTTGTCATAATTGGTACAGTATTACTGATAGAACGATGTATTAATATTAGAGCGCAAGAAATCTAAGGAACATAAGAGTCTAATGGCTGTGATCCTTGGATAATGAACAATCCATGTGTCCTCTTCTGTACCTAAAACAACTCTAAACAAACAACGGTAGGGAGGGGAGGAAGGAATGGAGATGAGAGAAGGGGGAGTTGGTCAAGAGACTATGCACATCAGGGCAATCAAAGATTTAGGCCGCCTGACACCGCATCAGTTTTGCTGTCCGCAAAACACAGATGCCGGCTATTTGCATTCCGCATTTTTCCATTCTGCATGTCTTGCCTCATGTTAAAAATGCCTATTCTTGTCAGCAAAATGGACCTTTGAGAAGATTATTAGTTGATCATGTAAATGGCAGAGCAGATAAGCCCCATATAGGGTGCAATCAGACTGACGAGATGATTTTCTATATTGGCATACAAGTGAGAGGAAGTGTTTTGTGTGATAGATACCCATCTACATTACTGGTTTGCTCAGAAGATGGTGCCCCTAACCGGGGTGCATGGAACCAGAGCCATGGTGCACTTACCATTGGGGTCCTGGGGGCACCCTCTTTAGATCCTTGGTTCTCCAGAACCACGATGACTACTGACATGTGCCTAAAATTAGAGGAGGGTTGTTGCTACCAGCACCCCCAGTTTGGTGTTTCTAGGTACCACCTCCTTGGAGCAATCTGAAAACCTCCAAATATACGTTTGCATTTCAAAAGCCGGAAGAGGTGTCTCAGGCATGTTATGTCCCAAAGGAAGGCATAAAAAATTAGGTAATGTTTGGAGTACATATAGTATCTTGGAATTCTAAATGCCTTTAGCAGGTCTTTCCTTCCCATCTATGGTACTTTTAAGGATTGCAATTGATTGGATAGATTCTGAATGAATGGTAAATATAGTTTGCCCGATACAGGTTTCAGGGGTCTTTAGTTACTTTAATCCCTTAATATTTTATGAAAATTATTTTGTCAGCCTTCATCATATGATTTGAACAAAATATTTTCATACTGTAAATAAAATTTTCATATAGATCTCCTCCCTGATCCCAGTTAGGGGATCTCTAGCATTCTGTCATAGCACTGCGCTGTACCATTCCTGTCATTTCTCCTAGTAATGAATTGAAAACTTGGGATACCAGTTGGACGTTCCTACAGACTGCCATTGTCAGTGTTGACAGTTTCAAACTATATGGACACGCCTGTACAAAAATTACTAGATCCAGCATACTTAAAAGAGCAATGAATACTTTGTTTAGTACATTAAAATATGGAACTTGAACAAACTCCCTGTTTATGCAATTTTATTTTAATAACCCGATTAAGCCCGCAGTGAACAGTGAAGATGCATAAGCGGTGAGTCTGTTCAAGTTCCAGAATGATCAGAAATTTTTGTTTCTTGGGGAATGTACTGTAATTTACTAAATAGATACATCTAAGAAGTGGTCGCATGACTTCTTTTAAAACAGTAGGTTTTTCTAGCAAAATACTAAAAATTCCAAAGAACTATTGTATCCTAAAAATAATGGTTACCTGTGTGAACCCCAATTTATTATTCCCTGTGGTAACATTTATGGACTTTGTTGTCCACTTATTTTTCAGGTTCTGTGGACCAGTATGATAGTTCCAGGTATATATAATTATGTAAACCAAGCAGATCATAGACCTCATTAAAAAAAAAAAAAAAAGCTGTCATACATTCATATTGCATGACATGAACATACCAATGGTCACTGGCTATGAGGGCTCCTGCTAGCTGGATCTCATGATCAGAACCTGGATGCTGCTTGCCCATCTTTGTCTGACCATCCTTTATTAGGTACACAAGCACTTCAGATAACTGAGGATCTTCATTAAGATTGACCAGGTTGGGAAGCGTGTTGTCAACTTTAAAACAAACTCCAGCTTTCTGTTTTTAGACAAGAAAAGTCACTTTTACAAGGAGAAAAGGAAAAAGTGGAAATGATGAGATTCGTAGAGTGAAGTTGGACATACCTGCAGTTCTTTTGCTTCTTCCAATTTCTGATGTTTGGCAAGGTTAAGTTTTTCCTCCCAGGATCTGAAACCAATAAGACCATTACAGCTAGTAAATCACAGAAAAGTTTAAGATCCTCAAATTGCATAGGGGGTGATATTTTCATTTAACCCTTTGCCATCAAGAATCAAGGGCTTTATCTTCATCCCAGGATAAGAAACAAAGCTACAAACCTATTTTCCAACAGCACAGATACTGCCAAACAGACCAGTTTCTTTCAAGCTATTTCCATCTGTTTCAGGTTTTATACATAGACCACATCAGTTCAATAAATAAAAAGCATGGCTCTGCAAAGGGTTATTAGGGCAACTGTATAAAGTCACATTCTCCTTACTGAACCCGTGGTGCTTCCTGGTCCCTCTCAAAACACAGGAAATTATTTCTGTCAATCAACTAGTGTAGTGGTGACCCACCGGGAAGCAGAAACCAGTGGAGGACAGGGAAGCATCAGAAATGGTTTTGTTTCTTTTTGATTGACCAGAACCCATTTTATTTTTTTAGGAACAAAAGACAGATTTAAAAAAACAATACAGTTAATTGATAGGCCCTTGACTTTATTCCACACCTGTTACGTTCCCATCTAGTATACAATCAGTGCTCGATAGTTCTTTTTTCGGGTTTAACAGAGAAAAGGACTGAAGGCTCATACTCATCTACACAGCACTTGCGTTCAGCTTTTAACTGCTGCTTTCACACTAGCTGCAGCCTTCTTCAGCAGGCTGTTTCACACTAGCGGCAGCACGGATCAGGCAGTCTGTTCCCCCGGAGAAGGCTGCCGCTAGTGTGAAAGTAGCCTTAAAGTTGTTGGACTCTTGCACACATGACAAATCAATAAGGTCTAATAGTCAGCCTATAAGAAATAGACAGTGGCAAGAAACTGGCTCCAAATTAACTTTAAATAGTGGTCTTCTGCTTGACATTCGGTGCCAATTTTCCATCAGGACCTAGACTGACTACAGAATTCCGTTACTCCAGTGGGCCTGTCCAGTCATATTTGGAGGGCAATGTAGGGCAAGAGGAATGTGATCACACAGTTATATTTTTCTCTCTCATGCAGTGGATACGAAATTTTGTGATCCAAGGGATTATCTGGTAGTAATAGAAGTGAAAATAGTAGGAACATCATGCTCCCTTTAACATATAAAACATTTCTCACCAAGGCATAGCCAAAGGTGAATTAGGCTGTTTGAAACATGTTGGGGTGGTTTGACTCCACGCTGGCCTTGCGGCATGTGGATTTTCTTTTTTTACCCATAGGATACAAGATATGTTTTACTATTGCTTATTAATAAAGTTGAATAGTTGGACTTTCTCCTCTATGATTTCTTTAGCCCATGGGGTGTAACATCCCCATGTTTGTACAATTGTGTAACGAATGCAGCATATTCATTTAAATCAAGTGGGTAGCAACTTATAGAAGAGTGTGAGTCCTTATTTGAGCTCTTGAGCCCAAATCTCCCACTGCAGTAACATCTGTAATGCTCCAGTTGTGGCTCCAAGAATGTACAACCTATGAGCAGATCTCCAAGTTTGTGTTCACAGTATTAGTACAGATGTAGTAGAGTTAACACACATGCTTTCTGAGACGTGTTATCTAAACTAAATGCGTTAAGCAAATACCTTCAATTGCTTTTCAATGGCTTTTGTATCAAGATAACTGGATGAGTTAAGAAATTTGAGTTAAGAGTTTGTGTGTTAACCCTGCTACATCTGTAGTTCATACAAGGCATACAAATGAAAAAAGGGTACTTTCACACTTGCTGCAGAAGATTCCGGCAGGCAGTTCCATCACCGGAACTGCCTGCCTGACCCGTCAAAACGCATGCAAACTGATGGCATTTGTCAGACAGATAAGGATCCTGATCAGTCTGACAAATGCATTAAAATGCTGGATCCATCTCTCCGGTGTCATCAGGAAAAACGGATCGGGCATTTAATTTTTTTCACATTTTTTGCGGTCTGAGCATGCGCAGACTGCAAAAACTGATACGTTTTGCTGGAACACTCGGGACCGGATCCGGCATTAACGTATTTCGATGGGGAAAAAAAATGCAAGTGTTACGGAATTTTGGACAGATAAAACCGCAGCATGCTGCAGTATTATCTCCATTCTGAAAAGGCAAAAAGACTGAACTGAAGACATCCTGCTGCATCCTGAACGGATTGCTCTCCATTCAGAATTCATTAGGATAAAACTGATCAGTTCTTTTCCGGTATCGAGCCCCTAGGACGGAACTCAATGCCGGAAAAGAATAACGCTAGTGTGAAAGTACCCTTAGAAAGATTTTCAAAACTTTTATGCTACTTACTTCTGAGTCTCTGTCAGCTGCCTCTCTTGGGAGGACAAACGTTCTCTCAAAGAACATATCTCTTGCAAGCTGGCCTCATATATGGCCTGATCAACCCCAAGGACACACTGCTGAGCAGCTTTGAGCTTCTCAATCTCAGATTTCAGCTCTGAAAAGGAGAAGGGGTACACAAAAAACCTTAAGTAATTTCCCCCTTTCCAAAAACATTAGTGGTAAAAAGTCCATTAGATAATATTTATGAGAAAAATTTTTTTTATAATGTAGGCACCTCTAATAAGAGAAGCATTAGAGTCTTCATTTACTCTAGCTACATTGATGATGTTCCTGGCTTTAGTAGCATACCGAAGAGTACCAAGACTTTCTTCCAGGTTAACAGATGCAGGACTGATGGTAGCAATCATGGCAGTCTTGGAATTTCCTCCTAAACTCTCCTTTAGAAGCCTTGGGGGGGAGAAAAAACAACTACAGGCAGCAATTTCTTTTAAAGAACGCATTCTCAAGCAAGGACAACAGAATCCTTAGTCCGCTCACCTCCCAAAGTTGCAGAAAATCCTTGCCCAGCTATGCCAGAACCACAAGTACCATTTACACAGCAGCCATTAAAGGCCATCCATGAAATGTGTGGTCTTGCCAGATTCTTGCAGTGTGGTGCTAAGCGTTAGCACAAAAAGTGGAGTCCCAAGTTGAGGATCACTCTATATGACCTCCATATTTCCTAATAGAGGATATTAACAGGGTTGTTATCCTACCAGTAGTAGCGAACCTATGGCACAACAGAGGGGTCACTTGGAACCTTCTCTGTGGACCATGCATAGGGTTGCCACCTGTGCACCTTTACTAATGAGGGCTTCCATTGTGGAGCTCTTTGGCTCTCTTCTGCTTGTGGTAAAAAAAACAAAAACTCATCCATTTGATCGTGCCACAGGGAACAGTCGCTTCTCATTGGATGTGCAGGACAGGACCTGTGCTCTAGCAGGATGACCCTTCGCAGCATTGACTGGAAGCATAACCTTCAAAACGTCATCACACTGGAGCGCAGATCTTGTCCTGCGCATCCAGTGAGAAGAGAGTGTTCACCAAAGTGTGATCAAATGGATGGAGTTATTTTTTATGCCAGAAGAGTGGGGAAGGGGGCATGAATACTGGGAGCCACTAATGGAGGAAAAACTACTAGGGAGGCACTAATTTTACTGGGGGCCACTAATGTGTGTCTTATTAATACTGGGGGCCTTAATACAGGGGACCACTAATGGGACATTTTTAATACTAGGTGGTCACAATGGGGGGCATTCATTTTACTGGGGCCACGACACCACAGCTTAAACGTAAACAATTTTTTAGTATCCACGTTAAATTGATGTGTTAGCAATTTGTGATAAGTGGGTTTTAGGTTGCAGTTTGGGCACTCTGTCTCTAAAAAGGTTAACCATCACTGTCCTAACACATGCACCCTTTAAAAAGGGAGTCATCAGCTATATAAATTATGCAAATACACAGAGCACCAGATACTGTAGGCTTAGCTCACTTAACCAACTGTGAGATCCGTGGCTCCCTTGATGTGGCTGTGCATTTTTTAACAGATTTTTTTTTCAAAATATGCAATTTTTGGTGTAAAGTTTGTAGCAAAATAATGGCAATTCCTCCAGTATGAGCAGCTTTTTTTTTATTGGGGATTGCAAGGTTTTTAAATGTCCTCAAGTTACACAGAGTACCTTATGAATTATGTGGGCTATTAAGGAGAAGCATTTGCAAAACTCCCACAATCTGTCCCCCAATGGCAATTCTGATCGCTGCAATTATTTTGCCACTTTGCACCCACTTAAGAGAACTACTGCTTTTAAGATTGAGCCAAATTTTAAAATTAGCCATATAGGGAGCAACAGTCGAAATTCAAGAAATATATTTTCTATACTTCCAAAGATAACAGCACCTCTGGTTGGGGCAGCCATTTTTGCAAACATAATAGGAAGTGCAGTAATTTTTTAGCATGTTTTATCAATAACCGTAATTGTTTTGTCTTTGGTTTCTAAGAAACTATTTCAAAAGGTAACAACCAATATGCTGTACTTCTGCTTAACAAAATGTCAGCAACAACTACAAAATACATAAAACTATCAATCCTTAGAAATTCCTCAAACACTTTGAGTGCAATACAAGTTTAATCCCTCTATTCATACCAATGACAGCAAATTGAAGACACATTTGCTCAAAACACAGATTTTGTGGATTGACCATAGGATTTTTCTTTCAGAACGGGCATATTGCTACAGGTATCTGAAGAGGGAGGAAAATGCATTTCCATCTACAATCTGAACCAGCAAGCTAAATGCATGAACTGCCGAGACGGACGATGACTTACCAAGTGAGTAAAGATTCTCGGTAGGGTATAAAACTTCTCTTGTGGACATCTGACATCTCTGCAAGAGCAGATATGACTTTGCTCAGAGTAAGCAGTGATTTATTGATGCTGGCACCTTCCTGAGAGAGGGGAACAATAAAGTCAGTATTAACTATAAAAAGGGGAAAACACTTTCTTTTAAAGGGAGCCCGTCAACAGAATGTAATTATACCTTTCCCTTAGCAATCCATTTCTTCATTCTAGAGAGAAATTACTTAGTAAGAAAATGTGTAGTTGAGTGCTTAGAGGGTGGATCCAACCCACCCCATGCACTTCCTCCTTCTGTTTCCTCTGCCAGCTCCTACATCTCCTTATTGATTGGCATAACTGACCCTGTTCAGTCAAGGAGATTGATGGGCTAGCAGAGGAAGCAGGAGAACCAAGAGTGCACAGAGTAGTTTGGACCCACCCCCTGTGCACTTAACTCCTCATTTGCATATGGATTGAACAGGAAGCATATCAGTGGGGAATAGCAGAATTGTCAGAACAGCAGTGGACCAGCGAGGTGAATAATGCCTATTAATTTTTCCCATTCTGATATATATCTGCCAGACAACCCCTTTAAATTGATGTCCTTGCTATTGCACTATGTACACGCCAGTGAAATCATGCAAGGTGATGTGTGGTCTCCTCCAGATATTTATTATGGACTGCACTATGTCTTCTCCATGCATCACAGGTGCACGTGGTAAAAAGGGACTGTTGTCCATGTATTGTTGCAGCCAAGTTTATTGATGTACTTGATGCACCACTTAATAAAAAAAAAATTGCTGCAGAATTTTGTGTGCTCTGATGATATTTATCACTGGTTAATAGGTTGTCTGAGATCAGAAAAAAAAAAAATTAGGCCAAGGCAGGGCATCATGCGAAACAAAATATGCTTTGGCTTACCTGTTAAACCATCCAGTGCCACCCTTCTCGCACTCATCTACAGTTACAGAGCTGCAGCACAGATATCACGTGACTACTCCAGCCAATCGCTGGCTTCAAAAAAGGTACATTACACTGTTGAGGCCAATGACTGGCTGCAGTGTTAACAAGTTGTTGGTGCGACATCAGCACTGTAGCCCTGTAAAGACTGAAATCCAAAATGGTGGCTGTGGAAAATTCAACAGGTAAATAATGGATATTTTGTTTGACCAATTACCTATATCTGAATATTTATTGTTCATATTTTTTATAAATTACAGGCTCACACTACAAAGTAGACTGATACTGAAGAAAACAGAAGTGAGCACAAGTACAAAATAACATACAAGTATATGTCTGTTTCTGACAGAAACAGATGTTTTCCTTTCACTAAATTAGAGTGAAAATTGGGCAACAGGGAAAACGATTTATTAGGTAAACAACATTGAAAGACTCAGAATGCGCCAGAGGCCTCTCTGGATAAAGTTCTGGGTTGACAGCCATCTATATAGATAGATTGACTTTATTGTACCAAAATCTTAATTTAATTTTTCTGATGTCCCCAAGAACAACAAGTCTGAGCTCTAGTGAACAGTCTGTCACAACATGCATGGGAAGCCAACGGTAGACTGTCTGGGCACAGAATTTCCATACTGTACTCTATTAGTACTATATTAGTTTGAGGTTATCAAGAGGGTAGGTGATAAATGTGTCGTCATCATTGGATGTCCATCCTCTAGAAACCGTAGAGACCCTCAGGGGTCCTCCGTTTGAATTAAGAGGTAGAGCATGTTGGACCAGCAGTCTTATCCCTAGTAATCCTATATTTATTACCTATCTTGTTTATAGGCACCGTAGGCCAAAAGCTATAGTTGACCCTGGAAAAGTACTCCTGCTGAAGGGCAAAAAAAATTAAATCAGCCTAAGACACGAATAATGAAAAAGTCATACATGTACGTACCGCATGTACATGCTAATTAGATACTCACAAGTGGGGAAAGGGGACAACAAAATTATCCTTTTAGGCCGAGGAACCCCATAACAATGTTGATAAATCTACAAAATCTAGAAACCTCACCTACCTTTAGTCTAATACCACTAGTTTGTGCAGAATTGCAGCGTTCACTTCCAGCCAAGTCTACCAGGTTAACTCTGCTCGTTCTGGTGTGGTCGTGAACCTCACCTTCCAGAAGTTCTCTCTAGAAAAGAAGTGGTCCCAGTACATAACTGCTCACCATTCCCAGTAGGATTTATGTATGCCCATGTAGTCTTACCATTGTTTGCGTCACCGACAGGGTGAACACAGAATGTGATCGAGAGCTTTTATCATTCATTCCTGTAGCTGCTGTGGCCCTCTGTTTATTGCCCAGCTGCAGCCAAGTCTAAAGATTAGAAGAGAAGATTCTTTAGTTTACCACTCCTTAGCCACACTGCATTTACATTTAGATTATTAGCTTTATCAACATGGGCCTACACACCAAAAAGGCCAACCAAGCTGCTATTGTGGGCAGCAAGCTAAGGCTGGCCACAATATCTTATATGGGGTTACATAGATGCTGCAATGGTAGCAAACATAAGGGTAAACCAGCAAACATATGGTGCCCTTCTGTCTTTCTGGGGGCAAGTTGGTGCAAACAAGCACAGAACCTTTTTGGGGCCTTTTTTGATGAGGTGGAACCAGAAGTCTTTTCAGCTGTGGGGCACTCTGAAAGTTAATTGCCTATAAATTATTGCTCATAGTGTGAAACTGGAAAATATGACATTTACTTAAGATCTAGGTGCAAATGCTCATCATAGAATGCACCAAAATTTGACACTATTTGGTCAAATTTAGAGCTTTAGGACCAAAAACACAAAACTTACACAAATCTTTCCAAGATGAGGGAACTTAAACGTGGTTGAACACATTTATGCTTAACACTCCATGTATGCTTGTCTTCAGTGACCATGTGTGCCTTGTGACAATATGATAGTCACTCTTGTGATTACTCAAAAGGAACATGTGATTTTGCTTTATTCAGAACCAGGGAGCCATTGAGATAAAAACAGGTTAAAAGGGGTCCTCTGGGAATTAAGAAAATGAAAATCCTTAAATATGACTATTATAAATATATTCCCAAATACCTTTTATTAGTTATAATGGCTCGTTTTCTCTAGGGAGCAATCATAAGGAGAAATAAAATGGCCGCTGTCCTATTAGAACACACAAAACCTGTCCTAATCACACAGCAGAACAGGTTACTTCACAACACCGAGGTAAAGAGCTTCCTCATCCTCCTCTCAGCTCTACTGGTCAGGGATTATGATCCTGAATACAGATAAGATATTCAGCTGAATCCTGGAATCCTGGTAGGAAGGAAGCTAATGAGAACATATGGTATGAAGTACAGAGGATGGACAGGACAGACTGGTAATGGAGACTGCATACAAGTGCTGCTGCTCACTGCTCCCACCCTCACCCCCCCTTCCTCCTTTTTACTTAATGTCTTCTCATGAACTCCATTTCTACAGAGATTTAGCTGAAGATCTTATTAGATTAATTCAGGATCATAATCCCCGACAAGCAGAGCAGAGAGGAGGATGAGGCAGCTCTTTACCTCAGTGTTGTGAAGTAACTTGTCCTGCTGTGTGATTAGGAAAGGTTGCGTGTGCAGTAATAGGATGGCTTCCATTTTATTTCTCCTGATGATTGCTCCCCAGACAAAACAAGCCATTATAACTAATGAACGGTATTTGGGAATATATTTATAATAAAATAATATTTAACTAATTCTCATTTCTTAATTCCCAGAGAATCCCTTTAAGATAGGAATCAAATTTATGAAGAAGCTTGTGACGTACATACACTATCAAATCATAACTATTCTCTTATACCAATAAGATGTATCATGTAAGAGGGGGTATTCCCCCAGGCTATGGTCGATAAATGGACTCAATGGGACACACCCATTAAATAATCCATTGTACAAGACCCAGTGTCTGCATCTATGCTTCTCAAGCTGGCCGCCCCCCAACCAGTGGAAGTCTCCATGGTTTGGCACTTTCCCTAAATTTGCAACAACACCATCAAACATCTAGATGACCACTAGCACTTTTGGAATAATTTATTTACTGATGAGCCAAAAGGTGGGGCTTTCTGTAAGACAGGGGTCACAGCTAACAATATTCCACCATAGAAACATCTTTGTTATTTTTTTGTCTGGCGGACAGCTGGCATTTATGCTGAAACAGCCTACTGGGACAGGCTGCCGGATTAGGCAACGCTAGTGTAAACCTAGCGCAAATCTATTAAATGAAGGATAATTTAAAAGCTGCATTTTGTGTTCCCTTGTGCAGTCTATCTGAAATTAAAAAGAATGGGGTGATCTGAGACATTTAAATCTAAAATTAACAAATGGGTGAAATTGGGAGAGGCAAATACTTTCAATCCAAATTTTCTTAATGCATCTAAAATGAAATTTGTGGACAGGATTTTATTAAAAATGTCCCATCTTTTGTAGTCTTAAGTATGAGGAACAAAAACCTATGCAAAGCTCACCTGTCATACTTGTACAGAATTTTAGGCTACAGCTACACAAAGGACTTTAAAAATAAAAATGAATGGGGTAGTTTGAAAATCTCTTAAAAACTTTTAAAAGGTGCCGTCTCACTTCAGCAAATGGCATTTATCATTTGAAGAAATTTAAAGGGGTTATCCCATGATTAATGTAAAAAATGAAAAATCAGACGACATATAGGACATGACAATCACTTTCTAACAAAGTTAGAACCAATAATTGTTCTGCTAGATTTATATCAAGCTGACAGCTCAGGGATAGTGTCTCAGCTCTCCCCATCACAGCTCAGGAGGCAGTTAAAGGATGAAACTGAGCATGTGCAGCAATCTCAGTGAGCAGGTCAAATGAATAAGAAAAAACAGCAGGTGGCGCTATACAGATACATTTTATTGAATAACTCAGTGACTATACAAAATTTTTCATTGCATGCAAATACAAAATTATTCAGCTGCTGGTTTGAAAACTGTAGAATATTTTGTGGGACAACCCGTTTAACCACTTTAGCCCCCCTAGCTTAAACCCCCTTAATGACCAGACCACTTTTTACAATTCTGCACTACACTACTTTCACGGTTTATTGCTCGGTCATACAACTTACCACCCAAATGAATTTTACCTCCTTTTCTTCTCACTAATAGAGCTTTCACTTGGTGGCATTTCATTGCTGCTAACATTTTTACTTTTTTTATATCAAAATTGACCGACATTTTTGCAACAAAAAAAATGACATTTTTCACTTTCTGTTGTAAAATTTTTCAAATAAAACTCCATTTCTATATTAATGTTTCTCTAAATTTATTGTTCGACATGTCTGATAAAAAAAAATGCAATAAGTGTATATTTATTGGTTTGGGTAAAAGTTATAGCGTTTACAAACTATGGTGCAAAAATGTGAATTTACGCACTTTGACTTTCTGAGCACCTGTCATGTTTCCTGAGGTTCTACAATGCCCAGACAGTAGAAACACCCCACAAATTACCCCATTTCAGAAAGTAGACACCCTAAGGTATTCGCTGATGGGCATAGTGAGTTCATGGAAGTTTTTATTTTTTGTCACAAGTTAGCGGAAATTGAATTATTTATATATTTTTTTTCTTACAAAGTCTCATATTCCACTAACTTGTGACAAAAAATTAAATTTTACATGAACTCGCCATACCCCTCACGAAATACCTTGGGCTGTCTTCTTTCCAAAATGGGGTCACTTGTGGGGTATTTTTACTGCCCTGGCATTTTAGGGGACCTAAAGCGTGAGAAGTAGTTTGGAATCCAAATGCGTAAAAAATGCCCTGTGAAATCCTGAAAGTACTCATTGGAATTTGGGCCCCTTTGCGCACCTAGGCTGCAAAAAAGTTTCACACATGTGGTATCGCTGTACTCAGAAGTAGGGCAATGTGTTTTGGGGTGTATTTTTACATATACCCATGCTGGGTGAGAGAAATCTCAGTAAAAGGCAACTTTTCCCATTTTTTTATACAAAGTTGTCATTTTACAGAGATATTTCTCTCACCCAGCATGGGTATATGTAAAAATACACCCCAAACCACATTGCCCTACTTCTCCTGAGTACAGCGACACCATGTGTGACACTTTTGCAGCCTAGGGGCGCAAAGTGGCCCAAATGCCAATGAGTACCTTTTAGGAGGGCATTTTTAGGCATTTGGATTCCAAACTACTTCTCACGCTTTAGGGCCACTAAAATGCCAGGGCAGTATAAATACCCCACATGTGACCCCATTTTGAAAAAAAGACACCCCAAGGTATTCTGTGAGGGGCATGGCGAGTTTATAGAATTTTTTTTTTTTTGGGCACAAGTGAGCGGAAAATGATTTTATTTTATTTTTCTTACAAAGTCTCATATTCCACTAACTTGTGACAAAAATAAAATTTTACATGAACTTGCCATGCCCCTCACGGAATACCTTGGGGTGTCTTCTTTCCAAAATGGGGTCACATGTGGGGTATTTATACTGCCCTGGCATTTTAGAGGCCCAAAAGCGTGAGAAGTCTGGAATCCAAATGTCTAAAAAATGCCCTCCTAAAATGTACTCATTGGAATTTGGGCCCCTTTGCGCACCTAGGCTGCAAAAAAGTGTCACACATGTGGTATCGCCGTACTCAGAAGTAGGGCAATGTGTTTTGGGGTGTATTTTTACATATACCCATACTGTGTGTGAGAAATATCTCTGTAAATGACAACTTTTAAAAAAAATGTATACAAAGTTGTCAATTTACTGAGATATTTCTCTCACCTAGCATGAGTATATGTTAAAATACACCCCAAAACACATTGCCCTACTTCTCCTGAGTACGGCAATACCACACGTGCGACACTTTTTTGCAACCAAGATGCGCAAAGGGGCCCAAATTCCAATGAGTACCTTTAGGATTTCACAGGGCATTTTTACACATTTGGATTTCGTGAGGGGTATGGTGAGTTAATGTAAGATTTAATTTTTTGTCACAAGTTAGTGAAATATGAGACTTTGTAAGAAAAATAAAAAGAAAAAAGAAAAAATCAATTTCCACCAACTTGTGCCCAAAAAAATATAATCTTCTATGAACTCGCCATGCCCCTCAAAAATGATCTTTATAGCGCCGCAGCGATTTTACGGTGTTTTTGCAGTGATCAGAAAAAAAAATATTCTGTCACTGCGGTGGGGTGGACTGAACGCAAGTGTGCGCACAAGATCAGGCCTGATCGGGCGAACACTGCATTTTTTGTAGAGCCCTATAGAACATGTCCTATTCTTGTCCGCAATATCTGACAAGAAAAGGCATTTTCTATATAGTTCTGGCAATGTGAGGATCCGCAAAATGTGGAAAGCACATTGCCGGTGTCCGTGTTTTGCGGATCCGTGGATCCGCGAAACACATACGGACGTCTGAATGGAGCCTTACAGGGGGGTGATCAGGGAGTCTATATGGGGTGATATGGGGTTAATAAGTGACAGGGGGGGGGTGTAGTGTGGTGATTGGTGCTACTTACAGAGCTGCCTGTGTCCTCTGGTGGTCGATCCAAGCAAAAAGGACCACCAGAGGACCAGGTAGCAGGTATATTAGACCTTGTTAACAAAACATCTAATATACATTTTTGGGTTAAAAAAATTGTATCTACAGCCTGCCAGCGAATGATCGCTGCTGACAGGCTGTAGAATAACTTCTCAGCCGCGAATAACCCGGCCGCCCACAGGACGCATCCCTGCGTTAGGCGGTCGGGAGAAGGTTAATCCAAGCCACTTACTAATGTATTGTGATTGTCCATATTGCCTCCTCATATTTTTCCATCATATTATACATTGCTTGTATCCAGGGCCGATTTTAGACAAAATAAGGCCCTGGGCAAAATCAAAAGTGGGGCTCCAAATCTTGTCATAATATACTAACACAGTTACATTCTGTCGATTCCGGCGCTCCCTCAGATTTACACCCCATAAAGCTCCTCTCACAGATCTGCACCCTCTTGGCCCCCATGGACTATCTTTTTTTTCACAGCTCCATCGAAATGAATGGGACCTCCGCTAAACTGAAAAATGACGGAACGGATGCACACAACGGTCGTGTGCATGAGGCCTAATGGAGCAATTTAAATCCGATGATTGTAAGTTGTGGTCTAATTGGGGGACTTAAAAAGTAAAACAACAAAAAAAAAAAAGTTTTAAACATAGAAAAAATATTAAAATATATTAAAATCACCCCCATTCCCCGCAAAAAGCAAAAAAATAAAATAAAAAAAAAGCATTATGGGCATCGCCGCATGCGAAAACGCCCATACTATTAAAAAAATAAACATAGCCCATATGGTGAAAGACCAGTTTGCGTTTTTTTCATCACTTTATCTCCCAAGAAAATTGAATAAAATGTGATCCAAGTCAAACACACTCCAAAATAGTATTGTCAAGAACGCCAGATCGTGCTGCAAAAAATGAGCCCCCACACATCTCCGTAGACCTAACTATTATACAAGAGAAACTTCTATGATGTTTTTCAACAATGACGAGCATTGAGCTCTATAGCCCAGTGGTTAAGTCTCTTGCCTTTAATGTAAACTGTCCTGATGCAGGGGGCCCCTTAGAGGATCTGGGCCCTGGGCAATTGCCCAGTTTGCTAGCCCCTAACGCAGCCCTGCTTGTACCCAGGGGTTACAACCACCCTGGAATCCAGCAGTGGTGGCCGTGCTTGCACATTATAGGAAACTACAACAGCCTTTCCGGGACCACGGGTGTGTTCCTAGGTCAGTGCTTTTTCTTATAGTGTGAAAGCACCGCTGCTGGATTGCAGGGTGGTCGTAACCATGGAAAAGAGCAGTGTATAATGCAATGAAAAAATGAATCCAGTCGAAGGAAGCAACATGGACAATCACAATAGGCTATTAAGTGACTTGTATTAACTTTATCTACATGATAATGAAGATTACGCTTACCGATAATTGGATTCTATAAATTGAGAGAGAGGCTCTGCCCCCACAGACAGAAAACCTGAAGTACAAAAAGGTAGGAGGCTCTTCTCCCCCTTTAGTGTTTTTCCAAAGATGAGAGGAAACTCTACCCGCAATTATTATATTCAAATCTTGTCACCCCACACGTGCACCAACCACCAAAATAACAGGGAAGGGAAATAAGGGTGCTGTCGTGGGTTCAGGAAAATCCAATTACAATAATCTTCATTTGTCCCCTCACCCACTACAGCACCACAAAAGTGAAAACCAAGGAGACAATCGGGGTGGTTTGACAGCCGAAAGCACCTCAGTAGCAAAGGTTAGATCCAAAGAGTCTGTAAATGGTAATGTTTTAATAAAGTAGTGGGAGAAGACCAAACAGCCGCCTTACAGATATCCTTTATAGATACAGCAGCCCCCTCAGCCCAAAATGTGGAAATAGCCCTAGTAGAGTGAGCTCTGAGGCCTTCCTAAGCTACCTTAGGAAGAAAGGCTGGATCAGGTTGAATGAACACTTTCTTCTAATATGGTAGTATAAGGAGGATTGATTGAAATACTCTGGAGGTCACTAATCCTACCTACCTGCTGAGGTTAGAGCTACTAATAGGCATACTTTAAATGAGACCTTATAGAAATATCTTCAATTGGTTGAAAGGGATGCTTTATTAAAAGGCATTTAGGACCAAATTCAAATCCTAAGGCACTACCCTCGGCGAATAATTAAGGGAAGAACGGGTAACTGATCTAAAGAACCTAGATATCCATGGATCTGAAGACACATTTTCATTAAACAGGGCCAAGAAAGCCAAAACCTGAACTTTTAAGGCGCTAGGTTAACACCAACTGTAACCCCTCCTGAAGGAATTCTAAAATCTGGCAAACCCGAGAGGAGATGTCCCCAAAATCAATATCAGCAAAACTCAGGAATTTCTTCCAGACTCTGGCATAAATAGAAATAGTCACCTTCTTTCTACATTTCAAGAGGGTATTTACCAAGTCAGAAGAAAATCCCCTCTTGGCTAGCAGGAACCTTTCACATTCTATGCCGTTAGATGGAGGCCCTTTATCTGCAGATTAAAAAATGGCCCCCCGAGACAGAAGGTCTGAGACATTTTTCTTAGCCAAGTAAACCACATCCTTCTGGGACAAAAGGGAGCTATTAAAAATCATCCAAGCACGATCTTCCCTTATCTTCTGTAACACCCTGGGAATCAAGGGAAGGAATACCCCAGAGGAAACTTCCAACTGTGAAGGAAGACATCCAGACCACAAGGGGATCCCTCTCGAGATATAGAACAGAATTTCTTTACTTTCCTGTTTTGACTAGTAGCAAAAAGGTCTACTGAAGAAACCCCCCCCCCCAACTGTCTGTAATCCTATAAAAAATTTGCTGGTTTAGACTCCACTCCCCTTGGGAAATAAAATGACTAAAAAAATCTGCCGGAATATTTTCCGTGCCTTTAATGTGGACTGCTGAGATGGAATACAATTTCTTTCTGCCAACTGAAGAATCTTGCTCGCAATCAACATTAAGGTTTTACTTCTGGTACCCCCTGCTTGTTATATAGAAAACGACAGTGCTGTTGTCTGACATGGTTCTGAGATGTCTGTTTGATATTAACAGAAGAACTTCTAACATAGCAAATATCACCACCATACGTTCCTTCAAATTTGAGGAAGCAGACTTCTGACAGCCTTGCCATAAGCCCTGGACTGAATGTTCTAGAATATGGGCCCCCCAACCCCAAGGACTTGCATCTGTAGTCAAGAATAAAAGATTCTTCCTTATCCAAGGAGCCCCCTGGGTTAGATTGTCTTTTATCAACCACCTTAATTCTTCTAGAGTCTGATCTGGAATAACTAAGCAAGGGTGGTGTGGTAGAGTTTATTTCCCCCTTCCCAAGCTGTCAATAGGTCCCACTGCAGGCCTCTGGAATGGAACTGGGCCCATACAACAGCTGGAATACATGATGTCAAAGTTCCCAGAATAGACATACCTTCTTTTCACACAAATTTTTTTAGGCTCTGGGCTAGATCTTGTATCTTTTATCCTAATTTCCAGATCTTTTCTTCTGTCAGGAAGCACTTCTGTACTCTTGAATCCAGCAGCAATCCTAGAAAATGCTGACTTCGTGAGGGTTCTTTGTTCAGGACCCATCCCATTTCCTCCAGAATCTGAGACATGTTCTGTACTGCTTCTCTGCAGGCCTTCCATGAATCTCCAACTATCAAAGTCATCCAGATAAGGGATAAAAAGAATACCCTTCTCCCTGATATGAGCTGCCATCTCCGAGATTACCTTCGTGAACACTTAGTGCCATTGACAAACCAAAGGGAAGGGCCTAGTTATACGGCCACTCTGAGGAACTTCTGATAGTCTTGATGTATAGGAACATGAAAATAAGCATCTTTAAATTCCAGGACCACCATAAAGCAATTGGGATCGAGCAAATTTATTGCCGATTTTATGGTCTCCATTTTTAACTTTAAGACCAAGAACTCATTTTGTTTTTCTAAATTTATAACTGTTCTGAAGGTAGTCTTTTTTTCACCAGGAGAGGAAACACCTTCTCCCTCCTGTCCCATTGAAACTGGAATCAGAACCTTTAATAATGCCAACACTTCTAGTTCTATAGAACAATTTCTTTCTCCAGCAGTCTTTGTGACTATAAATCTTACTGGAGGAGGAGAACCAAGCTCTAGTTTTAAACCTAGACCTATGGTGTCTAAAATCCAGGAACTCTGAAATTTGATGCCATGCAGGAAGAAAATTTTACTAGTCTTCCTCCTACAGGCAACCTGGTGTCATTGTTGGTCACCTGATTTTTTATTTTTTTTTCTTATCACTAAAGGATTGACGGAAGAAAAATCCTCTTGCTTCTCCTTTGTGATCTGCATTTACCTTCTTTGTCTTTCCTTCTAAGCCTCCTGTTACTTCAAAAGGAACGATCAAATCTTCCTCTAGCAGAAAAGGCCTGGATTGGAAATTTCTTCTCATCTGCTGCCTTTTCTAACAGCTTGTCTAAAGCAGAACCAAAGAGATACTCGCCCTCACAAGGAACAGCACACCACCTTTTCTTGGAAAGCAAATCTCCACTCCAACCTTTTAGCCCCAAGCCCGGCAGAGTTAGCGAGAGCAGAAGATCTAGCCGCAAGCCTAATAGAATCCGCAGAAGCGTCTGCTAAAAAAAAAAAAAAATCAGCTGCTTTAATAGGTGGGAGTGGGAACACCTGCTAGAATTTCCTCCCTAGGACATTTGTTTTAACTGATCTTCTAACTCAGAGAACCAAACAATTAAAAAGGTACAAGTGGATGCGATACAGGGCCTAAAAGAGGATGTAGTCGCCTCCCAGGCACCCTTTAGGAACCCATATGCTTTTTTATCTAATGGGTCCTTAAGGGAGCCCATATCTTCAAAGGGCAGACACAACCTCTTAGTTACTTTAGAAATAGCAACGTCTATTTTGGGTGCTTTGTTCCAAGGGCTACAATCTACTTCTGAAAAGGGGCATTTTCTTTTAATATTTTTAAAAATATAAACTTTCCTACTAGGATTTTTCCATTCCCCCTTAAAGATGTTACATTTTTATGTACAAGACAACATCGAGTATTAATTTCAAGCCCCCCAAACCTCATATCCTGCACAGATTTTGGCTCCTTAGAAGCTTCAATGCCCATGGTCGATTTTATGGCTTTTAGTAAACAATCAAAATCTTCCACAGGAAAAAAAGGGTCTTCCAATTTCTTTTTCCTCTTCTCCAGAAGAATAAGATGAGTCAGAACATAGATCTTCAATTGAATGAAAATGGGGGGTGGCTGATATTAGGTGATGTAGGGATCCCTAGATCACCTAATACCAGCCACCCCCCATCTGACACCTGTACCAAGTGTCCAGACCACCACACTCACCTCTTTTCCTAACACATTTACCCAATTTTAGTATTTTAACTAAATAAAGACCATTATATTTATCCCATTTATGAGTGTGCCTGCTACCTTTTTATTCTAAATCCTCCCTTTTTGACTGGGTGAGTCAAAACCAGCAGTTCAGCACCTCAGCCATTCTACTGAACAGTCGAGCCGCCTTAATCCCACCTATCACATAATTGAATGAAAATGTTGTTCCTGCTCAGAGTCAGAGGCGCTCACCAAATCAAGACGTTGGACTGCTCAGATTTCTGCTCTTTCTAACATCTGCATAGGGCACACACTTCTTTTTAGTCAAAAAAACTTAGGCAAATATTTTTTCTCTCTCCATCTCTATCTATACATATATACATATGTACCATTAATATAGGACCCCCCTTCAGGTAGCAGAGCTGGAGTGGAAGCAGGATCCTCAGGAATATCCTTTTTGTCTTCCTCCATAGTAGCCTGCCACAGGATAAAAGCCCTGCTAATCAGGATCATGAAAGGTACACCCGCCAGGAGACTATTCACATGTGTCTTGCAGTAACTCACATGAACCTGCCGGCAACTACATTCGGGTTACGCGCGCTATAAACACCTCCTATGACTTGATCGCTGAGCATGCTCACACATCCAGCACTCTGCGTTCCAAGCCTCATTACCGACATCTTCCGTTTCCTGTTAAGCCACTCAGACATCCGGAAGCTACCACTCCTCCCCTGGGACTCGTTCCTGAATGCTAAAAGGTGCTCCACCACACCAAGCAGACATACCCCACAGCGCTTCCAAGCCCTCCATACCGGCAATTGCGCCTCTGCCTGTCCACCAGCACATAAACATGCCGCCATATATAGGAAGGGACCGCAGGTAAACAGGGGATACCCGAGGGGGGGGATAAGCCACATGAGAACTTCAGGCTTCCCTCCAGAGACAGGTAACCATACTGTAGGGGGGGAGAAGAGCCTCTGCCTTTTTGTACTTCAGGTTTCCTGTCTGAGGGCGGAGTCTCTCTCGTGGTGCTGTCATGAGTGAGGGGAAAAAATTCCATTTACTAAAGTCAGACAACCCCTTTAAGTCAAGTGAGTTACTACCAAAATGTATTTAATTTTTTTTGTATTGCTACATGCTAGGATACCTAACTAATTTTAAAAATAGCTTCTTGATTCCTTCAAAGTGTATGTTTTAAGTTAAACCCTGTAGCAAGTTTGATCTAATGAAAGACTTGTCTGTTCTTGGTCGCTCTGGTTTTGCTCCCTGGCTGTCACGGCTGAGGATGGGGAAAACCCTCAGCCGTGCGATGCCAGAAGATGTTACGCGCTGCTTGACCAGGACGACAGTATTAGGGAGCAGGTCACCTCCTATCGCGTCCCTAAACTGACCCTGACTCCTATCCATATGAGTCAATCCTGAAGGTGGGAGGACTCATACACCGGATGCCTAGGGGTCCCTACTAGCCCTCAGGATTGTCCTGGAACAAGGAGCAGGGTAAGACTACCTGTTCTTTCTGGACACGAATGAACAGGAGTCTCACTGGCCAAGCTGCAGGGAAAGGAACATAAAACAGCCTATGGATATGTCAGGAGGCTGAAAAGCACTTCCACACCTACCTGCCACAGACACTCAGACTGGATCCCGTGCAAGACAGCAAGTGTCCACACCCAAACACAAATGGACACAGCACACACACAAACACACATGAAGCCAGATCCATAGGTGCATAACATAATGAAGGAAAACATCAAGTGGACATCAACATAAACCTAAGAGTCACAGTTTGTTTATGACCACAAGGGTGGCCCCCACTGGCAGATTGAATGCACAGGAGGCTTCTCCAGCTAAGCATCGCTGAAGCAATCCACAGACAAGCCAAACACAGAGGCTATATAGGCCTAAGTGGCCACACCCACACAGACAGACACCCAGTGTCTCACACACACAGAAAGGGAGTTAACCCTTCCACCACCAGGGAAGGGAAAACACCACTAAAAAGGGAAGTGCACACAATACATAATACCAAGTGCACACATCACACGAAACCGCATGCCCAACATAGCAAGCTGCCACGACAGCTCAGACTGCTATGCTGCCACATACACACTGTTGCCAGTGGCAACCACAGGTGAGGGAAATACCACAGCCCTCACCTGTGACTGACAACCAAACCAAAGACCGCTGACAACCGCATGCGGTTCAGGAGTCACGACCATAACCATGGCCGTGACACTGGCTCAGTTCAGCAATCTTCTGGCAGAATACATAGTAACATAAGGCCGCAAACAGACATTTGTCCAATCAGTTTGGCCCGTCATCCTGCAAGTTGATCCAGAGAAAGTCATAAAGGAGGCCATTTTTTTTGCCTATGTCCAAATTTCCCAGTGCCCATGGTTCTTACTGTATGTCCCTGTGGCATCTTGCCGTGCCATCTTGTAAAAAATAAAATTCTGTAGTGTTGTAGATAAACCTATTTCATCATTCATTACCCTTATAGTTAATTATAACCACTGGTTATATAATATAGAAACTCAGACTCAATAAGTCAAAAGGCTCTGTACAAGGGATATTCACGTTTCTTGGCACACAAAGTGTTAAACTTGTTGCCGCAGGGACCTGTCACACAGCCTTTTCCTTCTAGCCGTGAAACTTTTTAAAGAGTTCACCCTCCTTCATCCCCTCAAGCTGTATGTGACGACCAGTCCAATGCATTATGGGGCGCTGCTCTAAGGATGCCTGTGGCTACATTTTTTGTAACTTAGGTGTCATTCAGCACAATGTGAACAGTACGAGGTTCAGCGGAAGACCAAAGGGATTCAGGATGGTTAACTTGGAGCGATCCTGTTAATTACAGGACAAATTAATAAGAAATGTATCACTTGTAAAAAGGGATAATACATTATACTCTAGGATAAAAGAAGCAAAGACAATTCAAAAGGTGTTAAGAGTCAATGTAAAGTAAACAGTCTACCACGAGTCAGAGTCAAAACATTTTCTTAATAGGGTTCTCCAGAAAGTCGAGACAGGCCATCATTATTAGATTGGGGATTCAGCTGTTTCTGATGAGCTTCAGTGCTAAAACCACACACTTCCATCCATCCAGGCAGGAACACACAGCATGACAAACCATTATGATACTGTTGGGCTACCGTATGTCAGAGGCAGAACGTTCAGTCTAGGAAATACAGCAGTCACACACTAATGTGAAATTGGGCTTATGGTCACAAACTTTCCAGTATGAATCTACTGCAATAACAGATCATAGGGCAAGAATAGAACGTAACCCCTTCACGGCAAACACTGACCATGTAAGGTGCAGTTTAGGTCTTTAAAGATAGCAACTGCTGGTGAGCGCAGTGGCTGCCATAGCTTCTGGGTTTCTGCCGTTTTACTTTTGGACATCGTAGACTGGGCTTTCAGGAAACACCTGACGTTTCACAATATATGGCTGCGGTTCCCAGCGGTCATTCATTTTATCTGTATGCCTTTTAGCACGAACCAATACTCTGTCACCTGGTGACAAGGGTGTATTCTGCATCAGTTGATGATTCCTAGGGGTTTATTGTTGCAACTTCTCATTGACCAACTGATGAACAGTCCTCAGTTTGTCTTGGGGCTCCTGCACCTATGAGTCAGCTGTCCTAGGGAACTCTTTGGAAAGAGGTCCAAGGTTCATTTCGGCAACTTCTTACCCTGGACGACCAAACAGCAGCAAGTGTGGAGTATAGCCGGTAGTGTTATGAACACTATTATACGCCCAAAGTAGTTCAGGCAAATACTCGGGCAGCGCAACTTGCGTTTTTTTCCTTCAGAGTCCGGAGCATCTGTAGAAGCATTCTGTTGAATCTTTCACAGGCCCCATTGCTCTGCGGGTGGTATGGCGTTGTTCTTGACTTCTTAAGTCAATACTGGTGACCACTCACCGACTTACCGATCAAGATGTAAAATCGATTAGGATCTCAAGTGGCGCAGACAACTTGAATTGGGGCTCTGTTCAGGAGGCTTCACCAGCTCGCATGCTCTACACTTCTGGCACACTTCACGGACTATCTGCTCTAACTGCGGGCATTACACAAATCTCTGTATCCACTTGTAGGTCTTCTGTGCTCCAATGTGGGCACCCTTCTCACGTCCCTCGAGGGCCACCCTTCGGGCCAGGCTACTCGGCATCTCTGCCACCTTTCTTCAAGATCGGTAGGCAGAAACACCTTCCAGTACATAATGCCATTTCGGATTCGCAGCCGATCTCACTGCTGCATCAGCTTCCATCCATCTGAGGACAAGCGAATTTGCTTTTCAAATATTGGGCATTATACCAATCTTCACCCAGTGTGATCATCTGCAAGTCAGGGGGTCATCGTCTTGCACTTGGGCTCATTCTTCCTCAGTCTTCCCCAGCAACACAGTGCTCCCAGTAGCCACCCCACTTGAGCTGGCCACAGGCGACTGTCAAGACACTTGACCAAGATCGGGTATCTCAGTCCCTTCATCCTCTTAGTCAACCTCACCTACTGGGACATTCCAGGTGACTCTAGACAGTGCATCCGCATCATCTTTACCAGCATGGTATTTGATGGTATAGTCAAACTTTGCCAGTCTAGCCATCCATTTTTGCTCCAAGGTGCCCAGATTCGAATTCTGCAAGTGGGCTAATGGGTTATTGTCAGTTCTTACTAGGATCTGTGCCCAGACTAACGCCAACAACTCGAGTTTGAAGGAGCTATCATTTTTCGGATTGCGCTCAGTCCCGTAGAGATCGACTAGCATACGCAAATGACATGTTCCTGCCCATCTTGTTCTTGGGCTAGTACTGCTCCCAGTCCATGCAAACTTCTGTCAGTGTAGAGTGTGAATGGTCTGTCATACTGAGCATATGCCAGGCTGGGGGTGCTAATCAGGGCTTTCTTCAACTCGAACGCTTGCTGCTGTGGCAACCCCCATGATATGGGCAGTGTCTTCGGACCCTGGGCAGTCCCTCAAGAGTTCGTGTAGGGGATCGGCGATCTTCGCAAAGCCCTTTATAAATCTTTGATAGTAATCAGCCAATCCTAAGAATGCTTTCACTTCTCAAAGCGTCTTAGGTTGCGGCCACTTACTCCCTACCTCTACTTTACTCTCTGCAGGGCGAATTCCCTCCGCTGATACGATGTGTCCCAGATAATCCAAGCTAGTTTGGAAGAGATGGCACTTCCTTGCTTTGATCTTAAGGCCATGAGCGCGGAGCCTACCCAACACTTGCCGCAGTCTCCTCAAATGTAGGTGCATGGACTATTACGTCATCCAGGAACATCACAATTGACTGAAAGTTCAGTTGACCCAGGCAGTGTTCCATTAGGCATTGGAACGTACCCGGAGCATTAGTTAGTCCAAAGGGCATTCTGTTTAACTCATATAGCCCCATGGGTAGGATAAAGACAGTCTTCTGTCTATCCTTCTCTGCCACAGGTACTTGCCAGTAGCCGCTCGCCAAGTCCAGAGTTGAGAAATACTTGGCACGCTGTAGGGCAGTCATTGACTCCAACTCCCAGTATATAACACCCTATGAGCAGCCAGTGAGATAGGAAGGAGTCAGCGTATGAGTCTCTTAGGGCTATGCATTAGCTTGCAGCTCGTACACCGCAATGTAACTGTTTGGAGCGTATTTGCCTGTCCAAATGCCACTTTACCAGTGTGGTGCAATGTGAAGCGGCACAGCCGTACTTATAGTTCCTTGAGCAGGTTCTTGGTGCTTTAATCTTATTTCCTGGTCCACTCCAGAACTGGATTCTACAGACACGACACTCCTGGGGTTGTCGCTGCAAACCCCCCATTCGTGCTGTCGCCAGTCTCCACTGTGAGACTGTCGATTCCCTTTCAGAATCTGCAGAGAAGATCTCTTCTGGTCTCCAGCAGCACCAAGCACAACCTCTGTCTGTTCACTTCCTGCTGCTCCTAGGCCTCTTCTCCTTCACAGGGAGAGTGTGATGCAATAAGTCAATTGCTAAGGGTTGTGTCAAACCTGCATATACAGCCTGCTATCACACTGTTAGGAGTACACAAATAGCATTAAATTAGCCAATTGTGCTTATATCCATCTTCCACCTTAGTGCCAACTTACAGCTTGTGTGTACAGCTTTAGAAAAAAATAATCCTCCTCTCCCCATTGAATAGTATTTTATGCATGCAGCGTCCCACTTGAATTGTGTATGGGTCACTGCAAAGTTGTCATGTCAGCATAGACAAAAGCAGAAGCCAAGACTGGTGCCCAGCTGAGAGAGGCCCACATGAGGGAAGCTGAGCCAGAGTCAGAGTCAGTTAGTGGGGTTAAATGAATAAAATTGGTGGGTGTTCTAAAAAGACAGATGAAGCGCGAGGCGATCATTTTCCTAATGGATTAGAAAGGATGTCGCACTCAAGAGGGTGGTATAAACAGCGGATAGGTGTTCAGACAAGTTGTTCAGGAGTGTTGCAGAGTTCCACCCACCCTTATCATTCGGAAATGTTTAAGTGGTGGATTTTGGTGCAAAATCCTCTCTAAATTGGACTATTTTTTAATCTTACCCCCCCATCCTCCTTCATGTTTAGACATATAGTCAATTTTTTTTTTGTACATACAACTTTAAAAAAAAACATAACTCACCCCCCTCGGTTACATATACTTTTGCACCTTTGTCAGTGATACCTGAGACTTCTCTACATTTATTTTTTACCTTACAAGTAAAAAAATTTTTTTTTTTATTATGTCCCCTTTCCATAAAAGTAATTTTGTTATATGCGATGTATAGGTTACGGTTGCTGGAGGTAAGGCTAGTAGCTGTAGTGTGGCATGTGGTGGCATTATTAATTTTAGTAATTTGTGCCCCCAATGCCTGGGCCGGCACAGGGGATGACGCAAGGGACTTACATGGGGGGTTGGGGGGGGTGACAAGCAAGAGGCTGGGAGGAGTAATGTAAAAAAGAAAAGCAGCCTGGGCATCTATACTACGAACCCCGCCCCTAGGCACTTGCGAACACTATTTGCATATAGATTAAACAGTTTTTTTTCAGCTGCTGAAAAGGCACAACAAAAGAACAAAAAGGTACCATTGGAATCATGGGCAGTTGTGCTAGAGCCACATGTAAGCAGTGTGTAACATACAATTTTGGTGACAGACTCCATTAGGCTCCATGCACACAGTGAAAAATGGATGTGTGATGGAGTTTTTTTTGAATGGTCATCACACATCCATTTTAAGACCAATGGTAGTCTAAGGCTGGGTTCACACGGGCGTGACGGAATTGTTCAGGATGCGTCCCGGGTAGAGTTGAGCGAACACCTGGATGTTCGGGTTCGAGAAGTTCGGCCGAACATCCCGGAAATGTTCGGGTTCGGGATCCGAACCCGATCCGAACTTCGTCCCGAACCCGAACCCCATTGAAGTCAATGGGGACCCGAACTTTTCGGCACTAAAACTGCTGTAAAACAGCCCAGGAAAGGGCTAGAGGGCTGCAAAAGGCAGCAACATGTAGGTAAATCCCCTGCAAACAAATGTGGATAGGGAAATTAATTAAAATAAAAATTAAATAAATAAAAATTAACCAAAATCAATTGGAGAGAGGTTCCATAGCAGAGAATCTGGCTTCCCGTCACCCACCACTGGAACAGTCCATTCTCAGATATTTAGGCCCCGGCACCCAGGCAGAGGAGAGAGGTCCCGTAACAGACAATCTGGCTTCATGTCAGCAGAGAATCAGTCTTCATATCATAGCAGAGAATCTGGCTTCCCGTTACCCACCACTGGAACAGTCCATTCTCAGATATTTAGGACCCGGCACCCAGGCAGAGGAGAGAGGTCCCGTAACAGACAATCTGGCTTCATGTCAGCAGAGAATCAGTCTGCATGTCATAGCAGAGAATGAGGCTTCACGTCACCCACCACTGCAACAGTCCATTTTCATAAATTTAGGCCCAGCACCCAGGCAGAGGAGAGAGGTCCCGTAACAGAGGATCTGGCTTCATGTCACCAGAGAATCAGTCTGCATGTCATAGCAGAGAATCAGGCTTCACGTCACCCACCACTGCAACAGTCCATTTTCATAAATTTAGGCCCAGCACCCAGGCAGAGGAGAGAGGTCCCGTAACAGAGGATCTGGCTTCATGTCACCAGAGAATCAGTCTGCATGTCATAGCAGAGAATCAGGCTTCACGTCAGCCACCACTGCAACAATCCATTGGCATATATTTAGGCCTAGCACACAGGCAGAGGAGAGAGGTCCCGTAACAGACAATCTGGCTTCATGTCAGCAGAGAATCAGTCTTCATATCATAGCAGAGAATGAGGCTTCACGTCACCCACCACTGCAACAGTCCATTTTCATAAATTTAGGCCCAGCACCCAGGCAGAGGAGAGAGGTCCCGTAACAGAGGATCTGGCTTCATGTCAGCAGAGAATCAGTCTGCATGTCATAGCAGAGAATCAGGCTTCACGTCAGCCACCACTGCAACAGTCCATTGTCATAAATTTAGGCCCAGCACCCAGGCAGAGGAGAGAGGTCCCGTAACAGACAATCTGGCTTCATGTCAGCAGAGAATTAGTCTGCATGTCATAGCAGAGAATCAGGCTTCACGTCAGCCACCACTGCAACAATCCATTGGCATATATTTAGGCCTAGCACACAGGCAGAGGAGAGAGGTCCCGTAACAGACAATCTGGCTTCATGTCAGCAGAGAATCAGTCTTCATATCATAGCAGAGAATCAGGCTTCACGTCAGCCACCAATGCAACAGTCCATTGTCAGATATTTAGGCCCAGCACCCAGGCAGAGGAGAGAGGTCCCGTAACAGACAATCTGGCTTCATGTCAGCAGAGAATCAGTCTGCATGTCATAGCAGAGAATGAGGCTTCACGTCACCCACCACTGCAACAGTCCATTTTCATAAATTTAGGCCCAGCACCCAGGCAGAGGAGAGAGGTCCCGCAACAGAGGATCTGGCTTCATGTCAGCAGAGAATCAGTCTGCATGTCATAGCAGAGAATCAGGCTTCACGTCAGCCACCACTGCAACAGTCCATTGTCATAAATTCAGGCCCAGCACCCAGGCAGAGGAGAGAGGTCCCGTAACAGACAATCTGGCTTCATGTCACCAGAGAATCAGTCTGCATGTCATAGCAGAGAATGAGGCTTCACGTCAGCCACCACTGCAACAATCCATTGGCATATATTTAGGCCTAGCACACAGGCAGAGGAGAGGTTCATTCAACTTTGGGTAGCCTTGCAATATAATGGTAAAATGAAAATAAAAATAGGATTGAATGAGGAAGTGCCCTGGAGTCCAATAATATATGGTTATGGGGAGGTAGTTAATGTCTAATCTGGACAAGGGACGGACAGGTCCTGTGGGATCCATGCCTGGTTCATTTTTATGAACGTCAGCTTGTCCACATTGGCTGTAGACAGGCGGCTGCGTTTGTCTGTAATGACGCCCCCTGCCGTGCTGAATACACGTTCAGACAAAACGCTGGCTGCCGGGCAGGCCAGCACCTCCAAGGCATAAAAGGCTAGCTCTGGCCACGTGGACAATTTAGAGACCCAGAAGTTGAATGGGGCCGAACCATCAGTCAGTACGTGGAGGGGTGTGCACACGTACTGTTCCACCATGTTAGTGAAATGTTGCCTCCTGCTAACACGTTGCGTATCAGGTGGTGGTGCAGTTAGCTGTGGCGTGTTGACAAAAGTTTTCCACATCTCTGCCATGCTAACCCTGCCCTCAGAGGAGCTGGCCGTGACACAGCTGCCTTGGCGACCTCTTGCTCCTCCTCTGCCTTGGCCTTGGGCTTCCACTTGTTCCCCTGTGACATTTGGGAATGCTCTCAGTAGCGCGTCTACCAACGTGCGCTTGTACTCGCGCATCTTCCTATCACGCTCCAGTGCAGGAAGTAAGGTGGGCACATTGTCTTTGTAGCGTGGATCCAGCAGGGTGGCAACCCAGTAGTCCGCACAGGTTAAAATGTGGGCAACTCTGCTGTCGTTGCGCAGGCACTGCAGCATGTAGTCGCTCATGTGTGCCAGGCTGCCCAGGGGTAAGGACAAGCTGTCCTCTGTGGGAGGCGTATCGTCATCGTCCTGCCTTTCCCCCCAGCCACGCACCAGTGATGGACCCGAGCTGCGTTGGGTGCCACCCCGCTGTGACCATGCTTCATCCTCATCCTCCTCCACCTCCTCCTCATCCTCGTCCTCCTCGTCCTCCAGTAGTGGGCCCTGGCTGGCCACATTTGTACCTGGCCTCTGCTGTTGCCAAAAACCTCCCTCTGAGTCACTTCGAAGAGACTGGCCTGAAAGTGCTAAAAATGACCCCTCTTCCTCCTCCTCCTCCTCCTCCTCCTGGGCCACCTCCTCTTCCATCATCGCCCTAAGTGTTTTCTCAAGGAGACATAGAAGTGGTATTGTAACGCTGATAACGGTGTCATCGCCACTGGCCATGTTGGTGGAGTACTCGAAACAGCGCAACAGGGCACACAGGTCTCGCATGGAGGCCCAGTCATTGGTGGTGAAGTGGTGCTGTTCTGTAGTGCGACTGACCCGTGCGTGCTGCAGCTGAAACTCCACTATGGCCTGCTGCTGCTCGCACAGTCTGTCCAGCATGTGCAAGGTGGAGTTCCACCTGGTGGGCACGTCGCATATGAGGCGGTGAGCGGGAAGGCCGAAGTTACGCTGTAGCGCAGACAGGCGAGCAGCGGCAGGATGTGAACGCCGGAAGCGCGAACAGACGGCCCGCACTTTATGCAGCAGCTCTGACATGTCGGGGTAGTTGTGAATGAACTTCTGCACCACCAAATTCAGCACATGCGCCAAGCAAGGGATGTGCGTCAAATTGGCTAGTCCCAGAGCTGCAACGAGATTTCGCCCATTATCACACACCACCAGGCCGGGCTTGAGGCTCACCGGCAGCAACCACTCGTCGGTCTGTTGTTCAATACCCCGCCACAACTCCTGTGCGGTGTGGGGCCTGTCCCCCAAACATATGAGTTTCAGAATGGCCTGCTGACGTTTACCCCGGGCTGTGCTGAAGTTGGTGGTGAAGGTGTGTGGCTGACTGGATGAGCAGGTGGAAGAAGAGGAGGAGGAAGCCGAGAAGGAGGAGGTGGCAACAGGAGGCAAAGAATGTTGCCCTGCGATCCTTGGCGGCGGAAGGACGTGCGCCAAACAGCTCTCCGCCTGGGGCCCAGCTGCCACTACATTTACCCAGTGTGCAGTTAGGGAGATATAGCGTCCCTGGCCGTGCTTACTGGTCCACGTATCTGTGGTTAGGTGGACCTTGCTACAGATGGCGTTGCGCAGTGCACACTTGATTTTATCGGATACTTGGTTGTGCAGGGAAGGCACGGCTCTCTTGGAGAAGTAGTGCCGGCTGGGAACAACATACTGTGGGACAGCAAGCGACATGAGCTGTTTGAAGCTGTCTGTGTCCACCAGCCTAAATGACAGCATTTCATAGGCCAGTAGTTTAGAAATGCTGGCATTCAGGGCCAGGGATCGAGGGTGGCTAGGTGGGAATTTACGCTTTCTATCAAATGTTTGTGAGATGGAGAGCTGAACGCTGGCGTGTGACATGGTTGAGACGCTTGGTGACGGAGGTGGTGGTGGTGGTGTTGGTGGTACATCCCCTGTTTGCTGGGCGGCAGGTGCCAACGTTCCTCCAGAGGCGGAGGAAGAGGCCGAGGCGGCAGCAGCAGAATAGGCCGAGGCGGCAGCAGCAGAAGAGGTAGCAGGGGGAGCCTGAGTGACTTCCTTGGTTTTAAGGTGTTTACTCCACTGCAGTTCATGCTTTGCATGCAGGTGCCTGGTCATGCAGGTTGTGCTCAGGTTCAGAACGTTAATGCCTCGCTTCAGGCTCTGATGGCACAGCGTGCAAACCACTCGGGTCTTGTCGTCAGCACATTGTTTGAAGAAGTGCCATGCCAGGGAACTCCTTGAAGCTGCCTTTGGGGTGCTCGGTCCCAGATGGCGGCGGTCAGTAGCAGGCGGAGTCTCTTGGCGGCGGGTGTTCTGCTTTTGCCCACTGCTCCCTCTTTTGCTACGCTGTTGGCTCGGTCTCACCACTGCCTCTTCCTCCGAACTGTGAAAGTCAGTGGCACGACCTTCATTCCATGTGGGGTCTAGGACCTCATCGTCCCCTGCATCGTCTTCCACCCAGTCTTGATCCCTGACCTCCTGTTCAGTCTGCACACTGCAGAAAGACGCAGCAGTTGGCACCTGTGTTTCGTCATCATCAGAGACATGCTGAGGTGGTATTCCCATGTCCTCATCATCAGGAAACATAAGTGGTTGTGCGTCAGTGCATTCTATGTCTTTCACCGCTGGGGAAGGGCTAGGTGGATGCCCTTGGGAAACCCTGCCAGCGGAGTCTTCAAACAGCATAAGAGACTGCTGCATAACTTGAGGCTGAGACAGTTTCCCTGGTATGCATGGGGGTGATGTGACAGACTGATGGGGTTGGTTTTCAGGCGCCATCTGTGCGCTTTCTGCAGAAGACTGGGTGGGAGATAATGTGAACGTGCTGGATCCACTGTCGGCCACCCAATTGACTAATGCCTGTACCTGCTCAGGCCTTACCATCCTTAGAACGGAATTGGGCCCCACCATATATCGCTGTAAATTCTGGCGGCTACTGGGACCTGAGGTAGTTGGTACACTAGGACGTGTGGATGTGGCAGAACGGCCACGTCCTCTCCCAGCACCAGAGGGTCCACTAACACCACCACGACCATGTCCACGTCCGCGTCCCTTACTAGATGTTTTTCTCATTGTTATGGTTCACCACAACAACAAATATATTATTTGGCCCAATGTATTGTATTCAAATTCAGCGGGATATAAATTTGAGGCCTAGTATTTAGGCGCTGGGTGACCGGTATGGATTTAGTGACAGAATTAGACTTGGAAATGCACAGAAGCGTGTGTGTGAAGTTATTCTGAATGACCCTATGTGCACCTTGAATATTATATACCCTTTTTGGGATAGATTTCAAATAGCTCTGATATAGCAGGAACCACTAAATTATGAAATTGCTAAATTGGGAATTGTATTTCAACCCAGAACAAAAAATGTGCTTTGACGGACACTAAATATCTTGCCCAGCAACAACAGTACAGCGGTAACGAGAGATTTAGCAGGATATAAATTTGAGGCCTAGTATTTAGGCGCTGGGTGACAGGTATGGGTTTAGTGACAGAATTAGACTTGGAAATACACAGTAGCGGGTGTGTGTGAAGTTATTCTGAATGACCCAATGTGCACCTTGAATATTATATACCCTTTTAGGGATAGATTTCAAATAGCTCTGATATAGCAGAAACCACTAAATTATGAAATTGCTAAATTGGGAATTGTATTTCAACCCAGAACAAAAAATGTGCTTTGACGGACACTAAATATCTTTCCAAGCAACAACAGTACAGCGGTAACGAGAGATTTAGCAGGATATAAATTTGAGGCCTAGTATTTAGGCGCTGGGTGACAGGTATGGGTTTAGTGACAGAATTAGACTTGGAAATACACAGTAGCGGGTGTGTGTGAAGTTATTCTGAATGACCCAATGTGCACCTTGAATATTATATACCCTTTTAGGGATAGATTTCAAATAGCTCTGATATAGCAGAAACCACTAAATTATGAAATTGCTAAATTGGGAATTGTATTTCAACCCAGAACAAAAAATGTGCTTTGACGGACACTAAATAACTTTCCCAGCTACAACAGGACAGCGGTAACGAGAGATTTAGCAGGATATAAATTTGAGGCCTAGTATTTAGGCGCTGGGTGACAGGTATGGGTTTAGTGACAGAATTAGACTTGGAAATACACAGTAGCGGGTGTGTGTGAAGTTATTCTGAATGACCCAATGTGCACCTTGAATATTATATACCCTTTTAGGGATAGATTTCAAATAGCTCTGATATAGCAGAAACCACTAAATTATGAAATTGCTAAATTGGGAATTGTACTTCAACCCAGAACAAAAAATGTGCTTTGACGGACACTAAATAACTTTCCCAGCTACAACAGGACAGCGGTAACGAGAGATTTAGCAGGATATAAATTTGAGGCCTAGTATTTAGGCGCTGGGTGACAGGTATGGGTTTAGTGACAGAATTAGACTTGAAAATACACAGTAGCGGGTGTGTGTGAAGTTATTCTGAATGACCCAATGTGCACCTTGAATATTATATACCCTTTTAGGGATAGATTTCAAATAGCTCTGATATAGCAGAAACCACTAAATTATGAAATTGCTAAATTGGGAATTGTACTTCAACCCAGAACAAAAAATGTGCTTTGACGGACACTAAATATCTTTCCAAGCAACAACAGTACAGCGGTAACGAGAGATTTAGCAGGATATAAATTTGAGGCCTAGTATTTAGGCGCTGGGTGACAGGTATGGGTTTAGTGACAGAATTAGACTTGGAAATACACAGTAGCGGGTGTGTGTGAAGTTATTCTGAATGACCCAATGTGCACCTTGAATATTATATACCCTTTTAGGGATAGATTTCAAATAGCTCTGATATAGCAGAAACCACTAAATTATGAAATTGCTAAATTGGGAATTGTACTTCAACCCAGAACAAAAAATGTGCTTTGACGGACACTAAATAACTTTCCCAGCTACAACAGGACAGCGGTAACGAGAGATTTAGCGGGATATAAATTTGAGGCCTAGTATTTAGGCGCTGGGTGACAGGTATGGGTTTAGTGACAGAATTAGACTTGGAAATACACAGTAGCGGGTGTGTGTGAAGTTATTCTGAATGACCCTATGTGCACCTTCAATATGATCTACCCTTTTAGGAATAGATTTCAAATAGCTCTGATATAGCAGAAACCACTAAATTATGAAATTGCTAAATTGGGAATTGTATTTCAACCCAGAACAAAAAATGTGCTTTGACGGACACTAAATAACTTTCCCAGCTACAACAGGACAGCGGTAACGAGAGATTTAGCAGGATATAAATTTGAGGCCTAGTATTTAGGCGCTGGGTGACAGGTATGGGTTTAGTGACAGAATTAGACTTGAAAATACACAGTAGCGGGTGTGTGTGAAGTTATTCTGAATGACCCAATGTGCACCTTGAATATTATATACCCTTTTAGGGATAGATTTCAAATAGCTCTGATATAGCAGAAACCACTAAATTATGAAATTGCTAAATTGGGAATTGTACTTCAACCCAGAACAAAAAATGTGCTTTGACGGACACTAAATAACTTTCCCAGCTACAACAGGACAGCGGTAACGAGAGATTTAGCAGGATATAAATTTGAGGCCTAGTATTTAGGCGCTGGGTGACAGGTATGGGTTTAGTGACAGAATTAGACTTGAAAATACACAGTAGCGGGTGTGTGTGAAGTTATTCTGAATGACCCAATGTGCACCTTGAATATTATATACCCTTTTAGGGATAGATTTCAAATAGCTCTGATATAGCAGAAACCACTAAATTATGAAATTGCTAAATTGGGAATTGTACTTCAACCCAGAACAAAAAATGTGCTTTGACGGACACTAAATAACTTTCCCAGCTACAACAGGACAGCGGTAACGAGAGATTTAGCGGGATATAAATTTGAGGCCTAGTATTTAGGCGCTGGGTGACCGGTATGGATTTAGTGACAGAATTAGACTGGGATATGGCCAAAAAATAACCACACTATTGCTGGTTAAATGCACTTGGTGACGGGCGCAGCTTGCCCCTGATGTAGTATATGGCCAAAAAATGAACAGACTATTGCTGGTTAAATGCACTTGGTGTCACAGCTTGACCAACCACACTACTGAGGGTTAAATGCACTTGGTGACGGGCGCAGCTTGCCCCTGATGTAGTATATGGCCAAAAAATAAACAGACTATTGCTGGTTAAATGCACTTGGTGTGACAGCTTCACCCTGATGTAGGCTTTAGCCAGAAAACAACCACACCATTGAGGGTTAAATGCACTTGGTGACAGGCGCAGCTTGCCCCTGATTTTGTATATGGCCAAAAAATGAACAGACTATTGCTGGTTAAATGCACTTGGTGTGACAGCTTCACCCTGATGTAGGCTTTAGCCAAAAAACAACCACACCATTGAGGGTTAAATGCACTTGGTGACAGGCGCAGCTTGCCCCTGATTTTGTATATGGCCAAAAAATGAACAGACTATTGCTGGTTAAATGCACTTGGTGTGACAGCTTCACCCTGATGTAGGCTTTAGCCAAAAAACAACCACACCATTGAGGGTTAAATGCACTTGGTCGCAGCTTGTGCTGGCGCACCACAAGACACAAAATGGCCGCCGATCACCCCAGAAAAATGTGACTGACAAACGGTCTGGGCAGCCTAAAAACAGTGAGCAATTGAGGATCAGCAGCTCAATGATCCACAGCTGCAGATCGATCAGTTAATCAAGTCCTTTGGAGGAGTTAATCTGCCTAATCTCGCCCTACTGTCGCAGCCGCAACCTCTCCCTACGCTAATCAGAGCAGAGTGACGGGCGGCGCTATGTGACTCCAGCTTAAATAGAGGCTGGGTCACATGGTGCTCTGGCCAATCACAGCCATGCCAATAGTAGGCATGGCTGTGATGGCCTCTTGGGGCAAGTAGTATGACGCTTGTTGATTGGCTGCTTTGCAGCCTTTCAAAAAGCGCCAAGAAAGCGTCACAAAAGCGCCAAGAAAGCGACGAACACCGAACCCGAACCTTTACGAAAATGTCCGGGTTCGGGTCCGTGTCACGGACACCCCAAAATTCGGTACGAACCCGAACTATACAGTTCGAGTTCGCTCATCCCTAGTCCCGGGTGTATTGCGGCAAACCCGCGCGAGTAGGTACCCAATTGCAGTCAGTTTTGACTGCGATTGCGTTCAGTATTTATCGCTCGGGTGCAATGCGTTTTGCACGCGCGTGATAAAAAACTGACTGTGGTACCCACACCTGAACTTTTACACTGAAGTTCAGGTTTGGGTTCAAGGTTGTGTATATGTAATTTTCCCTTATAAACATGTTATAAGGGAAAATAATACAGTGACTAGACTGTCATCTTAGCAACCATGCGTAAAAAAAAATCGCACCACAGCCGCACTTTCTTGCGGATGCTTGCGATTTTCACTCAGCCCCATTCACTTCTATGGAGCCTGCGTTGCGTGATAAACGCACAATATAGAGCATGCTGCGATTTTCACGCAACGCATAAGTGATGCGTGAAAATCACTGCTCATGTGCACAGCCCCATAGAAATGAATGGGTCCGGATTCAGTGCGGGTGCAATGCGTTCACCTCCCGCATTGCACCCGCGTGGAAATCTCGCCCGTGTGAACTCAGTCTAAGGTTATTCGCATGGCAGTTGTCTTGGACAGTGAGTAATGAACGTAAAAATAGATTTATTTTAAACAATTCTACATTATACCACTCACCGACTGTCAAATCAGGAATCTCCCTACACATTCTGACACTGTGCATACTGATTAGACATTGTCCGTGTATAGGGATGCTCCCTTTGACACGTAAAATGAACACCAAGTTATCAATTTGTACATTTCCAGGAGGAATAATGGAGGACAGCATAATGTAGAGTTCTATGAAAAGCTGCTACCGCATTTTTATTTTATATGGTAAATAATAGACATGCAAACATGCCAGGAGAGCTTAAAAATAATAAAAAATGGCATAAAAACACCTTTTGTGATGTCTGCCACAGCATTTTTTTCTTTTTTTTCTTCCAATTTTCATTGTTAGGCATATATTAGTCACCAAAACAAACATAAGGCAAAAAAATAAACAGTATAAATAAAACTGATGATATTTAAATTGTACGCAAGTAGAAAGTATGATTAGTATACAATAAATTTTTATTTTGAAACTAAAAAGCTCTAAGGTGCGCATTCACACACATCTAAGTAATCATTTTGTTTCCTCTATTAGCCATGAAACGGCATAATCATTTTTCGATTTCTGTTTTCCAGTATCTACAAATTATTACAAAAAACAAACAAAACACTTTCAATTCCTAAAGTTGTAACATGGAAAATTAACAGTAGATGGCGCAAGAGACACAGGCTGAACCATACATACCTGCACATCTGTAAATGAGGCAACCACATACCTGTGAGGATAAGAGGCAAAATTACTAGAAGGTAAAATAATAATTCTATGACATCTGCTTAGTTGTAGGGGACCAAGAGGGAAATAACGTAGATGTCCCCTCTAGCAAAAACCTGCTGTTCTGTCCCTTGGCGCGGAAGCACCAACTGCTCCACAGTTTAGATGCCAATCCAATTGTAATGCCTGCTATTTACCCTGGGATCAGTTTATTTTAAACTTTATCAAGTATAGAGAAACAACTGTGTTAAAGGGAGAAAAAGAAGCATCTGTTAAGAAGTGACTGTATTTATCAGGCAGAATAAGCTGATTGAGCGGGTATACAGAGGCAGAATAAGAATGCAAAGCATATGTAATACAATATACAGGGAAGCAAGTCACTGACTAAAATGAAAAAAAAAAAAAGATAAAATAAAAATGTAATGGGGTTGCCTTATCGTTGCAGATGGGCTCATACAAAATGATATAAAAGGTCCATAAAGAACCACAAATCATATGTTTAGTCCACATCGCACTAATGCAATTTAAAAAGAATATATATATATATATATATATATATATAGTGGGGAGTCACTCTGGTAGTTAGGATAAGTGGTCGCAGTACAGAGGCAAAATACAAGTTCGTATTTTAAACTTCAGTGTTTATTCACACATTATGCCAAAAAAAAAAAAAAACATTACTTTTGCAGTGTTGGTGTTACTTCACAACCAATAGCAAGTTAATAAAACAAAAGTCACCTTGGTGGCAGTTCTGCCTCAAAGTTCAAATACAGGCTTTAGGCAGCCTGTTACCCTGACACATGGGTCTCCACTCTCCAGCCCAGCACAGGCCTCAGATCCCAGCACACAGACATGGCTTCTGAGCCCAGCTGCCCATTTAAGAACAGCCAGGTGCTGCCAAAACCCGGACTGCCACTTAATATCCGGTCCGGTCCTTGCCCTCACCTGACTGGAAATCAGCCCAGCATCACATGACTTGACACTGACGTGTGAATGAGGCCCAAGGCTGTGGCTACACAACAACTTTGGCAAAGATCACAGCATAAGGGCTCATGCACATGACCGTGGTTTTTGTCCGCATTTGTGGATCAGATGTGGATCCATTCACTTTAATGGGGCTGCAAAAGATGCAGACAGCATACAGTGTGCAGTCCACATCTTTTGCAACACCATTGTCTGTTCAGAAGCCCTGGAAAAAAAAGAAAAAAAAAAAGAAGATAAAACATGTGCTAAGGACACATTGTGAAGGAGACATTGGAAAGGACATTTGTGAAGGAGTGAAAATAGTGTTGGTAGGCTCGGATATCAGTGTTTTGCAGTTCTGCAATTTGCCATGTGCATGAGCCTTAAAGCTGTGTCCATAGTACGAGAGACTAATTTAACCTCTTCAGGACACATGACGTACCGGTATGTCATGTATAGTTCTGATCACAGCTGCCTGGCGGGCGGTGATCGGAACCCGGTGCATGCTCAAATCATTGAGCAGGCACCTTGGCTAGATGCGCCGGGAGGTCCTGTGACCCCCCCCCCCCATGTCTGCGATTGCAGCAAACCGCAGGTCAATTCAGACATGCGGTTTGCTGCATTTCCGGGTTATTCAGGTCTCTGAGGACCCGATAACCTGGAACAGGATGGTGATCGGTGGTGTGATTTTACACCAATCACCATACTGCGATCCTGAGAGGTGGTGAGATTACCTCTCAGGATCGCCTCTGATTGGTAGGTGGGCGGGTGGTGGGAGGTTCAAATCTTGGCAGCGCTCCTCTCCTCCTCCTTTTGTGTCTGTGGAACAGGGGAGAGAGGAGCGTTGCCTGCACGTGTGGATATCAACCAGCATCACCCCATCCTTGCCCCAGCACCCCCCATCTGATCAGCCAGGTAATTAGGGAAAGGTTGGGCTAGGCAGGGATATAAAAAGGGAAAGTAAATGAAAAAAATATAATGATTGCATCACCCTAAGTAGGGGTGTCTGGGGTCCGCAGCACAACTGTGTGACCCTAGACCCCCCAGGGGTGCTGCCGCTTGCCCCCCACAACTTTTGGGGCACAGGCATCACCAGTTTTTTTTTTGTGCGTACGCCGACTGTGGTTGGCGTACGCACAAACCTCGGACGGTTGATCAGCGGTTTTGAATTTTTTTTCCACATTTTCTGCCTTTTTTTTAGTTAGTCTTTTTTTTCTGTTAGTTTTAGAGGATAAGTCCGCGAACACCCGTGCCCCCACACACGCACACTGAATAAAGAGTTACACGCACACACGCAGACACACACTCCCCCTATGGCCCGTCGGATGTTCTCGGCTGAGGAGGCATACGTCCAGCTTGCCTCAGAGTCAGAGTCCCAGTGAGGACGAGGATGACCCCACTTTCCTGTTGTCATCCGCGTTCTCCTCATCATCTAGCGATGATGAGCCCCCAAGGCGACGGGGAGCGGAGCAAGGGGACCACCATGATAGGGACCCTGTGGCCCACCCTAGTACGAGCAGCTCTGGCGCTCGTACTAGTTTTCCGGCCCACCAGTAAAAATCCACTGGAGCCCCCTGTCGGTGAACTTGTCTGGTGTACCCCAGAGGGATTTGAGCCCGTGATTCCTGATTTTGTAGGCCAACCAGGAATCCAGATTTCCACAGTGGGCTTCACTAAATATGACTTTAGTCATTTTTCAGTGACCAACTGGTAAATCTAATGGTGAAGCAGACGAACCTGTACGCCCAACAGTTCGTTGCTCAACACCCAGGCTCCTTTTTGGCTAGGCCCGTGGACTGGATGCTGTCATGGAGAACTGGCAACACAGGGACATTCCTTCAGTTCTATGAGGCAGTCCTCAAGGCCCTGATCTTTTCGGACCGGGAAAGAGCAGGCCGGAGTACCTCGGGAACTGGAGACGCCCGGATCGTCCCTGGCCAACACTTTCCAGGTGTGGTCCCCCATACTGGAAAGAAGGGACGGACCCAAAAAAGGTGCAGAGTGTCACAGGAGGGGGATACGGAAGGACACTTGATCTGAAACGTGCCCCGATCATCCGGGCCTCTGCATTATTGGTTGCTTCAGGGAGTACCACACTTCCATGGAGTACTAAGTATACAAATTAGGTATCGCCACGTCGGTAATCTCCTCTATAAAAGAACTTTTTTTTTCACCTTACATAACAAAAGTTTAATAGCAAGCCATCAAAAAGTCATATAGCCCCCAAAATAGTGCCATTAAAACTGTCCCCTCATCCTGCAAAAACTTGATACAATTTTTTTTTATATCAAAAAGGATAATAGTCTAAAACCTTAATTGTAAAAAGTAGACTTATTAGGTATCGCTGCATCCGTAAGAATCTCCTCTATAAAAATACCCCATGACCTAACCCCCCAGATTAACACTGTCAACATTATTTTTTTTTTAACTGTGCCAAAACAGCTATTTTTGCCAGTTTTTCATTTCAATCCTTTTTTTTCAGGTAACAAAGCAAGGGTTAACAACCAAATAAAACTTAATATTTATTACCCCGATACTGCAGTTTACAGAAACGCCACATTTGTGGTCATAAACTGCTGCATCACTAATAAGGCAGGGCGCAAAGGAAAGGACCAACATGGTTTTTGGAAGGCCAATTTTGATGGCCTTTTTTATTGACACCATGTCCCTTTTGAAGCCCCCCTGATGCACCCCTAGAGTAGAAACTCCCTAATAGTGACCCCATCTAAGAAACTACACCCCTCAAGGTATTCAAAAATGATTTGAAAAAAACTTTATTAACCCTTTACTAAAGGGTGTTTATGGCAAATAGGTGTTCCTCAAGAGTTTATGGCAAATTGAGATGAAATTTAAGAATTTACAAAAATGTAATATAGAGCAACCAAAAATCATATGTACCCTAAAAATAGTCTAAACAAAACCGCCAGCTTATCCCGTAGTTTCCAAAATGGGGTCACTTTTAGGGAGTTTCTACTCTAGGGGTGCATCAGGGGGGGCTTCAAATGTGACATGGTGTAAATAAACCAGTCCAGCAGAATCTGCCTTCCAAAAACCATATGGCGCACCTTTCCCTCTACGCCCTACTGTGTGCCCGTACAGTAGTTTACGGCCACATATGGGGTGTTTCTGCAAACTACAGAATTGTGGCAATAATTGAGTTTTGTTTGGCTGTTAACCCTTGCTTTGTTACTGTAAAAAAATGGATTAAAATGGAAAATTTGCCCAAAAATCCAAATTCTGAAATTTTATCTCCATTTGCCATTAACTCTTATGGAACACCTAAAAAGGGTTGACTTTTGTAAAATCAGTTTTTAATTACCTTGAGGGGTGTAGTTTCTAGAATGGGGTCATTTTTGGGTGGTTTCTATTATGTAAGCCTCACAAAGTGACTTCAGACCTGAACTGGTCCCTAAAATTGGGTTTTTGAAAATTTCTTAAAAATTTCAAGATTTGCTTCTAAACTTCTAAGCCCTGTAACATCCCAAAAATATAAAATATCATTCCCAAAATTATCCAAACATGAAGTAGACATATGGGGAGTGTAAAGTAGTAACTATTTTTGGAGGTATTACTATGTATTATAGAAGTAGAGAAATTGAAACTTTGGAAATTTGCAATTTAAAAATTTTGGGTAAATTTGGTATTTTTTTTAAAATAAAAATGATTTTTTTTACTACATTTTACCAGTGTCATGAAGTACAATATGTGACGAAAAAAAACAAACAATCTCAGAATGGTCTGGATAAGTCAAAGAGTTTTAAAAGTTATCACCACCTAAAGTGACACTGGTCAGATTTGTAAAAAATGGCCTGGTCCTTAAGGTGAAATAAGGCTGTGTCCTAAAGGGGTTAAAGGGCATCCATTATCAGATTTGTACCTATGAGACTGGCTGACCTGTTGCAGGTACGTTTGGCAGCTGAAGGCATCTGTGTTGGTCCCATGTTCATATGTGCCCGCAATGCTGAGAAAAAGGAAGTCTCAGTATATGCAAATAAGCCTATAGGAGCAACAAGGGTATTGCCATTACACCTAGAGGCTCTGCTCTCTGCACTATGATAGGGCCAGGAGTAATGACATTTTCACTGTCTGGTCCTGTCTATCAAAGTGCAGAGGGCGCGGCAGTTGCAGAGAGAACAGAGCCTCTAGGTGTAACAGCAACGCCCCTGTTGCTCCTAGAGGCTCATTTGCATACATTACAATATTTTTTTCAGAAATGCGGGCACATCTTAACATGAAATCAACACAGATATCTTCAGCTGTCAAGAGCACATGTAACAGGTCAGACTGTTTCATAGGTACAAATCTACTGACAGATGCCCTTTAAGTTAGTAGGTTCACATTAAGATCCGGTGTTACCGCAACAGCAGCAAGAAATCTAACCCTGGATTTCTTGCAACTGTCAGTATGGGTAGTATTTCACTTCTATGGCACTTCCAATGTTTTTTTTTATATATATGCATTTTCTACATTCATGCTGCTAAAAACAAATTGCAGTTTACTGTGTATAGAGCAAGTTTGAGATAACAGGTGGTATCCACTAACCACTAGGTGGAGCCTTTTCCCCTTCCCATAGGGAAGTGTGAGTTAGAATTGTGGAAGGTCAGCTTGTGTACACACTGTAGCTAGATGAGCTCATGCAGAGAAGTACAGGATTTAGGTACCAGCCATGGCAAGGCCAGAAAGACCAGAACCACCTGGCTATATGTATAAGAGGGGTGTAGTGAAAGCCCAGTAAAGAGAACCTGTCTCTACAGCACGCATGTTCACAAGCGTTCTTCCAGTGCCTGGACATACCTAAAAGCAGTTTGGCCCACTTTGAGAAGTATTCACACCCTACAGTGTATTTTGAGGAAGTATACTATAAGTACGGCAACCTGTCGAAAAAAAGGAGCACAGTACAGTCTAATGTTAGGGGACCATCCTGTTGGTTGCATGAAAGTAAAGTGTTACACCCCATACCTAGATACTTATGTCTAAATTGAGCTAGAAGAGTGCAGTGCAAGGGGAAATTGCTCCAAAAGAGAAATGTGCCTGTCAAATCCCAGGTGAGTCATCTATAAAATCAGTGAAAAATTGCAGGTAACATCTGCCAATCCATGCGTGCTGAAACTGAACAATGTTTAATTTGAAACTTCACTAAAGAACTGGTTGCAGCAACTTGGCTCCTTAATTTTCTGCACCACTACACCATCCATCCTCCTGCTGCACCGAGTGCCCCTGCCTTGCACCTTAAATCCCTCAAACACCAAGGTCACCCAAACTTCCATCTAGAAAGGGGAACCCTTAACACCAGGGGGTGCCCCAAAAGGACGAAAGGTGCACCCTTCCACATCACTGCATGATCCAAGGGGAGCGCTAGAACAGCAACTAATACTCCCATCATGCTACATGTTCACATGCACCCCTGTGGCACAATGCACATGTAGCTCTAAGGGGGTTTTTCCCATGGCATACAGAGTCTGACCCCTGACCAGTGACATCTGTCCTCCTTGTGAGAAGAGGCTGGTTTTGTTCCCGACAGTTGCATAGGGATTGCATACACAACTATGATGTTTCATGCCAAGACCGGTAAACAAGGGCGGATTGGTTATAGACTTTACAGGGAAATTTCCTGGTGGATCAATGCCCGGGGGCCACCTGAGCCCTCCTCACAGCCTCCTTTGGAGCTTGAAGCTCCCTTACGTGCTGCCGCTGCTGCAGGGGAGGAGGCGCACTGAGGGAGAAAGCTCCCGCCACGTGCAGGTGCCGGATGAAAGTGCTGGTGCCTGCATGTGGAGGGAGCCGTCTCTCACTGCACCCCTGGGACAGGAGGAAGTGCGCCGGTAAGCTCCTCCTCCTGCACGGTACAGTGTGCAGGAGAGGAGGAGCGCTCTGAAGGATGGCCGGGGTCAGGACAACTGGCGTCCACGGTCCGTATTTGGACCGCGATTCGCCAGTTAATTACCCCTGCTCTACCGGGTCTGGGGGTGGAAAATAAAGACCTGTCTAACCCCCTCTCAGAGCTGTGTACCAATGAAATAAATGTCACATTTGGGAAGGAAGGGGGGCGTGGAGAGGGCTACAGAGAGGCGGGAACACGTCACTGACTGCAGGAAAGGACTCCAGTCAGTGTCGTGTTCCCATCTCTCCTGGGCCATCTTTAAAATTAAAGCTAACCTGATTAAATAAAGTGATAAAGCCCCATCAAACCATGATCGTTTTGTTCCGCATCCAATTCCCATTATTGGGGCATTGGATGCGGACCCCTTAGTTTCAATGGAGCAGAAAAAGATGCAGACAGCACACAGTGTGCTGTCTGCATCTCTTGTGGCTCCATTGTATTTAAGGCGTCCGCATCCAATCCCCCAATAATGGGAATTGGATGCGGAACAAAACTATCATATGTCTGTTCTGTGGCTTGGGTTGCCACCCGGCCAGTAGTTCACCAGCAAGGCTGGTATTTTAGTTCCCTTGCCGGTGCCAGAATTTTCCTGTAAGGCCTGTTAGGGTACTTTCACACTTGCAGCAGGACGGATCCGACAGGCTGTTAACCCTGTCAGATCCGTCCTGCCGCTCTTTCGCCGGACTGCTACTCCCCATTGACTATAGCAGGAGTGGAGCTATGGCGCAGCATGGCAGTGATCACCACACTAAAAAGTTGGACATGCAGGAGTTTTAGTCCAGCAATCTCTGGCCTTGCTGTGGCATAGCTCCACCCCTTGCCCCTATTACAGTCAATGGGGACGGAGCGGCAGCACACTGGCACTTGCGGCATGGTGGATCAGGCGGTTTGTTCACCTGCCAGAACAGCCTGCTGGATAGCCATGCCACAGGTGTGAAAATACTCTAAAAGACTAAAAATATATAAAAAAAATCTGTGATAAAAATTAACAAAGAAAGTGTCACAGAAAATGGAGTCATGTAAAAATATAAAAAAATCCTAAATTATTTTGGCATCCGAAAAAATAAGTGGCCCATTACACCACCAAATCGCTAAATCACAAAAAAAAGTGTCTGGCCATTAAATGGGCTGTTCAGTTTGAATAAGAAGCCAGACAACACTTAGGAATAGGATGCAATAAAGAACAGAGCAGTACCTACCTAGAAAATCCAGCACTGCTGTTCTGGTTGTCCCTACTAGGCTCTGTTTACTTGGGTGCAACAGCAACTTCACAAGTGACCAGCTTGGCTGCAGTGATCACATGTTATGGACATGACATCACCATCGCAGCTGAGAAAACAGAACCCAGATTGGAAAACTTGAGCGGCAGTTCTAGAGTTGCAGGGTAAGTACCATTCTATTCTTTATTCAGGCTAATCTTCAGTGTTGTCCGGATACTTTCTGAAACCGGACAACCTTTTTTTATTTGGTACATTGGAGAGGTTTAAAATGCAGTATGCGCAAAGTAATACTTTTTGACATTTTTGACATATCCGTTGTAATAGAAATGTAAGAACATATAAAAAATAAAATAAAAAAATGTGTGAAAAACACGTGAAATCCATGGGATTTGCGAACCAAAAATAAAAACCACTATAAGCAAGTGTGTATTTTTAATGGAGACCTTCGTTTACCATTATCTCATTCTGTTGCAATATTTAAAGATCAAAATTTTCTTTTTAGGTCATATCATCCAGCCCTGGGCTTATGAGGGAGAGAATGTAGCCCAAGATAGAACACCAACGCTCAGACAGAAGGAGCAGGAAAGTTTCAGAGTAGCACAGTGCTTCCAGAGCAGAAGCGTATCAGAGTGCTGCCAGAGCGAGCATCAGAGTGCTGCTAGGGGGAGTATCAAAGTGCTGCAAGGGGGAGCAACAGAGACAAGACAGCTCAGGAAAAAAAAAACTTGAAAATCTAGCAGCAGGTCTGTAGGAGACAACAATTGTTGCCTAGTTGAGCCAAGCATTGCCCTACCAGTCAAGCCACACTCTGGCCGAGGAGACTGGTATCCCCCAGCCATACATCACTGCCCCAGGCAAGATAGACACCACATTTGTCCACTGTTACAAACACAATATAATAAGCCATGGCTAGCACATCAAAAAATAAAAAAGTAGACTCAGAAAATCGAGATTTCAAAGATGAATGGACTGCAAAATATTGTTTCATTCTTATGAATGTTGCCAACCCAAAGCCAATGTGTTTAATATGCAACGAAACAGTGGCCCTTATAAAGAGTAGTAATGTGAAATGACATTATGAAACAAAACATAAAAGTTTTGAACAGAATTATCCACAAAATTCTGAGATCCCCCAATTTTTTTTTGCTTTAACTGCATCATATTAAGCCTCTACTAAGCGTCTTGTTAGTACAATGTCCCATCAGGAAAAAACAACTGAATCATCACTGAGGGATTTTAGGAAGACAAAAAAACATTTTCAGATGCAGAGATTGTTAAAGAATGTATGGTTTAAGTTGTAGACGCCATATTTGAAGGTAAACAGAAAATCTAACAAATTCCCTTGTCGGATTCCACGGCAGCACGCCGAACTGAAATAATTTCAGAAGATCTGCTCTCCCAGCTTGAGGTGAAAATGAAAAAGGCAGATTGCATTTCATTAGCTGTGGATGAATCATGTGATGCAACGGATAATGCCCAGCTCATGGTATTTGTTAGATTTTATGACGACACACAAAAAGATTTTTGTGAAGATCTTCTTGGCATGGCTGCCCTCCATGCTCACACAAGAGGTGAAGATCTTTATGGAGCAATTACAGAAATGCTGAAGAAAAGGGACATTAACTTGAATTCAGTTATTTCAGTTGTAACGGATGGAGCTCCTGCTATGGTAGGAAAAGAGAAAGGGTTGGTGCCACGCTTGAAAGTGCTCAATCCTAGTTTGATTTCTTACCATTGTATAATACACCAGTCTATCTTGTGTGCTAACCTTGGAGAAAAATATGCAAATGTCATGGAAAATGTTATGAAGCTGATTAATTTTCTCTGGGCCTCTTCAGCACTTCAACATCGTCTTCTGAAAGAATTTTCTAACTGATGTCAATGCTGGCTTCAGTGATCTACTTGTCCACAACAATGTAAAGGGCAGAGTTTTAGAACGCTTTTGGAGTATTCGGAAAGAGCTGGAAAAGTTTTTAGCTGAAAAGAAGACAGAAAAAGCAAAAGCATTTTTGACATTTATGAGTAACAAAGACAAAATGGAAATCATTGCTTTCCTGGCAGATATTACAAATCATTTAAATGCTTTAAATATAAAACTACAAGGCAAAAATCTAACTATTTTTGACCTTGTGGAAGCAGTGAGGGCTTTTCAGAAGAAATTAGAGTTTTTTCAGAGTGATCTAAAAGAGAACTTGCTTCATTTTCCAAAGCTTGATAAATATAGCCAACAAGAAAATACCAAAGAAAGTGTATTCTCCAACCATGGGGACTTCATGCAAGGCCTAATTGACAATTTTAAAAGTCGCTTCCAAGACTTCACAATTGGCCAAGAGATTTTGCTATGTATTAAAAATACTTATCTGGTAAAAAAAACATTGGGCGTTTTGCTACTGAGGCCCATCATGCTTTTACCTGGGCTAATTCTGCTACCCTACAGATGGAGCTAATTGATCTGCAAGAAGATGCTGTTTTAAAAGTTCAGTTGAATGATTGTGACCCCGTTTTCTTCTGGACAAAACTGGTTATTCCAGCTAAATATCCAAAAATTGCAATCCATGTCCTTACTAGATTTGGTTCTACATACACTTGTGAATCTCCATTCTCCACTATGAATCTGGTGAAGAACAGATACCACACTCAGATCATAGATGAGCATTTGCACCAGTGTGTTCGAATGGTAGTCACCCACTTTGTACCGAATTTCAAAGGGCTGGTAAAAGAAAAAAATGCAAATTTTCACACTAAAAAACAATTAGAAATCTGAATGTAAATAGTTCTACTAAGTTTGCAAGACATTAAAAAGATGGCATCTTTACTGTTAGCGTTCAGCTCGGACCTTCATCTGACTGAAGACCCAGGTATGTGGACCTTTAATAAAACTAGTTGAGTACCCCTGCTGTAGAGCTACGCATACAAATAAAATGTCTTTCCCAAGTTGTTCTTCTGAATGGGAAAGAATCAGAAAGTCATCCAAATATGGTACTAGATAGAGGTTGTTCATTCTTAGAAATGCAGCGACCTCTGCCACGATCTTGGTAAAGACCCTTGGGGCTTGAGAAACTCCAAAGGGGAGAGCCTTGTATTCGAGATGCCACCATTCCCCTTTTTCCCCAAACTGCTGTACATAGAAATTTCTGGGAGTTCGCATGTATAGGAACGTGGTAATAAGCGTCCTCCAAATCCAAGGTCGCCATCCAACACCCTTGGGAAAGGAGATTCACTGTGGATTTTAATGTCTCCATCCTGAATCTCCTGTATCTCAGGAGATTTGTTCCGAGACTTGAGATTCAGGATGACCCTGAAGGAGCCATTGGGTTTCCTTACAAAAAACAAGGGGGAATAAAAATCCCTTGCCTATTTCTGCACTGGGTACCACTTGCATTACTCCTTTCTCCAGGAGGGAAAGTACTGCCTTTTCCAGGGCTTCTCTTTTTATTCTGTTTTGGGGACAGACTGTCCGAACAAAAAAAAAATCTGCAGGTAAGGACTGGAATTCGAGCCAGAACCCACTTTTTTATCACATTCAGAATCCAACTATTTTTTGAGATTGTGCTCCAGGCTGGCCAAAAATAAGCAAGTTTTCCTCCTAGGAGCAGGAAAGGGGGGGGGGGGGAGTATTTTTTGTGGAGTAGGGAACCTCTTTATTGTCTGAGGCCTTCTCTAGAATATCATCTAGCGAAGACCCAAACAACCTAAGGCCTTCGCAAGGGAGGAAGAAAAGGCGGGCTTTAGACCCTTGATCCCCCCTCCAGGGCCTTGCAAAACTGTATGTCTGGCAGCATTGGAAAGGGCGGCAGCCCTAGCGGAAAATCGGACAACATCTCACTAGAGGTTTTATCCCTAATATGGGATTCCAATTGGCCCAACCAGAGTTTTTGGGATCTAGAAACCCATGAGGCAGCAATAGCGGGTCTGAGGCTGGTGGACGCGCTTTCCCAAGATCTCCTGAGGTACACGTCCGCTTTTTTGTCTAGCGGGTCATTCAGGCCCCCCAGATCCTCAAGTGGGAGATCAGCTCTTTTTGCTATTTTAGTCACAGGAGCATCTACTAAATGGGCTTTATCACAGACGCTGGTAATTGAATATTCAAATGCCTTTAATGAAGATCTGACCTCAGATTTGACCAAAGCCTTAATAGATTTGGGCTCTGCGATTCCTCCATTACCAATTTTCCAATGCATGTCTGGCAAAGAGGTTTGGCATAGGAGGAAGGTAACAGGACCCTGCATTCCCCACACTCCTTGTGTTTGGACTTCCCTAACGCCTTTTTGCGAACCTTGGGAATCTACAGTAAACCATAAACACAATCGCCATTAAATTAGGGGAAATATGGATGGATCTTACCCCCAGCGGTTGTCCCCCACTCCTCAGGACCAGTACCGGACTAGAAGGCCATGAGGGTTCATTGGGGTCAGCGTGACCTGAATCCACAGGTTGACATCTTCTGTTCGGATTCTTTGCTTGTAGGCTGGCTGTCCCCCCCTGCTGCCGCATTTGTAGCGCCCCTCGGCCTTCTCCTGTCTGATTTTTTTTTTATCCCGCACCTAATCCCGGTACTTCCGGGTTAGTGACGTTACCGGAAGTTACATGCCAGAAGTTGCGCTGTCCGCGAATGTGCAGTGGCCACCGGCAGCTCCGGCCGCCATCTTGGTGGAGGGCCGTGCTGCCTCTGGATAGTGTCTCGGCAACTGCTGCACGCCGGACCCCCGTCCAGGACCAGGGACTGCCAGAACACGGCCACAGCGGTCCCTTCAGAGGCCAAGAGGGCGCAGGAGGGAAGCAGTCTTTGGCAGTTGCTCCCCCAGGAGACTTACACTGCCCGGGATGCGTCCATTGGGGTGCACGGACCTGGACCTCCCCAGTCCCTGATATGTGAAATTGGTAAGGATCCTCAGGATCTCCCATCCGGAGGACAGGAAACCTGAACTGAGGTGTGGTGGGGGTGTGAACATTTTTATATCCTCAGGTTTCCTGTCCCGGATGGGAGGTCCTCCTTGCATGGCTGCCGTCATGGGGGATAAAAAAAAAATTAAAAAAATTACACTGAAACAAAAATGTTCGTCTGCATGTAGCCTTAACACCTAAGGCTCCTTTCACACTTGCGCTCGTCGGTCCGCTCGTGAGCTCCGTTTGAAGGAGCTCACCCGAACGCCTCCGTCCAGCCCTGATGCAGTCTGAATGGAGCGGATGCGCTCAGACTGCATCAGTCTGGCGGCGTTCAGCCTCCGCTCGCCTCCGCACGGACAGGCGGACAGCTGAACGCTGCTTGCAGAGTTCAGCTGTCCGCCTGGCCGTGCGGAGGCGAGCGGATCCGTTCAGACTTACAATGTAAGTCAATGGGAACGGATCCGCTTGAAGATGTCACCTTGTGGCTCAATCTTCAAGCGGATCCGTCCCCCATTGACTTTACATTGAAAGTCTGAACGGATCCGCTCAGGCTACTTTCACACTTAGAATTTTTTCTAAGTTATTAATGCAGACGGATCCGTACTGAACGGAGCCTCCGTCTGCATTAATATGATCGGATCCGTTCAGAACGGATCCGATCAAACGCTAGTGTGAAAGTAGCCTAACAGGTGCATGTGTTATTCATCAGTTTTTGCTGCAACACGTAAACCCAGCCTAATTTTAAATTTTTTAAAGGATATGGTCACATGTAGCACAACAGATGTAGAAAAGAAAAAAAAAAGGCATTTTTATCACAGCTTTCAATGTGGTTGCAGGATTTTACAAGTGAAACATTTACTGACCATGTTTAACCTGCAAAAACACAAAATGCATTGAATGTAAATATATGTACCATTAGAACATAAATTAGCACAATTTTTTTCACGTACTGCCAATTACAAATTACACAAAACAAAAAAAAAAAAAAAAAAAAAAAGTATCCTTTTTTTATATTTAGTGTACCAGGGCATTTACTATAACTGCAACCTGCTGGATCCACTGGCTCTGTTAAGTTACAAATTTTTGGGTTAATGGAAAAATAGCACAGCATGCATCAATTTTTTTTCCTGTCAAATATGACCATCTGTGACGGAGCATCTAATGCGAACAGAGCCTAAGGCAATTGTGTCCCAAGGCTTGTGCGGCCATTCACACTGTGCTGCTCCTCAGCATAAATACAAGGAGAAGAGAAGGAAACCAACTTTCTGATCTGACATGGAGGGAGGGGATATAATAGTTGATTGATGTAGTCTTCCACCCGTACAATTATCACACCTTTGGTACTGTGATCTCACCTATTATCAGATGAAGTTACACTGACAGATTTGTAAAGGTTTCTGCGGATCAGGACACAGCTGCCGCGTCTCAGGTGAGGAACCATCACACCCTTTAACTCTATGCACTGCCCATATTCCAGTAGTATAGGAAATTAAGCCAAATATTTATGTAGGTCTTGCTCAGGCAGGGCAGTACTGTACAGGTCGTCTACCTTTATAAAGTTTTACTATTGATTTAAACAAAGTCGTGACCTTATTGCCACCCTTTGTGACCCACTACCAAGCTGCACATCACAAGTAAAAATGTCTATTGTACATTTATTTTTTTGTTTTATTTGGGGGGGGGGGGGGGGGGGGGAGTTTAGACACTTCTCTTCCATGCCAGACAACGGGTATGTGTTATAGTGGAATTAAAGGGGCATCCCTTAAAGGGGTTATCCCCATGTAAACATTCATGGCATAATTGCTAGGATATGCCACAAATGTCAGATAGAATGTCCCAGAGGTGGGACTCTCACCTCTTATCTTGAGAATGTGGCCTCTGAAGTGAATGGAGGGTGCACAGTCACCCTCCATTCACCGGTATGGGAGTCTTGAAAATAGCATAGCAGTGTAGTACCATAGCAGTGACTAGAGAGGTGGCAGTGCACGGCTTGCGAGGCTTGCTCTCCGTTGTGGGACCTCCAAAAATAATGTGCCTTTTCCCCTGCCTCCGTCTCAGCAGGAACTCACCCCCACAAGGAAGCAGGACTAGCCTACTCCTAATCCTTGCCATCCATATCCTTAACTTGAGAATACGGCCAAATACATACAATAAAAATACATAAGATTATAATCTAAAACCATTTACAAATCGGCAGTGGAATTCTATAAGGGGTTTGACCAAACAATCGCTAAAATTATCAGTCGTTCAAACCCAGTCTGATAATGCCAGAGTGAAAATAAAAGTAAAACTACCACCAATGGACTTCTTATATGGTTGTATCTAAACTCCATGCGCCATAAAAACCTTGTGATGTCAATGTCACGTGGGTTTGAAGCTTGCCATGTCACATTACACCGATGTCAGAAGGTCCTTGGAGTTTAGACACTACCCTTCTTATATAAGATCGACTAGTACGTCAAAAAAAAAATTTGCAAAATTATGTTGCATGCCATATTTGTGGCATCATTTTGCAACTTTCACTTCTGAACAGGGTTGAGCAGAGGGGTCATGAGGTGACCTCCGGTGGTCTTACATATTTACTGTCATTTACACCAGAAACTGGCACACATGATAGTTCTTGCTCATAGCTGGTGTAGATTTGAATTTCTGGTGCACGGACATCCTGGAGATGGGCCAAATTTGTTAAGAGGCCTCTGCCTCCTAATTTGGTGCATACTGTGAATGTATAGTAAGGCTGGTGTTTGTAACGCCGGCCTTCGTGTATATCCCCCAAGATGTTTTATTTCCTCACCCCAGTTAGTATTTTTAACAAAATATTTGCAAGCATAGCAAGGAGTTTGCTTTTTTTAGTGCATGTTCACACTGAAAACTCCTACAGTAGTTAGTCTCTAAAAATTACAAATTCGGCAGATTGAGCTGGATTTCAGCAAAATTCGGCAATGAATCCACCACCTGTGAAGTCACCCTTAAAGGATTTTATTTTATAGATTGCAAGAAGATGTCTTGAACTGGAGGAATGGATGAAGACAAAATACTGAAAGGAAAACTGGCACTGGAGGAGCTCAAGGCACAAAAAATAAGCTAAAAATCTACTTACGTGGAAAGACCATGGACATATGGGCCGTAAGTTTGGTGTTCACGTACTTTCAGCTTGGAGTGAAAAAGTGAAAAAACAAAAACACATTACAACAATTTTTCGTTTCGACTGCAGATCTAAAGCAAGCTATACAGTGATCAGCTGCATTGCACAGTTGTCCATAGAATCGTTCAAACGATTCCACCAGCCATATGTCAGACTAAACTGGCTAAGGCCTCATTCACACATACATGGATTTTCATGGACTGTGAAAACCCGTTCTTGAGCAAACGAGCATACGGCGTCATTGGTTGCTGTGCCGCCAATGTACAGTAATACACTCATAGATCATACGAGCATTACTGTATAGCGGTGGCAGCACGAAGCGCACGGTGTCATAGCAACCAATGACACCATGCACCCAGCAGGATGGCAGGCTGGGTTTTCACGGACCGTGGTCTGTGAAAATTCACGCATGTGTGAGTGAGGCCCAACAAGGGAGTCAGTTTTTCTAAAAGTAGACCCCCCCCCCCCCCCCAGTCCATGAGCTCAATGGCAAATGATCAACCAATCACTCCAGAAACATGCAGTTTCGACAATAGCTGAAATTTTATTACATTGCCATCGCTATGGCAAATGCTCGTTTACACTAGTTTTTCAAACAGTCAGCCAAAATTAGGTCAACTTTTATCTCATGTATGGCCAGCATAATAAGAGGGGTGGCTTGTCTGGTATGTCAAAAAATAAAAATGAATAAATAAAAAGGACCCACTCCCCGGAGTGAATGGAGCTGCTGTTAAACATGTGCCCACATCTCATTCAACTCTATAGGACTGCTGAAAAGAAGAGTACTGTGCTCTGCCATCTACAGAAGTCCTATCGAGTTGGAGTACACATGCAAAAACAGCACCTCTGTCCACTCCAGAAACTGGCATCCCTCTTGTGACTGACAGAGGTCCCAAGCACTAGGACCCCACTGATCAATTACTTCATCCCTATCCTATGTATATGGGACAACCCTTTAAACATTGGCTGCAGGCAGGGGCGTAGCTAAAAGGTCATGGGCCCTGGTGCAAGAGATCAGCTTGGGCCCCCGTCCCTCAGTGCCTGTTGGCAAGGGGCAGGGAAGCACATAACCTTCCTGCTGCCCGAGGCAAACATTGAAAGGGCACCCCCTCATGCCAAATTATTAACGTAACCCCTTCCCTTCAACCAGAGGTGTAAATTGACCAGTATGCACTTTCTATAATGCCAGTGTCTGGCATTATGTGGCACAGGGGTCTTTGGGCCCCCTCAGGCTCCTGGGCCCGGTAGCGACTGCTACATCTGCACCCCCTATAGCTACGCCCCTGGCTGCAGGTCTACAGAGCTTTGGTGGATGGGACATTTTAATTCCTGAAAGCCCATTCTCCTTTGGATTTACAGGCTCTTACACTATCACAGTCCCGTTCACTTACAGCTATCTTATGTCCGGTGTCTCTAGGAGAGTTCAGGAGATCATGAATTTTCTCATTGTAGATTTCGAAATAGCTCATTTCCACATGATAGTCCACCTGTAATAGAAAATGCACACGTAGATGAATACTGCACTGAAGAGGACTATAGGTAAACGTTATGTGGATCACTTCTCACCTCCTCCTGGTCTGATACATTTATGTGGTAGAAAAGCTCCTGGCAGAATCTTGGAATTATGCCGATGTCTGTATTATACCCCATCATCCTAAACAAAGGACAGATGCGTTACCCGATTACTATAGAAGCTACGTCCACGTCCTAGGCAAGCGTTGAATAATGCAACCTACCTTCAATACATAGTTAAATACACACACACAGCCATATTAATTCATTCTGAAAAAAGTTGTGTGCTCCATCAGATGTCCTAATTAGGCTCCATTCACATGTCCACAATTTCGTTCCGCATGTTGCGGAACGGAATTGTGGACCCATTCATTTCTATAGGGTGCACTTCCGGGTCCGCAGAAAAATAGAACCTGTCCTATTCTTATCCGCAATTGCGGACAAGAACAGGCATATTCTATTAGTACTGTCAATGTGCGGTCCACAAAATGCAGAACGCACATGGCCTCTTTCCATGTTTCGCAGATCCACGGCTCCGTGGATCCGCAAAATACGTTGCAGACGCGTGACTGGAGCCTTCGAGATGAGCAAATCGAAGCTGACCAAGTAAAGGATAGGGAGGAATCATTTCACAGCATCTTGGTGCAGGGAGAGACGTCAGAAGGCCCTAGGGACAGTGCTAGAAAAGCCATTTAAAAGTGCAGGGAAAGATTATTTGGGGATCCAAATAGCCATTATACAGCTGTCATTCCAGAAATTTGTTCTTGGGGTACAAGTGCCATGTTGAAAATCCTTTAGTGGCTTACCGTATATCTTTTCAATCAAGAAAAATATATAAGCAGTTCACTTCTGCAGTTATGTGTTCAAAGCATACAGAAAGAAAAAAAATATATACACACTTCACTGGTGCATGTATTTGTGGCAAAAGGGTTTAGTGGCCCATTTCAGTACAGAAAGAAAAATATATTCTCAGTTCACGTCGGCGGTTATATGTGCTGAAAGCATGGCTGGGAGTCAGCAGGGTGGCAGCAGTTGGAGGTCGGAAGACAAACGTGCCCGGGGTAGAGCACCTGCTTCCCAGAAGCCTACCTACCTCGGAAGTAGTGGTGCAGGGGTTCACGGAAGTAGCATCGGTAGAAGTCAGTCAGTGCAGCGGTTATAGGTGTTTTTTTGCATTATAGTCCAAAAAAATAAAAATAAAAATACATTCTCAGTTCGTCGGCAGGGCTGTCTTTAACGTGAGGCAAAAGGGGCAGCTGCCCCGAGCCCAGTTGCTCCTGGGGGGCCCAAGGCCGCTGCCTCTTGAGCCCCGCTGGCCAGTGGCACAGCGGGGGGGGGGGGGGGGCAGGGCCACACGCCAAATTAGGCAAAGTGAGGCGATGGCCCCAGGCAGCGTAGCCCTGGTGACAAGTGGACAAGTGGGGGGCGGCAGCAGGGCACAGGGAGTTGAGCGCTTCTATTGTGGAAGCGCTTATCTCCATAGTCATCTGTATCACTGTCCTCAGGACAGTGATACAGATGTGCTGCGGAAGGGCAGGGGAGGGAGAGGCCTAGTGCCTGCAGCCTATCAGAGGCCGGTGCAGGCAGCAAGATGATGTCATCACGCCGCCTGAGCCGTACAGCGTGGGACAGGCCAGAAGAGGAAGGAGTCAAGTTAACTCCGAAACGCGTCTGGTAGGACAATTCCATGAGACTAAGGACGTATTGAAGCGCTTCAAGTCGACCAGGAGTAACGGGATTGGTAACCACAACTTGGTAGAAAAAACTGAAAAATCTTTTAAAACTCATCAGCCGCAGCAAAATATGACCTGCCTGCGTGATTGAGTACCTGTGCAGGAATCGAAGTCTACCAAATTACTGAGACTGCACCTCTACAACTGACCACCGTGGATTACCGTGGATCCCTGAGTTTATCTCCTGGAGGATATATCGCAGCCTGAATAACGCATCACACGTGGGACGCCACGTGAAATTTCAGCACAGTCGGCACAAACCTACAGAACTGTAAGTAACAAAAGTGCCGAACGAGTGTATACACAGGCAGAGCGATCAGTTGCATTGTCAACTAACGGCAAAAGAAATCGGAGTGAGTGGCACTCTGACTATACGGCATTCAATCTATAACTCTTGACAATACAAACCTGACTACACCAAGTGTATTGGACACTATCAGTAGTAAGGAACTTGGCCATTGAGATATCCTTCCCATAGGATCACACATGTGTTGTTACATTTTAGCGATACCCATTTTTAGAGGAATCTAAGTCTATATAGCATATTGTTTAATAATTTTATAGGTATATTTTGTTGTATTATTTTGTTGTATTGAATTGACATAAATAAATATATATAACTATCCACCCCACTCTCCTGTGTGACCTCAAGTGTAGGTGTGCCCTACTACACTTTACATTTACTAAATCCTTTTGAAGATTGGGTGTAATCTTCTTGCAGGTGCACCCACTCCATTTTTTGCCTAGGAGGTGAGCCTTCTCTAAGCTTTTTCCTAAAAATAAAAATACATTCTCAGTTCGTCGGCAGGGCTGTCTTTAACGTGAGGCAAAAGGGGCAGCTGCCCCGAGCCCAGTTGCTCCTGGGGGGCCCAAGGCCGCTGCCTCTTGAGCCCCGCTGGCCAGTGGCACAGCGGGGGGGGGGGGGGGCAGGGCCACACGCCAAATTAGGCAAAGTGAGGCGATGGCCCCAGGCAGCGTAGCCCTGGTGACAAGTGGACAAGTGGGGGGCGGCAGCAGGGCACAGGGAGTTGAGCGCTTCTATTGTGGAAGCGCTTATCTCCATAGTCATCTGTATCACTGTCCTCAGGACAGTGATACAGATGTGCTGCGGAAGGGCAGGGGAGGGAGAGGCCTAGTGCCTGCAGCCTATCAGAGGCCGGTGCAGGCAGCAAGATGATGTCATCACGCCGCCTGAGCCGTACAGCGTGGGACAGGCCAGAAGAGGCCTGCATCGCATCGCTGCCAGCCTGATGGCTGAAGTGTTTGTTTTATATGGTACTACTTACTGGCACATGATTGGGGGGCATCTATGGGGCACTTACTGGCACATTATTGGTGGCACTTTTTACTGGCACTATGGGGGCACTTTACTGGCACATTATTGGGGGCTTCTAGTGAGGCCACAAAGAAGGGGTATTTTATATGGGGGGGTTCTGTATAGGGGCATTTTATACTTTGGCACATTATGGTGGGTTCTATGGGGGAAGGGGAGAGGAGTACTATGGGCTCATCTATGGAGGGCACTAAGGGGTATTTTATACTTGCAAATTATGGGGGACACTGAGGGCATCTACTGTGGCACTTTATACTGGTATATTATGGGGGGCACTAGGAAGAAGGGGGGAGAGGAGCACCATGGGGGCATTTTATACTGTCACATTATGGGGTCACTATGGGGACATTAGCGCAACTGGGGGCATTAAAAGGGGGTATTTTTGGCACTGGCACATTATAAGGAGAATTGGGGAGCATTATGATGGGCTTTATTACTACTGGGGATATATGGGGAACATGATTACTAGTATGGGCACTATGGGAGCGTTATTACTTCTGGGGCACAGTGGGGACATGTTAGGGGCACTGTAGGAGCACTATTACTACCATGTGTGCTCTAGCAGAGAATTATTCCTATTGGTGTGACTTTTGAGAGCACTTACTGTGGGGGCACCTTGGCACAGTATCAGCTTACCACAATTATTTTTTGGGGACGTTATGTTTACACTATTAGTATCAGGGGCACTATTTGCTGGGGTACAGTTATTTTAGGAAACTGTTCCAATTATTGAAAGGCACTATATGCATGGTACTACTATTATCAGGGGGTTTATCTGTTTCAGCAGTATAGTATTGGGGAGCACAGCAGCACAGTATTTGGGGTGGTAGGATGATTTGTCCAGAAGATGGGAGATGATGGAAAAGTAGTAAACTAAGATTTTGTTTGTCAAACTGCAGAGAAGAGAAATGGCTGAAAAATAGTGGTCTGGTCTGAAAAGAGAAGAAGAAGATGAGGAAAGCCGGAATTAGACTTACCGGTAATTCAGTTTCCTGAAAAATCACGACGGCCCACAAGGAGATTGACCCCTGACCTCTGTAGGGGCAGGAACAGAGGGTTTAACCCCCCCACCACCACCAACACCAGTGTGTCCAAAATTAGAGACAAATAAAGGTGGTGAGAAAAAAAAAAATATAAAAGTCAAGAGGCTATTACTTCATAACCTTCAAGATCAAGACCAAAATCTAGGGTAGGGAATATATGTGCCGTCGTGGTGATTTTGTGGAAACTGAATTACCGGTAAGTCTAATTCCAGCTTTCTACCTCATCACCACAACGGCCCACAAGGAGCTATAAAAAATTATAAACTAGGGGGGAGGGACCGCCTGGAGGACTTTACGTCCAAAAGACAAAGTCTGAACTACTTTATAGGTCTACTCTATAGTTCTTCATAAAAGTGTGAATGGTAGACCATGTAGCAGCTTTACAGATGTCCTCTAGAGAAGCTCCACCCCTCTCGGCCTGGGAAGACGACATGGCTCTAGTCGAGTAGGCTCTTAGGTTGGAGGGGCAAGGGAGGCCCTGGATCTTATAGCAAAAAGAGATTGAGTCCTTAATCCATCGTGCTAGAGAGGACTTGGAGGCTTTCAGACCCTTATTCTTAGCTGAGACAGGTTATCGGTTTTACGGAATTCTTTTGTAACCTCAAGGTACCGTAAAACTGAGCGTCTAACGTCTAGTGAAAGAAAACAAGATTCTCTACTGTTAGAGGGATTGCTACAAAAAGGAAGGCAAAATTATCACCTGGTTCCAGAGGAAATCAGATACCATTTTAGGGAGAAAACCGGGATCTGAGAAGGATTCTATCATCGGTGATACAGAGATATGGTTCTTGTATGGATAAGGCTTGTATTTCACCCAGCCTCTTTGCGGATGCGATAGCAATAAGGAAAGTGGTTTTCAGAGATAGGTGTTTAATTGAACAATCTGACAGGGGCTCGAAGAGTGAGTGTCAGGCCTGTGAGCACCGCATTTAGGTCCCAAGTAGGGATCCAGGACTTTAAAGAAGGACGAAGCCAAGAAGCAGCTTTCATAAATCTTCTAATCCACCGGTGGTTGGCTAGATCTTGATCAAAGAAACAAGCTAGGGCTAAGATCTGTACCTTCAGGGTGGAAGGTCTAAGACCTAGCTCAAGACCTTGCTGGAGGAACTCTAGGAATTTTTGAAAGTTAGGAGGTCCAGGAGCAAAACCTCTTCCACATTTTCAGATAGATCGAATCGGAGAGACCTTGTGATTTTAGCATCTGGCCCTCAGGATCCAGGCTGATAATTTTATGAAGTTCGGGTTGTGGTGCAGGATTGGTCCCTGATGAAGCAGGTCCCTCCTGGATGAGAGAGACACCATGGGTTCTCTAGGGAAGGGAACCAACTTCTCTTCGGCCAATAGGGGGCTATTAGTATTAGAGTTGTATCTTCTTGGTTGAGCTTCTGGATTATCTTGGGAAGTAGAGGCAGAGGTGGAAATGCGTAACAGAGGTTCCAATTCCACCGTATCGTGAGCGCGAACCTTGGTATCATCACAGAACCTTCGTATCATCACATTCTTTGAGGCAAACAGATCTATTTGAGGGGTGCCCCATCTGTCTATCAGCATCTGAAACACATCCTGGTTCAGTGACCATTCGGTGTCGCCTATTAGCTGTCGACTGAGGTAGTCTGCTTCTGTGTTTAGTGCTCCTTTTAAGTGAATCACGGAGATGGATCTTACGTGGGACTCCGCCCAATTGAAGATCTTTTATGCCATGAACATCAGCTTCCCTGATCTTGTCCCTCCTTGGTGAGAAAGGTACGCTACTGCTGTAGTGTTGTCGGAAAGGACCTTCACATGTAGGCCCTAGAGTAGATCTTCTGCTGCCTTTAACATTTTCCAAACCGCTTTCCGTTCTCTGAAATTAGAGGATTGAGAATGAGTTGTTGGTGGCCAGGAACCCTGAAAATAACGATCTCCCACTTTCGCTCCCCATCCTATTTCGCTTGCGTCTGTTAGGACTTGAAAGTAAGGAGTTTTCTCCCAAGGAACTCCTAAGGAGAGGTTGTTTGCGCTCACCCACCAGTCTAGGGAGGCCTTTACTGTTGGAGGGATAAACACTGATTTAAGGGGGTCTGTTCCAGACTTGGTGGATCTAGGCCTGGAGGGTTCAGAAGTGCGACTGGCTCCAGGGGACAGAAGGTATTCAAGACAAGAGGAGCCCCAGAAGGCTCATGGCTTCTCTTATGGGGCAAAACCTCCTGCCCTGAAACAGTCGGATTATTAATTGAATGTTCCCGATCTTGTCCGATGGTAGGAATGTATGTTGAACCCGGGAATTTAGTATGACCCCCAGAAACTGGATTGTACTGGATGTTAGTAAATTTGATTTCTTCAAGTTTACTAACCATCCTAGATCCTGAATAAGTGACAGGAAGGTTACTAGGTCTGTTTAGAGCTGGATTTCTGAGTTTCCAATCAGGAGGAAGTCGTCCAGGTATGCTACGATCACCAAGCACTGTGTCTCAGGGAGGTCACCATCTTGACCACTAGTTTCGTGAAGACTCTTGGAGCAGATGATATCCCAAAGGGAAGAGCTGTAAACTGGAAGTGAAGGGTTGAACCCTTGCGATCTTGAATGGCGAATCTCAGAAACTTATGGAAATTCGGATGGATCGGGACGTGATAGTAAGCATCCCTTAGGTCTACTATACACAGAGCGTTCCTTCCAATTAGTGGTATCAGGGATTTTAGTGACTCCATCCTGAATTTCCGATATACTATAAACCCGTTTAGGGTCTTTAGGTTTATGATGGTGCGAAATGAACCTTCTTTTGCACCAAGAAGAGATTCGAATAGAACCCCTGTCCTAGCTGCGTTGATGGTACTTGAGTTACCACGCCCATGTCTAAAAGGTTCTGAACCCCCTGCAGGATCTTCTTGCATACATCAAAAGATCTCAGATTGGTTACAATGAAGCTGTTTGGGGGGAGATGCAGAAAATGCTATCTGGTAGCCAGATTTTATGATCTCCCGAACCCAAGGATTCAGAGTAATGGACTCCCATGGGGCTAGAAAATTCTTCAATCTCCTCCCGACCCTGGTGTCATTGTTTGTCAGAGGATTTATTCTGGGAAGAGGGGGGGGTACCTCTTCCCCTGCTTCCTTTAGGGTAGCTCCAGCACCCCAACTTCCCTTTATCTCTGTAGGGCCTACTCCGACTAGTGGGGGGGGCACAAAAAAAAGGGATCTCTCCTTTTATAGGGTCGTTCCTCTGGGAAACCCTTTTTGTCTGCCGCTTTTTTCTAAAATACTGTCTAACACAGGGCCGAAGACGTACTCCCCCCGAGAATAGGATGGAGCACAGCTTCATCTTTAAGGGTATTATCCCCCGACCAGCTCTTCATCCACAGAGCCCGGCGGGCTGCATTGGAGAGGCCAGCGTCTTTGGCGGCGAATCTGACAGATTCTGCCGAAGCGTCCGCCATTAATGCAGTGGCAGATTTTAGCAAGGGAAGGGACCTCAAGATCTCCTCTAGGGGTGTTGTCTCGAATATGAGACTCCAAGTCGTTCAACCACAATCCCATGGACCTTGCCACAGAGGAGACGGCTAGATTAGATTTTAGGCTGTACATAGCTTCCCACAATTTTTTCAACAGACTATCCACCTTCCTGTCCATGGGGGCGCGTAACTGGGAGGCGTCCTCAAAGGGTAAGGCGGTCTTTTTATTTACTTTTGCCACCTGTACATCAATTTTAGGTGTTTCATTGAATATCTTGCATTCATTTGGATCAAACAGCAGCCAATTCTTAAAGGATTTAGACACCCCATGCATTTCTCGGGATTTGACCACTCAGAACCATATCGCGTATATTCTCATTAAATCGGAAAGACACGGGTTTTCTTAACTCAAAGTCTCCCGAACATCTAGTCCTGCACAGAATGAGTTTTTGGGGCTTCTTCCACCACCATAGAGGCTCTGACTGCTTTTATCAAGTCTGGCATGCCTTCAGAGGAGAAACAAAATCTATTGGATTCAGAAAATTCTATAGCAGAGGAAGCTTGCTCATCATCCCAGGGTCTAGAGGATGAAGAGTCTTCCGCAATCTCTTCTGAATTGGAGGAAGAAAGGGACGCTATTCTCTGTCTTTTAGATGGAGGTAGATCCCTAGGTAAGGAGGAAAGCTGAGATAGAGGATTTTACTTCCTCGTTTATCATGGATCTAAGTTCTTCAGTAAAAGAAGGCTGTTCTTCCCATATAACGATAGAGATGCAATTCTTACATAACCTCTTACAGTAATCGTCTGGAAGCCGCTTATAACAAGATATGCATTTAGCAGGTATCCCAACTTTCTTCTGTGCCTCCTTAGGGACCTAGGAGGGGGAAAGTAACCCCAATCAGGCTAGCGGAACACATATATAATGTATATAATAGTATAATAAGCCCCAAGCCTGAGAGAGTGGAGGAGGAAGACGGATGACACAGGTGCCCTGACAAAAGTGCAGACAGACAAAGTTACCAGGATAATAGCACTTCTCCCCACAGGGGAACTTACGGCAGGCTGCACAGAGGGGTCTCCTGGAGAGCGGGGTTCTGCTGACATGTCGGCACAAACAACTAGCTGTTGCCTCGGCACTTCCATGTGCTGTGCCGATGTTTGTAGGAGACGCGCACTTTATACGTCCCTTCCTCAGTCCACTGGAAGTGATGTTGCCGCATACCTGAAGGCCTGGTGGGAGATCGCGTCCAGAGGAGCAGGTTCACTTATCAAACAGAGCGAGGCCTCCCACAACACCCATGCCCAGCTTTAGTACTGAGATACTGAGACCGTAGGAGGGCAGGGGGAACACCAAGGTAATCCAGTGTAGTGTTTAGGAAAAAAACTTTCATCTTCTCCCTGGGTAGGGAGACTCTCTGCCCCTGTCCTCTGTAGGGACAGGAAACACTGGTGTTGGTGGGAGGGGGGGGGGGGGGGGAATTTAAACCCTCTCTGTTCCTGCCCCTACAGAGGTCAGGTGTCAATCTCCTTGTGGGCCGTCGTGGTTATGAGGTGGAAAGAACATCTACATCAAAGAGGTATGTGGCGCTGTATTACCCTGTATGTAGGAGTTAGTAGTACAGTACTATCTGCACACTAATATATATATATATATATATAGCTAAATACTTTATGTGTGTCAGAAGTTGTGCTTTAATTTTTTTTTAGAAAAATTGATACAGCAGTTTTATTTGATACTTTTGTGCAGATTTTTAATTTTTTTTCTCCATTTTAAAAAGGGACACTATAGTCACCAGAACCACAACAGCTAAACGTAGTAGTTCTTGTGTCTATAGCATGTCTCTGCAAACTTTTTCCAGGTAAACACTACCTTTTCACTGCCAAGGAACACCTCTAGTGGCCACTCCTTATTAAAGTTTACTACGCTACGAGGTGTGTGGATTATTTGTGTGTGTTGTGGTGGAGCATGATTGCATGCTAGGGTGTGGGAACGCAGGATCCAGGGGGCCCAAGTAAATTCTTGCTCAGGGTCCAATCAATATTAAAGATGGCCCTGCACAACAGCGGCGGTTATATATGTCTTGAAAGTGTTTAGTGGCCTATTTCAGTACAAAAAAGACATACATTCTCAGTTCATGTCGGTGGTGGTTATATGTGGTAAAATCTTTATTGAAGTATTCCAGTCGAAAAACTAAACTTATTCAGCGGTCAGCGCTGTGGTTATATGCAGTAAAATCTTCAGGATAAATCTTCAGCATGGGGTCCCAGTGTGGCTTCTACGCACTTTCTAAATAATCCTTCAGCGGGGCAAATAGATGCCAGATGACCGAGACGCTCCATGACCTTCCCAGGAGCTGCTGTCGGGAGGAGCGGTTCATTTCCGAGACGTCTGTATAGTGCGAGGGGAAATCCGAAGACCCTCTCCATCTCTGTGCTCTCATATGTGGTAAAACCTTTTGGGACGTATTTTGGTCGAAAAACTAAATTTATTCAGCGGTCAGGGCTGCGGTTATAGGAGGCAAAATCTTAAGTGACGCATCTTGATGAACTTTTACAGGCTCAAAGCTATCTTGATGCTTTGTCTTATTGTCTGTAGCCACTAGAGGCCTGTTCATGCCAGGCAGGTTCCCCCAGAAGAATCTGGGTCGATGAGCAGCAGATACCGTACTTGCAGTCTTGACAGGATTAGTCTCCAGGTTTTTAGTTTTTTTTAGAATGCTTTCTCCCTCATAACCACGTCGTTGAATAAACAGAAGACTGGCGGATTCTCTCCTCTCTTAGGCAATACTTAATTTTTATTATTAAATTTATTAAATATTGAATATTAAATTGAACCAAAACAGATTAAAATCAGAAAGTAAGTTCGCCAATATATTATCCCAATCTTCGAAGGAAATTCACTATCAATTTGCCAAGCCTTTTGTGCCAGAGAACATGTATTATTAAATCATGTCTTAAGCAACACCTCTGTTCTGTTCCATATTCCCTATAAATGGACGAAGCGTCCACTCTGTGGCCTCCTCCTGATGCTGCTGCCACCTCCAGACCCTGTCTTTGGGCCACTCCGTGGTCTACTCATGCTGCTTCCACCCTGCCCACTTCATGACTGGTCCACTATTATGCCTTTCGGCCTGGCCGACATTATTTGTTTAACCCTTTTTCTGATCTGACAAAAGGAAGGAAAATGACGCAACGGATCCTGTCTGTGTAGCAGCTGTAAGGCCTGTATGGTCCCATCAGAATTAGCTTATGATTTGGTAGACAAAAGCAGGAGTGGGTACAAAACACAGAAGACTTGCAAATATTCCAGTCATGTGTCATCTCTTTTTTTTTGCATTAGCAATACTGATGTATTATTGAGCAAATGCTGACCGAGGGAAGGCGTATGCTCCACAGACGGGATCCTTTTTTTGTGGGTTATTGTTCTGACGGATCAGAGGAAGGGCAAAATAATCAGTGACGTCAACACAAACTTACTGCTGACACCCTCTCCACTATGTCGGGAGCTCTACTTGTACAAGCGTTTAATAGAACAGGTTCTGATCACATCTATGTGGAATCAACTGGCAATTGTGTAAAAGGAGTGCGCTTCTTCTTGGCACTAATATCGGCCTGTAAGGTTGAGTTCATACTTGAGTTATGTGGTCAGTTTTGACCCCATAACTGCTCAAATAAGTGATGTGTGCAGTGATTCTAAGAGCAACGCCTGTAATCTGCATGTCATACGGACTCACAGTATTATTTGACTACCAACGTAACGTAATTCGCAGCGAATATATTCGGATCGAGCAGACTTCACAAAAAATTTGTCGAACCAGCGAATCAATTTTTTATTTTTTTTATTTGCTCATCTATAGTCTTAATTCACTGGTAGCCATTGAGGCAGTATATAGTGCCTCAGTGGTGCACAGATACAGAGTGCACACCACTTTGCCGTGTGCATGAACTGTAATGGTGCCAATGGTCAAGAATAGTGTATTAGTATCCAGGGGCAGGCAACCTATAGACTTTACATGGAAATTTCCTGGTGGGCAGATGCCAAGAGGGCCGCCTAAGGCCTCCCTACTGACAGAGTACTTAAATGGGTTGGCCACTTTCTGGATACCGTTGACCAATGTGTATAAAAGGTTAACCAAGTCTTTTGTGCTGTCTACAAAGAGGTCCTGTCCATAAAATGGCAGCTGATTGAGAATCATGGGACCAAGCAATTCACCTCCATGTGATGTCTCCTCAATTCAATACACTGGACCTGCCATCTGCACATGCACTGTTGGAAATACAGGAATCACCACATGACCCTCCATCAGTGGCCAATTTATGGACAGGGTCTCCATGTGGGCAGCACAGGACATTTGCCTAACAAGGTGGCATGGCTTATGAAATATTGCAAATGGTACAGAATATCAACGGCTATGTTAGTATGCGCCATAGTTCTCTTGCCTACACATGGGCCACAGGTCGCCAGAAAGTGGTCAACCCCATTGCCCATAATTAACACTGGGCGCATCAGGTACTGCCATACCTGGTCAGTGGCCAAAGGTGCCTTCCTAAATTTAATTGCTCAATTAAGCACTGAAGTAGGTCACAGGATGTCATGACTCTGCCTGACTGTAGACCCTCAGTCGACAGGCCACTATATGAGGCAACATACAAGGATGTAGGATTGCAGATGGCGGCTTGGGATGGGACAGGTTTGTTTTTTTTTCTCTTGAGATATGTGGGAGCACTATAGGGGTCATTACTAGGGGCAAGTCTGGGCTGAATGCTTAAGGTATGGTTGGATTGTTGCTGTGGCCCATATCTCACCCCTAGCCCCCTGCTCCTTATCTTAGCGTTAACTGTGCAACACCCCAAAGTGGTGTTACCACTCCAGCACCCTGCTATTGACTTTAATGGTCTAACATAAATGTATGTATAAGTTCAAGGTTCACCACATTGTGCAACTAATATTGCTATGCAACTGTTATACATGTAATATGCCTATTTCACCAGCAGGTGGCAGCGTTTCTGGTAGAGCCATCTTAGAATGGAACTCACCATTCCATTCTCCCCCCTTTTAGGCAGAAGTGGTCCAGTCCTGCTTCCTAGAAGGAGGGGTGGCAGTTCTAGTTTGGGCTGGTTTAGATTCCATGTTGAAGCTGACAGGACACTAACCTATTCCTTGGCTGAAGTTAAGTCAGACTACAGAAGGAATCAAAGTTACTAAGCTAGCTTGTCATTACAGCAGAGAGAAATAGATAAAGCAGAGTTGAGTTTGCCTGCCAGTTCATGCTAAAGCCTGCTGGAACCAAGACAAAAGCATATAAACTGTTTTGGAGAGACGTTTATGCAATAAAGCTGCCTTTGAACTTCATCTCAAGGTCTGGACTCAGTTATTTTTCCTCTATCCCTCAATCATTTCCTCTATTTATTGCAACGGGTGTCCCAGGTACAGTAGGAATGCCGAGTGGTTTAGTGTGGCCTAAATGTCTATGTGTGTTACGTTGCTCCTACCTAGACACTGCTGGACCCCAGGCTTTGGCTCCGTTGCAATAAATAGGGGGAATTGAGGGATGGAGGAAAAATAAAGACCTTGAGATTAAGTTCAATGGTGGCTTTACTTGAAAAAAAAAACCTCACCAAAACAGTTTTCATGCTTTGTCTTGGTTCCAGCAGGCTTTAGCATGAAATGGCAGGCAAACTCAACTCTGCTTTATCCATTTCTCTCAGTTATACTGACAGGCTTGCTTAGTAACTTTACCTAGGAATAAGTTAGCGTCCTGTCAGCTTCAACATGTAGTCTAAACCAGCCCAAACTAGAACTGCCACCCCTCCTTCTGCTAGGAAGCAGGACTGGACCACTTCTGCCCAAAAAGGGGGGGGGGGGGGGGAGACAGAATGGAACTCGCCATTCCATCTAACACAGCTCTGCCAGAAACGCTGCCACTTGCTGGTGAACCAGGTATATTACATGTATAACAGTTGCATAACAATATTCTAAATGCACATTGTGGTGAACCTGGAACAGAATACATAGACAACATTTATGTTAAACCATTAAAGACAGACGCAGGGTGCAGGAGTGGCAAGACCCCAGAGTGGTGTTACAACTGCAGGCCGAGGAGGAAGCTGGTCCAAGCCACCAGAAAAGGGAAGCTTCTGGGGCACTATATTGTGTTGTACTGTTGTATTTGAACTTGTATTGCTGACACTGCCTACTTGCATTGGCCCCATCTACTTCAGTTACCCCACATTCTGTCAGTATGGACCCATCTACAACATGGGGGACACTTTTAGTTCCCATCCACCCATTCTAATGTCTAGAAATCTTCCCAGTTCACATATTCCATTCAAACGAGGTTATTAAAATAAAAAATTACCAGTAAATATTCACTCGTTTAAAATACTTTGTCAAGATTTAAGGAAGTAAATCTAATAAAAGTATGTTGCGAGATTAATTAATGTGAACTGTGGGGGTCTGCCTACCTGCACCCCTGATGATCAGCTGTCTGAAGAGGCCAAGGCATTCCGGTGAATGCTGCAGCCTCCTCTGAGCTTACCAAGCACAACTCCGTCCTATAGATAGTGACTGTGCTTGGTATTGCAGATCAACCCCATTGATTTGTACGAGACTGAGGTGCGCCAAGGCCATTTGATTAAAAATGTGACATCACAGGCCTAGGAAGAGGTTGCAGCCCACACTAGAGCACCAGTCTCAAAGCAGCTGATCAGCAGGGGTGCCAGGACTCAGACCTCCACCAATCAGATACCAATGACCTATTGTAAGACTAGGTCATGGATAGGAACATCTTGGAAAATCCCTTTAACTTATAACTAGGTCCATAGGAGCTTCTTCCAGGATGCCATTGTTTTAGTTAAATATGTTTGAGCAGTTCTTGCCATTAAAAGCGATAGAAACCCTGATGGAAACCTCTAAACATATGTCAACAGACCACAGGCTGAATAGTTTGTGAACTCCAAGTAGTTTCATTATAGCAGTATACTGTAAACCCAAGTAGTTTTAAATGTTCAAGGTTTTCAGCTTCTAATCTAAAAGAAGAAAATGTACATTCACTGACCAGCAGAGATCTTAAAACTATCTAAAAGGTGTTGTACAGGTTTTGGATATTTGTGGTCTATCCTTACTTTCAACTCAGAGTAAAATGCAATGATAAAACTGCCTCAAAGCTGTTTATATAGTCTTTAAACACAGATGTGTCAAATATCGTTGTGTGGCAGCCCAGCTTACGTGTAAGACTTCCCAGATCCGGTTTGACCATATGCGAACAGGCACGCGTTATAGCCCTGGAAGACCCTGCACAACAGAGGCAGCGCGACCTGTCTGTAAACGTTCTCCTGAGTGTCGTGTACTGCGTCTCCAGGTTGCGGGAATGAAAAGCAGAAGTCGTACTGGAAGGAAATCTTTTGATGGCTCCGGGGATGATTAACAAATAGGTTTTGTCCGGTCACAGACACCACACTTTTGTGTCCACTTGAGATTTCTCTAAGAAAAGCATAAAAAAAAAAAAAAAAAAAAAAAGTTAAGAAAATAAGTTCCTGCCCAAATGTGGAGACCTTTTAATACACTAACTAAAACATCCCTTTGACCTGATATGTGGGCAGTGCTGCAGACCCTCTCAGACACTAAACTGGGGAAATAGAGGTCAAGGATTGGGTAAGAGGCATCTAAGACCATCAATATCTTTAAAAAAAAACAAAAAAAAAAAAAAAAAACACTGGTGGTGGGAAAAAAAAAGCTTGACGTTGGTCAGACAATAGAGAGACTCCAACTTTAAACTACAGCACTATTTAAGCCTACTCTGTACCAAAACACCCAAGGGGTTCTGACTACCTAATTACAGTGATAGCTTGCCAAGTCAGACCATCATGGCATATGGTCTTTTGACCAGCTGCTCAGAATTATGGTAGCCATATGGGCCACAAACCTAGGACAACCTGGGGTATTACTTTTACCACAGAAGCCCTTGGCAATGCTTTTCCTTTATCTGCATGCCTGTTAGTTCTAATGTTTGTAGCTAAGTTTTTTTTTTGTTTTTGTTTTTTTAGAGATGTTACATCCTCTAACAAGTGCTAAGCAAAATTGAATACTTCATGATATGGACAGAACTGGAAGCAGAAGAAATGCATATCAATTTTTTTCTGAAACTGAAAGTATTTGCCATTGTCACCATCAGGAATTCAGTGAAAATTTGGAACCCAAAGGACACCTTTTATATACACCAATTAGCGCCTCAATGAGTAATTAAGAGGGTGTCTGGATAACCTGACTGTTATTACTTGCAAGGCAAGTCTACAACAAGGGATATCAAAATATCCTATTGCCAAGGTCTCCATGATCATACTTTTGGCAGCTGGGATAGGGGGAGGTTACAGGTGATACAGTAGGAAAGTTTCCATCTTTACTGTACTAACATGATCAATTTAGGACAGAAGGCCTTGCTGTTAGTTTCCCTCTTTTCACGATCTTTGGGGCAGTTCTCCTACCACTTGTTTTCCTGAGGAGGGAAGTCCTGCACAGGTCCTTACTCAATATCTAAAGAACTGGATCCCCACTGTCCAGGGCACCATAGTAGTTGTAAAGTTAGCTTTTCTGAGGCATACGCTCTTGTTTCAGTTTGTATGTATACAGCACATCTACATGGCAAGTTGGGGCATTATGGCTAGCAGACAAACACAAATAACCAGCTTTAGACACCCCCTTTCAACATTCAATAGAGGCGGTCCAGCATTCAAGACAACCAGAGAAGAGGTGCTGCAATAATAATTAGTGGGGAGGGGGGGGTAAATTTTTAGGGATTTAATAGAAAGTATAATGAAATAAATTAGTTACAATGCTACCCTTTAGCTATGTACACATTGGCACTAATTTCTGTTCTGCTTAGAAACAAAAACGGAACAAAAATAAAGTGTACACATCTATGCCATTTAAGTTGTCAACAACTTGTCAAAACTGTAAGACTTCATGCACAGGACTGTATTAGGGCTCTAAATTGTAAAGAGTCATAAGAGTTTCCATAGTCATGCATGGGGAATTTATCATACTGTACATTTGCCAATATTTTTCACCCAAATCCAAAAAAATTAAAATAAAATTATTGCATGCATCAGATACCATATGTATGGAGGTACTCTCCATAAATAGGGCCCACGTTGAATCCTGTACAGGAGTACACTGAGGTAATCAGGGCCGTAGGAGTGTAGTAGAGTATGGGGCCGAGGGGTTAAGACACTTATTATAAATAATGTATGACCAAGCTAACGTTAGGAAACATTTGTAGTACACAAAACATCAACCTTACCTATCATTCAGAGGTCTGACACGTACAGCCACCGTTACTGCTGCATTTTCTGGGCCAAACTCTCCTGATGATCCAATTGCTGCTTGGTTTTTCTTAGTTGGCAGTGGGTTGGCTTCTGGCACAACACAGGAACTAGGAGAAGTATTAGGAAGACTGTAACGAGGGACAGTGAGTTTGTCCATACCGCTGGTTGGGGCTTGTTGTTGTGCAACAATTTCAAAATCTTTCACATTTGTCTCTTGTGTGGAAGGTGTACAACCCATGGAAGATCTACCACAGTTGAATTCTGTGGCAAGGCTTCTTCTGGTGTCGCCAAGCTTGTCCTCGTCAGTGAGAGGAGCATATTTTTTAAGAAGAGGTAGTCTGCTTTTTCCAGACTTTTGTGTATCTATTTGTCCTTGATTTGACCTTTCTTGTTTGCTGGACACAGGACATGCTGTATCAATATCAGAACATAGGGTCCTTTTTTGAGCTGAACGTTTTCCTATATGGGAACTTAATGCTTTATCACTTTCTTTCACCCGATTAGTATCCGTTCCTTTCCATTTTCCAGGAAAAAAGGTCTTCGAAACCATTGTACTGAGTGCTTGAAACTTACTTGGTGCATTTTCCTCAGAGGGGGCAATGGCTGGGATTGTGTCAGAACTCTCTTCCAAGATTTTTTCGCAAATCGTTGAGCTCTGCAGGGGCTTCATTGAATATGTTAGGGAGCACACTGAAACGGTTCTGGCTGCTTCTGGAGTGAAGGGTATGGTGCTTTTGTTTTCCAGTTCATCATAGATCGGAGAGGGAATGTCACACATTTTCTAAAAAAATAAAATAAAAAAGTACATTCATAAGTCAGAAAAAACAAACAAAAAGACCCAACATGTATGGACAAATTTAATTAAAATGTACTTTTAAGAGTTTAAGAGAGTATTAATGGACTTGTGTAATCCACAATATTAATGTGTATGAACATCCCAATTTTTGGGTCAGTATCAAATTTTATATATATATATCTCCATATATATCCATAAAAAAAGTCAGGCAGCACTCCCTTGATATACAGCTGTAGCTGTAAGGTGCCCGCGGTGGTCCCTCGATTCAGGACTTAAACAGCCAAGAAAATCCGCAGCACTCCTTGAAGTATAAAAAAAAAATGTGTAGTTTTATTCACACATGTCAAAATTAGACAACGTTTCGGTTCTCTTACAGAACCTTTCTCAAGTCAGGTGAACATAAAGTGCATATGTGCAAGTATAAGTACATCACATTGTAACCAATAAATTCATCAACCAATACAAAACCAGTACACTCCCATATTTAAGGCATTAAATTTTTTAAGTTACAATTCATTCATTATCTCAATGTGTCTAGATAGAGACGACTCACAGTGCTTCTTCATTATTTCAATATCAATCATGATTATTCATCACCATATTTAGTGGATAAAAGTGCATAGAATAAAGTGCAAAGTGCAGTATAGATCCTATATAATAAAATACCTTGCTGTGGCTACATGCGGTGGAACAGAAGGAGATGGCGTCTAAACTTGTATGGAGGCACGCCACTACTCCGCGTCTCTCCCTCCTCAATGCGCATGTGTCAATTCCTTCCCCACTGACGCAGTACATAACTCCTATGAGTCATCCGTAGGCGGAGACCTAGCATCATGACGTCAGATTCGCTCCGTCAGCGGCTACCACGCACACACACGTGCCAGTACGCTGCGGCAGTGATCCGAGCCCTGTCACAGGTCTTTACCACCATTTTTCTTCAGGGCACTCGTTTGGGCAATATCTTGCGCCTTTTACTCCTTCTATTCCCTCTTTCCACTTACCAACAAGCTAAGGTAAACGCCTGAACCATACTTTCAAAGAGTACAATTATACAAAATACATCACATTATGACGTGGGTCAATCATTGTAACACCCATTGGGTCCACCCCATACAGCATGCTAGATACAAACAGAGATAGGAACAGCAAAAAGGTACTAACTAACCATCCCTCCTGTCACCCTAAATTCGACATTTAACCCTTTGGGTTTCAGAGTATCCAACCGGAAGATCCACCTGAGCTCAGTTTTCTTGAAAATAGTTAATCGATCACCTCCTCTATCTAATGGTTTTACATGGTCTAAGACCATAAATCTCAGATCCTTATGATTTTTTTCAAAAAAAATGTTTCGACACAGGCAAATCACGTCTTTTGTTCCTAATGGATTGTCTGCGATTGTTTAACCTGGTTTTTATATCACACGTGGTTTCGCCCACAGAGCATTTTACACGGACACCACAAAACATATATCACCCATGATGAATCACATGTGAGATAATGCTTTATGTTAAAGATTTCTCCCGTGTCCGGATGCGCGAACACCGACCCTTTGTGCATCAGTTTACAATTCACGCATCCCAGACACGGGAAAGATCCCATACGTTTTGTCTTAAGAAACGTCTGTCTTAACTGACCCTTTTCCGGTAGTCTAGAATGCACCACCTTATCCCTAATGTTACCTGCTCTTTTATATGCCATCATAGGCAGATGTTTAAAGGCAGCTATAATGGTATGCCCACTGCTAAGCAGCCCCCAGTGGCACCTCACTATCCTTTCAATATTTGGACTCAACTCATTGTATGTTGACACAAAAGGTAATCTGTCACTAGCCTGTCTGTCTTTGTTTCAACATTAACAATTCCTCTCGGGATATCCCTTGCTCTATTAGCATGTTTTTTTCACTAACCTGCTAGGGTACCCCCCTATTCATAAAGGATGGTTCCATCTTGATTAATGCTGAAGTCATTTTCATCCTTATCCACTATTCTCTGTACTCTCAACATTTGGCTGTACGGCAAGGAGTTCACCATTCTCCTGGGATGTCCACTTGTAAAATGTAGTAATGTGTTCTTATCAGTGGGTTTAATATTCAAATCCATATGTATTTGTTCATCTTCAGTATATACCTGAGTGTCTAAGAACTGTACCCGGTCAGCCGATGCCGTTAACGTAAATTGGATCTCCCGATCAAGGGAGTTCAAAAATGCGTGAAAGTCCATCGGCTGCTCCATGGTACCGGTCCAGATGAGGAAAATATCATCTATGTATCTCCACCACGTCAAAACCCGATTGAAGTGGGGAGATGCATAGACGAGACGCTCTTCAAATGACCGTACAAATATATTTGCGTAAGTGGGCACGGCATTGGACCCCATTGCCGCGCCCATTACCTGCAAATAGAACTGCCCCTGGAACACAAAATAATTGTTCCTCAGGGACAACTCCAATAGTATCAACACAAACTGTCGAACTGCTGCGGGATGCTCAGAATGTTGCAACATCTCTGCTACAGCCGCCAGGCCCTTTTCGTGGTTAATCGAGGTGTATAATGACAATGTCAAAAGATGCCAAAATCGCCCCTTGCGGGATCCGCATCCCACTGATCTTGCTGATGAAATCTCCAGTATCCCTGATGTATGATTTAGCACCCAAAGCATATTCCCTCACAATTTTGTCAAGACAAACATTAATATTTGAGAGAATCGAATTCCTGCCGGAAACTATTGGCCGACCCGGAGGGTCAATCAGCCTCTTATGTATTTTGGGTAATACATATATAGTCTGTGTAACTGGAGACTTCACCACCAAGAACTCTGAGTTGTTTATCAATTACACCATTCTGTTCCGCAATGGTCAATTGTATATCAATTTTCCTGGCAATATCGAATCTGGGGTCCTTGGCCAAAGGTTCATAGACACCAGGTTCTCCTAATTGCCTATGTATTTCTTTTATGTATTGAGAGGTGTCCATAACCACGATCCCACCACCCTTGTCCGCAGGCTTGATGGTGAGATCGTGGTTCCTGGACAAACACTCCAAAGCGGACATTTCTTGTGCCGTAATGTTAGGTTTAACAAGTACATCAGATTTAGTTTTTTGTCTTAGCAGGGCGACATCTCTCTTAACTGCCTCAATAAAACACTCTAGGGCATGTAACATAGTAACATAGTACATAAGGCCAAAAAAAGACATTTGTCCATCCAGTTCGGCCTGTTATCCCATGCAAGTTGATCCAGAGGAAGACCCCTCTCTAGTAGCTATAGCCTGTAATATTATTAAGCTCCAGAAATACGTCCAGGGCCCTCTTGAATTCCTTTATTGCACTCACCATCACCACCTCCTCAGGTAGAGAGTTCCATATTCTCACTGCTCTTACCGTAAAGAATCCTTTTCTATGTTTGTGTACAAACCTTCTTTCCTCCAGACGCAGAGGATGTCCCCTCGTCACAGTCACAGTCCTGGGGATAAATAGATGATGGGATAGATCTCTGTACTGACCCCTGATATATTTATACATATTAATTAGATCTCCCCTCAGTCGTCTTTTCTAAAGTGAATAACCCTAATTTTGATAATCTTTCAGGGTACTGTAGTTGCCCCATTCCAGTTATTACTTTAGTTGCCCTCCTCTGGACCTTCTCCAGCTCTGCTATGTCTGCCTTGTTTACAGGAGCCCAGAACTGTACACAGTACTCCATGTGTGGTCTGACTAGCGATTTGTAAAGTGGTAGTACTATGTTCTTATCACGGGAATCTATGCCCCTTCTGATGCAACCCATTATCTTGTTGGCCTTGGCAGCAGCTGCCTGACACTGGTTTTTGCAGCTTAGTTTGCTGTTTATTAAAATTCCTAGATCCTTTTTAATGTCAGTGTTACCGAGTGTTTTACCATTTAGTATGTACGGTTGACTTGCATTTTTCCTTCCCATGTGCATAACTTTACATTTATCAGTGTTAAACCCCATCTGCCACTTATCTGCCCAAGCCTCCAGTCTATCCAGATCCCTCTGTAGTAGTATACTGTCCTCATCAGTGTAAATTACTTTACACAGTTTAGTGTCATCTGCGAAAATTGATACTTTACTATGCAAGCCTTCTACAAGATCATTAATATATTGAAGAGAATAGGGCCCAATACTGACCCCTGAGGTACCCCACTAGTGACAGTGACCCAATCTGAGTGTGTACCGTTAATAACAACCCTCTGTTTTCTATCACTGAGCCAGTTACTTACCCACATACAGATGTTTTCTCCCAGTCCGAGCATTCTCATTTTATATACTAACCTTTTATGTGGTACAGTGTCAAATGCTTTGGAGAAGTCCAGATATACGACATCTATTGATTCGCCGCTGTCAAGTCTAGAACTTACCTCCTCATAGAAACTGATTAAATTAGTCTGACATGACCGATCCCTCACGAAGCCATGCTGATATGGCGTTATTTGCTTATTTCTGTTGAGATGCTCTAATATAGCATCTCTCAGAAAACCTTCAAACAGTTTACCCACAACAGATGTTAAACTTACCGGCCTATAGTTTCCAGGGTCTGTTTTTGGCCACTTTTTGAATATTGGCACCACATATGCCATGCGCCAATCCTGTGGGACATTCCCTGTCAGTATAGAGTCTGCAAATATCAGAAATAAGGGTCTGGCTATGACATTACTTAATTCCTTTAGGATACGGGGGTGTATGTCATCCGGTCCTGGCGATTTGTCTATTTTAATCTTTTTAAGTCGCTGATGTACTTCTTCCTGGGTCAGACAGGAGACTTTTAATGGGGAATTTATTTTTGCATTCTGCATGTCATCTGACAATTTATTTTCCTCAGTGAATACAGTGGAGAAAAAAAATATTTAACAGCTTTGCTTTCTCCTCATCGCTCTCTGCGACTTCCCCCTCATTACTCTTTAAAGGGCCGACACCTTCAGATTTATACTTTTTAACATTTATATAATTGAAGAACATTTTAGGGTTAGTTTTACTCTCTTTGGCAATTAATCTCTCGGTCTCTAGTTTGGCCGCTTTTATTTGTTTTTTACATGTTCTATTTTTTTTCTTATAGTTTTTCAGTGCTTCCGTGCTCCCCTCCTGTTTCAGTGAATGATATGCTTTCTTTTTGTAATTTATTGCTTTTGTTACAGTTCTATTTATCCACATTGGTTTCTTTTTATTCCTTAACCTTTTATTACCATACGGTATGTACCTCTCACAATGAGATTTTAGGATGTTTTTAAAGATATCCCATTTTGTGGCTGTATTTTTATTTTTGAGGACGTTGTCCCAGTTAGTTTGGCCTATGGCCTCTCTTAGTTGGCTAAATTTAGCTTTTTTGAAGTTTGGTATTTTTGTTCCTCCCTGTAGAAACGCTCTTTTGAATGATAATTGGAAGGTTATTACTTTGTGGTCACTATTTCCCAGGTGTCCCCCAACCTGCACGTCTGTTGTTCTGTCCGGCCTATTGGTTAATACTAAGTCCAGTATGGCCGTCCCTCTAGTCGGGTCCTGAACCAGTTGGGAGAGGTAATTGTCTTTGGTTATTGCCAAGAACCTGTTTCCTTTATGAGATATACAAGTTTCAGTTTCCCAGTCTATCTGGGTAGTTGAAGTCCCCCATAATAACCACCTCATTATGATTTGCCGCCTCGTCTATCTCGTTTAGTAATAGATTTTCTGTGGACTCTGGTATATTAGGTGGTTTATAGTAAACTCCTATTAGTAATTTATTGTTGTTTTTAGCTCCATGTATCTCTACCCACAGTGACTCCACATGTTCATGTCCCTCACTTATATCTTCGCGGAGTGTGGGCTTTAGACCGGACTTTACATAGAGGCAGACCCCTCCCCCTCTCCGGTTTTGACGATCCTTTCTAAACAGACTGTAACCTTGTACATTAACCGCCCAGTCATAGCTATCATCCAGCCATGTCTCAGTTATTCCCACTATGTCATAGTTCTCCTCACACATCACTAATTCCAGTTCACCAGTTTTATTAGTCAGGCTTCTGGCATTAGTATACATACATTTGAGAGGTTTATGTATATTTTTTACCCTACACCTTTCCTTCTGAACTGTTCTAGTCCCTCCTTCCATTCCTCCCCCAGTCCCATTACTTTGCCCCCGGTCTCTATCTGCACTATCTTACCGTCCTATAACGTAATTACCCTCCCCCCCAGTCCCTAGTTTAAACACTCCTCCAACCTTCTAGCCATCTTTCTCCCCAGCACAGCTGCCCCTTCCCCATTGAGGTGCAGCCCGTCCCTACGATAGAGCCTGTAGCCGATAGAAAAATCGGCCCAGTTCTCCAGGAACCCAAACCCCTCCTTCCTACACCAGTTCTTGAGCCACTTGTTAATCTCCATAATCTCCCGTTGCCTTTCTTGTGTGGCTCGTGGTACAGGCAGTATTTCGGAAAATACTACCTTTGAGGTCCTTGCCCTCAGCTTTTGACCTAAATCCCTGAAATCATTTTTAAGGACTCTCCACCTACCTCTAACTTTGTCATTGGTTCCGATATGGACCATGACCGCTGGATCTTCTCCAGCCCCTCCCAGTAATCTGTCAACCCGATCCGCAATGTGTCGAACTCTAGCGCCAGGAAGACAGCACACTGTTCGGCGATCACGGTCTTTGTGACAGATTTCCCTATCTGTTCCCCTAATAATGGAGTCGCCCACTACCAGCACCTGTCTGGCCTGCCCTGCTCTCCTGGTTCCCTGCTTACTGGAGCTGACATTCCCCTGACTGGCAGAGGAAGTGTCCGGCTGCAGCAGTGCCGTCCCCGGACTGACATCCCCCTCATCTGCCAAACGTGCAAACTTGTTGGGGTGTGTCAGATCAGGGCTAGCCTCCCTGGCACTCTTCCCTCTACCCCGCTTTCTAACTGTTACCCAGCTAGCTACCTCACTTTCCTCAGCCTCCTCTCTGTCACCCTCCCCCTCATCTACCCCAAAGAGTGCTTGCTCGGTGAGAAGCAAACTCTTTTGCAAATTATCAATGCCTCTCAGTGTTGCAACTTGCCCGTTTAGAGACTCGATTTGCGATTCCAAACGGGTTATTTGCTCACATCTAGAACAAAGATATGCACCCTTGAACTCCTGTTCCAGGACTGCATACATCATGCAAGATGTGCACTGGACTGCGTTGTAAATTGTGCAACACATACTAAATGGGGATTACAACAGTAAAAAAGTAAAACAGTATATATGATTCAGACCTAGACCCTGTCTGCTGTAGCCGAAGGGCTACGCAAAACCAAGCCAACAACACACAAGGAAATTATATCCAACCTTAGTTTCCAAACTCCTTTTCTTAAACTCCTTGTTTTTTTAACTCCACTTAAGAAGCCCACTTAGTTGAGCAAGCCCCAGGAAGAGCAGGCTCTAGAGAGTTTTAGTGGGTCAATTTATAGCACCTGGTTTAAATGGCAGTACTAGAATACAAACACTTAACTTTCAATGATCTCTGCTGCAATCCACACTCAGCCACCTGCAATCACTCCCACAAAACCACACACAGCACTAGAACTCCCATGTGAATTTACAATAGGAAAAAAAAATCACTTTTTAGGTGTAACCCAAACTGTTTCAATGTTAACCCAACACCTGCTACATTGACATTAGTGCTCATGGCTGCAGAGGAACCGGAGTCGAACCACACCCTCAGTTTAAGATTCCTTTGGATGTTTGTTGAGGGAGAAAAAATAGACAAATAAAGGTCTAGATCTATTGTATAAATTCTTACGATGTCTTACGGTCATAGGATGTGTATTATGTACAATGTGCATGTGTGATATTTTGTACGTTTATCCTTTGTACCTGTTGTCTTTTTGATGATTGGATATCTGATTTGACTGTCATTTGATGATGAAAAGGAAATAAGGATAATAAAAAAAATCTGATTTAAAAAAAGATTCCTGAAGAGGCGGTTCAAGTCTAGTTCCAACTGGAACCAATCAGGCTTAGCCTGTGGACAAAAGGACAATCCCTTGTTCAATACCTTCAATTCATGCTTAGTCAATGTATAGGATGAAATATTGACCACTACATTAGACTTTCTTTTTTGTCGCATTCATCTGTCTGGAACTGTTGGTCCTCATGGATCTTTGAGGACCAACATATATCTTTAATATATATTTAAGAAGAGGGGCATGGCTAGTAGAAGTTAATTGACTGTTTATACCAGCAAAGACCTACCTTTTTACCCTTTAAATTAACCCCTTAAGAACCTTGCCATTTTTCATCTTAAGCAGCAGGCAATTTTTTGCAAATCTGACACGTGTCACTTTGTGGTGATAACTTTAAACCGCTTTTACTTATCCAAGCCATTCTGAGAATGTTTTCTCGTCACATTGTACTTCATGACACTTGACAATTTGTCAATATATTTTAAAAAAAAATAATTACTTTACATTTCCCAAATGTCTACTTCACGATTGGGTCATTTTGTAAATTTGATTTTTTATTTTTTTGGGGGGGGGGGGGGGGGCGGGGGGACGTTAGGCTTAGAAGTTTAGAAACAAATCTTGACATTTGTCAGAAAATTTCCAAAACCCACTTTAAGGACCAGTTCAGGTCTGAAGTCACTTTGTGAGGCTTACATAATAGAAACCACCCATAAATGGCCTCATTTTAGAAACCACACCCCTCAAGGTATTCAAAACTGATTTCACAAACTTTGTTAACCCTTTAGGTGTTCCACAAGAATTAAAGGGAAAAAAAGGAGACTAAAAATTTTAAGAAATCACTTTTTGGCAGATTTGCCATTTTAATCAGTTTTTTCCAGTAACAAAGCAAGGGTTAACAGCCAAAAAAAACTCAATATTTATTGTCCCGATTCTGTAGTATACAGAAAAACACCATATGTGGTCGTAAACTGCTGTATGGGTACACGACACAGAAGGAAAGGAATGGTTTTTAGAAGGCAGATTTAACTGAGATAATTTTAAGTTGCCATGTCACATTTGAAAACCCCCTGAGGCACCCCTAGAGTAGAAACGCCCCAAAAAATTACCCCATTTTGGAAACTACGGGATAAAGTGGCAGTTTTGTTGGTACTATTTAGGGTACATATGATTTTTGGTAGCTCTATATTACACTTTGTGAGGCACATTTTATTTTTTGTTATTTACAATGTTCCTCTGGCATGTTAGATCATGTGGTATTTATATAGAGCAGGTTGTTACGTACACGACAATACCAAACACTGTTTTTATAGAGTTTTCAGTTTTAGAAAATGAATACAAAACAAAAGAAAGGAAAAGGAAAACATTTTGTCATCATCTATGCCTGTCTTTTGACAAGTCTAAGACATATTGATAGACTACAGTGTTTTAGAGTCATACAGACAGGTAATCAAATCAGAGTCATACATTCGGCATAAGTGAGATTAACACAACAGCATATATCAACACCTGACCCTGACAAGTCCATGGTGTAATGAACCCAAGTTACTTCTTATGACATTTTACATGTTGCATGGGCGTTAAGTTTATACTATCGTGTCACTTGCAAACAAGAAAAGCAAGCAACAGCAAGAAAGAAAAATGCTCGGGTTTATCTGGGCTCTACACACCCACCCCACCCCACCCCCCAGCCTCAGGTCAGCAGAACTGGCTCTTGGCCCGTCAACACCTGCTCCTGGTACCAAGTAGTCACAGAAAAGCACTCATGTATAGCCTTACATACACATATTGGTAATGTTAACAAAGCTTTCCCACACCTGCAAGAAGAGTTTTACCTTTGTCTTTTTGGCCTCAACCCAGTCTATACGCATAATGTATGAGTTTCTCCAAGAAGAGTTTGAAAGGGGGACATGTAGGTGTTAGCCAAACTTGCAAGATCACCTTGGTGCCTGCCGCTGCCACAAAATGCAACAGTTTCCGGCACCCTGGGGTACAATTATATTTATCTGTCCAGATAACCGAACAAAGCCCAAAAGGGGGTCAGGTGGGGTAAATTAAGTCAAATGAGTGTTAGTGAAATCAATGATCCTGTTCCAGAACTCTGATTCTTGGACAGTCCATAAGCAGTGATCTAGTCCCACATCCAGGGCCCCACACTTAAAACAGCGTGTAGTCATACATACCAGACCCATTTTAAAGCCCCTCCTCAGAGTCAAATAGGATGGCAAATTTGTAAAACCATCGCTATATAGCGCGCCGCAGGTAAGTACTTATGAGAAAGTTCAAGTGCCCCAGGTATCACAGATGGGGTAGCCTGTGGCACCTCAGTCTTCCGCTTTGTCAGAGACTGTGGACGTAGTATAATCAAAAGGTATATGTAGGAACCTCTAATTGACAGATTAGTTTTTTCCCTTTACTAGGGCTCAAGTACCATTTCTTCAAGTACAGACTCCACTCAGTATCTGGCATGGAGGGGATTACCTTAGTAATGTAGCTCTTTGCCTGCAAATATGGGAAAAAGGGGAAAGCTATGTTTGGGTATTCATTCTGTAGTTTATGGATTGGTTTAACAAATTTAGTTTGCGCATCTATAGGTTTACCTATGTTAGGCTACTTTCACACACTCGTTTTGTGCGGGTCCCTCGTTGACCGATCCATTCAGATAATACAACCGTCTGCATCTGTTCAGAATGGATCAGTTTGTATTACCTTTAACATAGTCAAGACGGATCAGTCTTGAACACCATTGAAAGTCAATGGAGGATAGATCAGTTTTCGATTGTGTCAGTGAAAACATATCCGTCCCCGTTGACTTACATTGTGTGTCAGGACGGATCTGTTTGGCTCCGTTTCATCAGACGGACACCAAAACGCTGCAAGCAGCGTTTTGGTGTCAGTCTCCAAAGCGGAATGGAGACTGAATGGAGGAGAACTGATGCATTCTGAGCGGATCTTCATCCATTCAGAATGCATTAGGGCAAAACTGATCAGTTTTGGACCGCTTGTGAGAAAAAAACGCCAGTGTAAAAGTAGCCTTAGTGATGCCTTGCGCTTGCCAGCGGGTGAAGATTGGGTATGAGGACCCATTCTGAAAACAGGGATTTAATACCAATGTTAACAGAGTCAAAAATGATGGGTGCATTTTACACAGACTCTGACTTGCACCATGCTCGCCACATCATAAGAAGTGGGTTGTCCTTCACTGCTTGGGGGGAGATTCTCATGTGTGGTGTGTAGTAGATTTGGCAGTGCTATATGTGGTGTGAAGGATTGGTCTATGAGGTATATCGCGATGAGTGTAGCTAATCCCACACCACTCATCAGGGCTGTGATGTTGTTTAATATCAGGGAAGTTTAGGCCCCCGTTTAGTTTAGGCTGTTGCAATATGTGCCAGGCTATCCTGGAGCATCTCCCAGTCCAAATAAAATTCCTATATAGGTAGTTTATTTGTTTTTCATCCTTGGGTCTAAGGTAAATAGGCAACATTTGAAGCTTGTATAATAATTTAGGAAATTCAGTCATTTTAAGACTATTTATTCTTCCCACATAGGATAGTGAGAAGTGTTTGCAGACAGTAGACTCTAGAGGAAATATAGGGTCTCACATTGTAGTTATTGAAGGGAGATTTTTTTTTAGGGATGGAGATCCCCAAGTTATGGCCCTTTCCTTCCATTCAAACAGAAAAGCCCTAGTCCAGATGGGTTGCCGGGGCCCACTTAAAAGTAACGCCCTCCGTTTAGTCCAAATTGATGGTGTATCCCGATAAGGAGCTAACATCCTAGAACCTGTAAGTTCCTTCGGTATACATGTTATTATATATCGTCTAAACCCTGTTCCAAAACCACGGACAGCTAAGGTTGTGTGTAGAAAAGGCCAAGACACCATGTTGAATGCCTTTTTGGTATCCAAGCCCAGAAGAAGCACCTAGGGCTGTATGGGATTCTGGGCTGCCATCGTAGCTGCCACCACTCAGCATACGTTGTTAACCGTATGTCTTCCCTGTGTAAAACCCATTTTGAGTATCCTGTCTGACCCAGGAAGAAGTACAACAGCGACTTAAAGATTAAAATAGACAAAAAAAAACAAAAAACACAGGACCGGATGGCATACACCCCCGTATCCTAAGAAAACAACATTGCTTACCGGTAATCGTTTTTCTCGATACCCATGACGGCACCCAGTGCTACTCAGGACCTCCCATCAGGACAGGAAACCTGAGAAGATAAAAAGGAACACACCTCCTCCCAACACCAGTGGAAGAAATAAATTGTTCTCCAGAGAGAAGTGATAAGGGATTAAAGACCCCCCTTTTTTTATTACATTTTTTTTTTTTATATTTTTAATTATCTATATTACTTCATATAGACCTGACTGATATCCTATATACAACTGTATATACATCTATATATGGGGAGGGAACTATCGGGTGCCGTCATGGGTATCGAGAAAAACTATTACCGGTAAGCAATGTTTTCCCCTCACCCATGACGGCACCCAGTGCGAGATAGACTATAAGTAGCGTCTAGGGGGGGCCACAGCTTGAAGGACCTTCTCCCCAAACGAGGCGTCAGAATGGAGCTGTAATCTATAATGTTTGAGAAAGGTATGTGGGGAACTCCAAGTAGCTGCCCTACAAATCTGGGCTAAAGACACATTAGCCCTTTCCGCCCAAGAGGTAGACACTGACCGAGTGGAATGGGCCCCAAACCCGGAAGGAGGGGAAAGGCCCAAGGAGATGTAAGCCTTCGTTATGGCCTTCTTCACCCACGTGGCAATAACCCCGCAGGATGCTTTTTTACCCCTATTCCCCCCCTAAAAACTGGACAAGAAGGTTCTCGTCTTTCCTCCATGAAGCCGTAGAATCAAGGTATACTAACAGGCATCTTTTAACATCCAAGCAGTGAAAGCTTTTTTCCCTACTATTGGAAGGGTTAGGGAAGAAAGAAGGTAGCACTATGTCCTGGCTCCTGTGAAAATCCGAGACTACCTTGGGAAGGAAGGAGGGCAGGGGCCTGATTACTACCTGATTGTCCTGTATGACAGTATAAGGTGGATGTGCTGAGAAGGCCTGGATCTCAGAGATCCTCCTAGCAGAGGTAATTGCCAGGAGAAAGGCCATTTTGATGGTCAGGATGTCAATTGGGATCTCTAACAAGGGCTCAAATGGTTTATCGGTTAGGGCTGTCAAGACCCTGTTCAGGTCCCATGGGGTCTTACAGAAGGATGGATCCTGGCCGCGGCAGAAAGAAAACGTTTGACCCAAGGATGGACTGCTAACTGGTAGTCGAAAAAATAGCTCAAAGCCGACACCTGTACTTTTAGGGTGGAGGCCTTGAGTCCCTTGTCTAAACCTGCCTGTAAAAAGTCCAAGACCTTAGGTATTTCTGGGAGGGCTAAATGGATCTGGGCTAGACCCTAGAAAGGAAGCAAAGATATTCCAAACTATTGTACTTCCTGGCTGTTGTAGCTTTCCTGCCGCCTAGAAGGGTGGAAACAACTCTGTTAGAAAGCCCTCTCCTTAACCAGATGTCCCTGTCAGACTCCACACTGCCAACTGGAGAGTCTCCGGATTGGGATGGCATACTAGTCCCTGGGAAAGGAGGTCCTCCCTGGGAGGGATCATCCAGGGGGGCCTCTGGCTAGATTTAACAGGGTGGAGTACCAGATTCTTTTGGGCCATTTCGGGGCTACCAGGATTATAGAGGCTCCTTCCCTCCTCACCTTCTTCAGCACCTGTGGAATTAGAGACATAGGTGGGAAGGCGTAGCCGCGTTCCCGGCTCCAGTCCTGGGTCAGACTGTCCACCCCTGTAGGATTCTGTGTGATTTAAAGAGAAAAACCTCTCCGTCTTCCTGTTCTTCCGGGTAGCAAAGAGGTCTATAGTTGGGGCCCCATACTTTAAGACAATCTGAGAAAAAACCTCTCCGTTCAGACTCCACTCTGCCTGGTTGAGTTCCACTCGGCTCAAGAAGTCGGCCACCGTGTTCTCTTTTCCCTTCAGATGTACTGCTGATAGGAGCAGGTTCCTGTCTTCTGCTATTTGGAAAATTTCCTGGCAGAGGAAGATTAGGGATGGTACCCTTGTTCCGCCCTGATGATTTATGTAGGCCGTCGTCGAATTGTCCGAGTAAAAGACCAGTTTTTTGTTTAAGACATCTGGAACTGCCACTCTTAGAACCCTTTCTACTGCCTTGAGCTCCTTGTAATTTGACGTGCAGGCTCTGGTTCTTAAATCCCATCTTCCCTGCCAGTAATTCCCATCTGAATGGGCCCCCCAACCCCACGGACTGGCGTCTGTTGTTATCCGTATGGGTTCTATGAAGGACCAGGGCATTCCTGCCGAAAGATTCTTCTCGGATGTCCACCATAGGAGGGAATACCTTGCTCTGGAGGAGAGATGAAATTTTTCCTCTAGCGTCTGTGGGAGACCATTCCATGTCTTTAAGATATCCCACTGTAACGATCTTGTGTGAATCTGCGCAAACGGTACGGCGGGAATCGTGGCCGTCAGGTGCCCCAATACTGTCATCGCCTTCCTGATGGAGCATCGGAAGGAGCGGAACAGGATCCAAACATGTTCTTTTATTGCAACTACCTTCTTTTGAGGAAGGAATGTTTTCTGAGCCCTGGAGTCTAGCTGCATCCCTAGAAATATGCAATTTTGAGAGGGGGTTAGGCAAGATTTTTCTCGGTTTTTCCATCCCAGATCCTTCAATAGAGAACATGCCAGGACAAGATCCGTCTGTAACTGTACCTTTGTCTGGGCTATGAACAAAAAGTCGTCCAGATAGGGTACTAACACTACCCTGGACAATCGGAGGAATGCCACCATCTCCGCCACAACTTTTGTAAAAATTCTCGGGGCTCGTGAGACCCCAAACGGGAGGGCCCTGTACTGGAGATGCAGAAACTGGCCCCTCACTTGGACTGCCGTTCTCAAATACCTTTGGGAGGAGGGATGAATAGGGATGTGGTAATAAGCATCCTCTAAGTCTATACTTGCCATCCAGCAATCCTTGTATAGTAGGTCTATAGTTGTCTTTATCGTCTCTATCCGGAATCTTTTGTATTTCAGGAACTTGTTTAATTGTTTTAGATTTAAAATCATCCGAAAAGTCCCATTGGGTTTTCTTACCAGAAAGAGTGGGGAGAAATATCCCCTGCCCTCCTCCTCTTTTGGAACTTGACAAATGACTCCTTTGTCCAATAACAACTGAACCTCTGCCTCGAACACTGGATTTTAAGGGATCTTTCGGCGTTGGAGTGCGGGTGAAAAAATTTTGGGGATAGGAGAGAAATTCCAGCCTGAATCCCTCTGCTATCCCTCCCAAAACCCATTTGTTCTGGGTGATCTTTGACCAGGCCGGGAGGAAGGAGGAGAGTCTTCCCCCAACCTGGGGACTGGCGTCATTGCTGCTTATCTTTATTATCCTGGGTTTTAAAAAGGAAGCCGCTAGATTTCCTCTGGAACCGATCCCTTTCCTTCCTATCATAGGGCTTGCCCCTCTGTCTCCTAAAACTCTGCTGGGGCCTACGGAAAAAGGGGGGCTTCTGAGGGACGGGAAATCCCCTTTTTTTGTCAGAGGCCTTCTCCAGTATGTCATCTAAAGATGACCCAAATAACCTGTCACCTTCACACGGAAGGGCACAGTCTGGCCTTGGATCCCTGGTCACCCTTCCAGGATCTAAGCCATATAGCCCTTCTAGCCGCATTTGTCATAGCAGAGGCTCTGGCGGAAAAGCGCATCACATCAGTGGAGGCGTCCGTCAAAAAATCAGCTGCTTTTGAGAAGGAGGGGAGAGAGGCTAGGAGCTCTTCTCTAGGCCTTTTTTCTTTAAGGTGCGTTTCTAGCTGGTCGATCCATAGTCTTAGCGACCGGGAAACCCAAGTGGCTGCGACTGCCGGCCTGAGACAGGCGGCTGACGTCTCCCAAGCCCGTTTAAGATATATATCCGCTTTTTTATCTAATGGGTCCGAGAGACAGCCTAAATCATCAAAGGGGAGGGCAGACTTTTTTGCAATCTTGGCGACTGGTGCATCCACCATAGGGGCCCTATCCCAACTTGAGGACACTTTCTTCATAGGGGTACTTCCTTTTAACTGAGGAGGGTATGAAGAACTTTCTATCAGGATTCTTCCACTCCTTTTTAATAATCGCCTGCATGCTCTCATGTACCGAAAAAACTCTATGCTTTTTAGGGCCTAGAGCCTGAAAGGCCTGATCCGCAACCGATCTGGACTGCTTAATGTCCTCCAGTTGCATAGTTGCCCGGACCGCTTTTAGTAACGGCTGCGTATCCTCAGGTGAAAAAAAGGACTTCCCTGAGTATTCCTCGTCCGAGGAGTCTGAATTACTGGAGTCTAACTGTCCGGATTCTCTGGCTTCTCTATCGGATGAGTCCATTTCCATGCTATCATATTCCGTGGCTTTATCCGGGGATCTGGCACGGCCTTTACTGAACGCCCTGAAGGACGCTTTGATTAGGGACTTCATAGATCTTGTAAGGGTCTGGGACTGTTCCGCTACCAGCTTGTCTATACAAGCCGTGCACAGGGATTTCTGATAAGATGCAGATAGGGCCGTCTTACAGTCTGCACACTCCTTGTGCTTGGATTTGGGAGATGACTTTTTAGGAGGCTTGGGAATCTAAGATAGAAACACCTTATTAGTAAAAAAGGAATGTTCTCACCCAGTGAATCTTCCTCTCCCCGTCCTTAGGCCAATACCGGACTTGCAGGCCTCAAGGTCCGACATGCTCCAACTGGATCCTACTTCAGCACAAAACCTGTGCCCCGCTGGCTGCCTGCACCTGCTGCCGCATTTATAAGTTTAAAAGACGCGCCTCGGCCCTCACTTCCGGGTCCTGCGCGTCGGGAGAGAGCTCCGCCCCCCCCCCAACGTCATCAGCCAGCGCCCTGAAGGACGGCCCCGCGCATGCGCATAAGCGCTTAGACGCGCGGGCGCCATCTTTAACCAGGGCATGTCGGCGTGGGGAGCCGCCTGAACACAGCCACAGCGGCTCCCCCAGGACCGGTAGCGAGTGCGGGCGCAGGCAGACTTGTGGGGAGCGGCTTCCGGCACGGCCACAGAACTACCGCTCCCCAGGGATAGGTCTTTCCACGGCCATGCCACAGACCCCGCCCAGCGCTCTTCCTTGAGGTATGTTATGCAGCGATCGCTGCGATGCTTCTCAGGAACTCCCATCCGGAGGACAGGAAACCTGAACTGGTGTTGGGAGGAGGTGTGTTCCTTTTTATCTTCTCAGGTTTCCTGTCCTGATGGGAGGTCCTGAGTCGCACTGGGTGCAGTCATGGGTGAGGGGAAAATTAAGTAATGTCACAGCCAGACCCTTATTTCTAATATTTGCAGACTCTATATTGACAGGGAATGTCCCACAGGACTGGCGCATGGCAAATGTGGTGCCAATATTCAAAAAGGGTCCAAAAACAGAGCCCGGAAACTATAGGCCGGTAAGTTTAACATCTGTTGTGGGTAAACTGTTTGAAGGTTTACTGGGAGATGCTATGTTAGAGCATCTCAAGGGAAATAATCAAATAATGCCATATCAGCATGGCTTCGTGAGGGATCAGTCATGCTAAACTAATTTAATCAGTTTCTATGAGGAGGTAAGTTCTAGACTTGACAGCGGCGAATCAATGGATGTCGTATATCTGGACTTCTCCAAAGCATTTGACACTGTACAACATAAAAGGTTAGTATATAAAATGAGAATGCTCGGACTGGGAGAAAACGTCTGTATGTGGGTAAGTAACTGGCTCAATGATAGAAAACAGAGGGTGGTTATTAGTGGTACACACTCAGATTGGGTCACTGTCACTAGTGGGGTACCTCAGGGGTCAGTATTGGGCCCTATTCTCTTCAATATATTTATTAATGATCTTGTAGAAGGCTTGCATAGTAAAATATCTTTTTGCAGATGACACTAAACTGTCAAGTAATTAATACTGGAGAGGACAGTATACTACTACAGAGCGATCTGGATAGATTGCAGGCTTGGGCAGAGAAGTGACAGATGAGGTTTAACGCTGACAAATGTAAAGTTATGCACATGGGAAGGAATATTGCAAGTCAACCGTACATACTAAATGGTAAAACATTCGGCAACCCTGACATGGAAAAGGATCTGGGAATTTTATTAAACAGCAAACTAAGCTGCAAAAAACAGTGTCAGGCAGCTGCTGCCAAGGCCAATAAGATAATGGGTTGCATCAAAAGGGGCATAGATGCCCGTGATGAGAACATAGTCCTACCACTTTACAAATCACTAGTCAGACCACACATTGAGTACTGTGTACAGTTCTGGGCTCCTGTGAACAAGGCAGACAGAGCTGGAGAGGATCCAGAGGAGGGCAACTAAAGTAATAACTGGAATGGGGCAACTACAGTACCCTGAAAGATCCAAATTAGGGCTATTCACTTTAGAAAAAAAGACGACTGAGAGGAGATGTAATTACTATGTATAAATATATCAGGGGTCAGTACAGAGATCTCTCCCATCATCTATTTATCCCCAGGACTGTGACTGACGAGGGGACATCCTCTGCGTCTGGAGGAAAGAAGGTTTGTACACAAACATAGAAGAGGATTCTTTACGGTAAGAGCAGTGAGACTATGGAACTCTCTGCCTGAGGAGGTGGTGATGGTGAGTACAATAAAGGAATTCAAGAGGGGCCTGGATGTATTTCTGGAGTGTAATAATATTACAGGCTATAGCTACTAGAGAGGGGTCGTTGATCCAGGGAGTTATTCTGATGTCTGATTGGAGTCGGGAAGGAACTTTTTATTCCCCTAAAGTGAGGAAAATTGGCTTCTACCTCACAGGGTTTTTTTTTTTTTTTTTTTTTTTTTTTTACTTCCTCTGGATCAACTTGCAGGATGACAGGTCGAACTGGTTGGACAAAGGTCTTTTTTCGGCCTTGTGTACTGTGTTACTATGTAAGGTGAAAAAAATAGCTTTTTTGTACACTGTTTTTATTTTTTTTACGGTGTTCATCTGAGGGGTTAGGTCATGTGGTATTTTTACAGAGCAGGTTTTTACAGATGCAGCGACCCCCAATAGGTTATTTTTTTTTTTTACATTTAACATTTAAAAAATGGGCGTTAGCTCATTTTTTGCAGGGTAAGATGACGTTTGATTGGTACTATTTTAGAGTACATACTACTTTTTGATCACTTGGCATTACACCTTTTTTTTTAAACCTAGGTGCGTCTTATGGGCCGGTGCTTCATATGGGGCGAAAAACAAGTTCTGGAGAGAAGCATCATCCTAGAAAACAGGACAGTAAAGTAACACATTTATGACAATAAGACTTTACTGCTTGTGAAAAGTGATTATTGCTTCCGCATCCACCACACTTGACAGACTGGCCTTCCGAATCTGAGATCTATAACCCACAGCTGGGGAATTGCAGAAAGTTCATAAGAAATTGCACACCTGTGGTTATTTGGTTAGATTAGAGAAAGTAATTTGAGACTCAAGGTGAGGCCTCACGCACACGGCCGTTGCCCAGCCATTGGTCCACAATACGGAGCTGCGGTGCAGAACGGAGGCACGGAAACCCGCAGAAGCACTAGTGAGTGCTTCCGTGGTGTTTGTCCGTGCCTCCGCAATGCAAAAAATAAAGAATTAGATGTTCTATTTTTTTTATGGTGCAGACGGATCATGGACCCATTCAAGTTAAATGGATCTCGATCTGTCCAGGCCGCCGCACGGATGTTGCCCATGGATTGGGGACCGCAAATTGCCATGTGGATGAGGCCTGAATGTTATCAAACCTTAATCAGGTTCCACAGATGATCATGTGAAATCCAAATTAGTAAAAAGTTGCCGAGCTTGTATCAGAGAACAACAGTATATGTCCAACAAGATCATTCCATTTTAATGAAACCGTGTATAACATTCTATTATAATTTATAGATAATGTGGTGTTTTCATGCCAACCTTCATTAACATAACACTTGACATTTACATTGATTGGTACAGAAGAGGGATGATCCCTTAAACATCTTACTCTTATCTAGGTTTTCTGTTTATTCACTCTTTAGCTGCACGCCCAGAACTGGCATGCTTCACAGAATCATGACTAGATGGTCTGCAGACAGACAATCTCAAGGCCATAGACAGATTAATATAATTCTAGAAGAAAGTTGATACTGACATTATATAATATAATACACTCAGTGAATTACTACCATCATTGCCACTGCCCATACACAACTGCTGGAAGAAGCAAACCTTGCAATATACATTGGGACTGTGCATTTTGCTGCAGTATGTACTACTGCTCCTATTATCTATTCAGTAATGACAATCTTTGTTGCAACCAAACAGGCCTGGTCATTGACTCCACCACGGCAAGTGTCCACCATAAAGGGCATCTCAACTACCACTTGAACACAACACCCACACTTACCGTTACTTGCAGATTGGGTCTTATTACACCTGTATTAAACTCATGGGATCCATGTAATAGGCAATACATTGCAAACATGGCAGAGTAACTGCCTAAAAGGGCACAAAAGGTTATAAAGTTTCCTTTACTATTGCCATTATAGGGGCTCACAGATTACCAAGTTTGCGGGCCACTGGGCATAGTAAGGGATATAATATGATCATGATTGTAAACATCTCATACCTAACAAAATGTATATGATGGCATACAAAATGCAATATAGGACATGTGGGACAGAGCTCAGGGAGGACTGACCATTTCATAGCACAGATTTATTATGTGCAGATTATATAAATATCTGCACATTAAAATTATTTTCCATATTGGCTTCAGCATATTGATGGCCTGTCCTTAGGGAAGGGTTTTTAGGTGGTGCCAACACTACGCTGGATGCCCTAGACACCATTGGGGCATCCTCACACAGGGCCGGCGTCAGCACCCGGCACACTTGGGCAAGTTTCAGGGCTCACTGCTCCTGGGAGGGGGGGGGGGGCACTGTGCCCACTCACTCCTGCAGATGTGTCCTGGTTTTCATTAAACTGCCTGTCCTGAATTCTAGGGCAGCTTACCCCAGCAACGCTGACAATTTTTTGGGGTGGGTGGCCCCAGGAGTCAGAACAGGATAGATGGAGTTTCCTACTGGGCTAAAGGACCTTTGATGTCATCTGCCCATGTGACCAGTGGGGGAGGAGCAGAGAGCAGTGTTCCTGTACAGACAGGAGCCTGGCTGGAATGTGGTGAGGCCTAGCTGTGGGTGTCTGTCAATGTGTGTGCCCAAGGCATTGCTTAGACTCCATACCACAGTCTAGCCAGTGCCTAATGGGTTACAGTTTAGACCACCTTCTGGTACATGTTGATCATTCCCTTTTAAACCTCAGTCCATGTCCCCTCAGTACTGGGAATTAGTGGGAGTCATTAGAAGGTAACAAAAGGTTGGAGTATGACTAAAAAAGGTAGAATTTCCTTTTAAATGTCCCCTAAAGGTGGCCACACATTAGATAGAAGTCGGTTGACGATCTCACCATCGCACAATTGTCTGTCCCTGTGTGTATCTGTGTGTGTGTCTGTCTGTGTGTCTTTGACCGCCCCTGTGCATGCGAGTCTGTACCTGTGTGTATTTGACAGTCCCAGTGTGTTTGTCCTTATGTATGTGTGCCCCCATCACCATGCCCACAGTGTTCCTATACCTTGACAGCTGCATCAGGACGTTTTGTGCGGGGCAAGAAGATGGAAGAGGAGGCAGCGCTGCCAGCATGGAATCCATGGGAGACACACAGGGAGGCACACTAAGGATGTAGGTAAGACTGCCACATGATTTACACTAGTGTTATCTGTGGTTTTACATAGGACTGCAGGTAACAATACTACATTTTCTGTACTCAGATAGCCATGACTGGGTTATCTGTGATGTTACATAGGACTGCAGGTGATATCTACTATATTATCTGTACTCAGCATTATCACTGTATGGGGGCCCACTGAGACTTTATCGCCCAAGGGCCCACATGAACCTGGAGCCAGCCCTGTCCCCACATGTTGCTGTTCCCTGGAGGGGGACAGTAAAGCCAATGAGAAATAAGTCCAGGTCTGCTATAAACCAGTGTGCTACTCTATTGGAGGAACTCAATGCAAAACAATACAGGCAAGGGGCATTGAGCTGGCTTCTCCCTAGAAGAAGGTTCCATGCAGAGTAAAAATCTAAGCTTGCAGTCCCTCTCTCTTCGAAGGCCAAGGGGCCGATGGCCCAGGGTCTGCGGCTCAGTCGTTAGGCAGGGTAGCACCTTCTCGGTGTCTTCTTTTGGTCACTATTGCAGGCTGACAGTCTCTCCTACTAAACACTGGTCCCCATCTAAGGACTTTAGGGGCTTTGACTGCTCTAATTTTATAGAACTTCCAACTGATCCAGAACCTTCTAGCGAGGGGAGCTGAAGCGGGAGAATCACAGCCTAACCGAAGAAATGTTGCAGTTCACGGCTGCCATAGACCTTTATTGTGCCTTAAAGGGGTTTTCCGAAATTCTGATACGGATGACCCAACCTCCGGATAGGTCATCAGTATCTGATCAGTGGGGGGTTCAACACCCTGGACTCCTGCTGATCAGCTGTTTGAGAAGGCACGGGCACTCCTCCTGAGTGTCGCGCCATTCTCCAAAGTTCCAAAGTCTCTAAGAAATAACTGGCTGTATAGTAACCCTTTCTACAGTGCAGTGCAAATTAGGTGCAAGAACACTGCAAATGAACATATTACAAATATATAAAATGCAGTTCAACAATATGAAAACAGTGTAAGTGTAAACAACTGCATAAATCATAGTACAAGTTAATCTGTCAAAGTGACAAACTAAAGAGCAAATGTCCACAAACAGCCATACTCCAAAGTACCCTTGCTCCAGGGCACTACACTACTGCTACTAATCTAAGATGGAGAAACAGCCACTGATTCTTGAATGCTGTTTCTGAGACTGTCATTCTGTTTTTTGCCACAAGAGGCTGCTGTTTCCACACACAGCAAAGTTACTGCCGGATCTAGATATGCAAAACAGATGACTCATGCTGTGTGCCAGAGAGAGCAGGGAATGGTGACATGAGGGGACATGCTTGTGCAGATCCAGTGCCATCCTCAGGTCTGTGGAACTTGGAGCGGTCAAAGTCCCTGTCAGAAGTGACTGATGCCTGTCAGTAATGCAGATGTTGCCAAGGGAGAAAGGATCGGTCCCCAGAAGGTCAGTTGGACCGTAGAATGTAGTTACAGACCCTGTGAGGCCTCATGGTGGATGGAAGGACCTGCGAGTTGGTGTAAGTCCCCTATCGGATAAGGACAGAGAGAGACACAGACAGACAGACAGATGCTCAGCTTAGAGAAGAAGAAGTCCACCATTTTGTGAGCTGCATGAGAGAACCGTGTGGATCAGGATTCTGTTCGCAGGAATGAGTATCCGCGTCAGGAAGCTGATCGGAACAGAGGGTCAGAGTACAGGTTCTGCAGGGTCACATGTGGCAGGGACTTTGTCAGTTTGAAGCAACCAGTAAACATAGGACATACCCAGGTCAGTGACTCAGCGGCACGGTTATTGACTTATAGGCTCTGCCGTGTGCGCCATCGGTCAGGTCCGTTACCCTGTGGCACAGTATCGACTTGCGGGCTCTGCTGTGTACGCCGCTTTGGGTACAGTTTTTCATTTGGGCTGGTACCGTGACTGAGCCTGGGGTATAGCGTATTCTGGACACTCCACTGTTACTACACTACAAGGCCACTCCAGTGTCCAGGCTGAGAGTATTCAGGGCCCGTTAACAGTGTCATTTGGGGGCAAGAGAAAGGAATATTTGCCTTGCTCGCAGAGAATTTGGTGCCTTGAGGAAGTGCCACATAGCAGAACATGGTGCCTATAAAACAGAGAACACACCATTGTCAATGGAAAAACTCTGTATAAAATGACAGATGGATATTTTCTCTTAAAGAACATGTGTCCTAACGGTCCCAGCTAGAGAAGAGCAAATTTCTCCAAGTCAGGTTGAATTTATTCATACAGTATTCTAATTGCAAGAAAAAGTCTAACAAGAGCCCTTAGCCTCCAAGAAGCACCACTCCCCAGCCCTCTTGCCTCGATTCTCTTGAATCAAAAAATTAGATTGAAAATTTCGAAAAAAGTTGTATTTCTGAATTTTAGAATCAGCTCATCTCTACAGCAGACCTGGTGGCCCTAGCAGAACTTTAACTAGATTATTCCCCCCTTCTCAAAACTCAAAAGTCATCCTTTGCAAAGTCATTCCATTTAGAAAGAAAATAATTGCAAGATGTATGCAATGGAGGAAAGACACCATATACAGGGAGCAGATAAATGCAGTGCAGGGTCAAATATAGCAAATTCTAATACAAAATACATTATAGGAAAAGCTGTGCTTCCTTCGGCTTATCTCCTGTCCATTTGTCACTTTTAATAGATTTCTTGGGGAGAAGATTGATTGTGTTGTCAGACAACATGTGGGATAAATCTCTCATCCGCTGAAGGCAGTGTTCTAGGTGCTCTGAGGGTTATCGCCTAGGGAGGACTCTTAGTCAAGCAGGTCCAATGAATAAAGCCTCTTGCCTCTAATTATAGACCAGCATGCTCCTTGCCACATCCCAGCTCAGGGCAATTCCTTTGCAAATCTCTGTGGCCCCACACCAGACATGTCTATCTTGTTGCACTGACACCACTACTGTGTATTGGTTTCATACTCCCACAACTGCTGTGATGCTGAAAAATCCTGGGAAATAACTATTGCACCACCAAGCCCCACTGGAATACAGACTCAGAAATACACTGTCCCTTTAACCTTCTTCTAGTCTCAGAGGACCAGCCAGATCATGCTGCAGAATAATATTTAACAATCGCCCTAAGGCAAAGAATGTGTTAAACCTGAAACCACCACATTAATGACATAACACTCCTTGTCAACTTTAGATGTTCTTTAAAAGCCTTTCCTCTTTCAATACTCAATTTCCTTATGCAGAACTGGACTCCATGCACAATGAGCTTACATGCTAATCTCACATGCCTAAATATTGCCTATAGACTGGGTACTCCAGGCCAAAAGTGTAGTCACACGACAGTTGTAGAGGATGTTTTATGCCAATTCCGTGCAATGAAAGTGAATGACTGAACATAATATATATTTATATATCAGGAAAAATTATTACTCTTACCGGTAATTTGATTTTCCAGAGTCCATGACAGCACCAGGAGAGAGGACCCTCCACACAGGACACTAACTCCACAGATATTGGAGGGGCATCTCCATTCCTCAGTGGTCTTGAGGGCATTTCTGATAATCGACCTTCTGATTCATCTAAATCCATTGCGTTTAATTCGTTGACTTTTCTGTGCACCATAACCAAGACCCAAGACCCATCACACCAAACTAAGGGAGGGAAAATAAGGGGGCTGTCATGGACTCCAGAAAATCAAATTACCGGTAAGAGTAATTATAATTTTTCCCTTCATCCTATGACCGCATCCAGGGGCGTTCTCAGAGCTAGAGCGCTAGGGTGGGATAACAGACCTTACGCCCAAAGAAGAGGTCTGAGACAGAAGAGAGGTCCAGTCTATAGAAGGTTACAGCAGAAGACCAGGTAGCCGTATTGCAAATGTCATGAATAGACGCATCTGCTCTGAAGTGGTAACCGCTCTTATGGGTTGGAGGCACACTCCACAGGTACCAGTTTCTGCAAGGAAACATAAGCTAGACAGATAGCTTGCTTAATCCACCTGGCTATGGAACTTTTGCTAGCTTTATTAGGACCTGAATACTGAACAAACAAGGCACCCGACTTCCTCTATTCCTTAGAAGCAGCCAGGTAAGCTAGAACACATCTCCTAACGTCCAAGCAACTAAACTCCAACTCCTTCTGACACCTGGGATTGGTACCAAAGGATGGAAGAACCACTTCCTGAGATTTATGGAAGTTTGACACTACTTTGGGAAGAAAATCTGGGTCTGGTCTAAGGACAATTCTATCCTCCTGGATGGAAGTATATGGGGGGGGGATTGATGACAAGGCCTGAATCTCCCTTATCCTTCTAGTTTACGTCATTGCTACTAAAAAGGCACATTTAAGAGTTAACATTCTGATAGAGATCTCAGAAATGGGTTCAAAAGGGTCCTTTATTGAAACTCTAAACACTAGATTTAGGTTCCAGGGAGGAATTGGAAAATCCTAGTCAGAAGGGAGAAAAAATAAAAAAATCCACTGATGGTTCCCCCAAAGCTGTACTAAAGGGTCGACAACAACAGGACTCCTAGTAAAGAAAAAAATCTGAGCAGCTATTTGTTGTAACTCCATGTACCTGGTCCCTCCCTGGTGATTCAGATAAGCTACAACAGAACCATTGTCTGACAAAACTTTTAGATGACTGTTCTCGAGCAAGGGTAAAATCTCCTGCAAGGCTAGAACCGCCATGAACTCTTACATTTGAAGAAGCTGCACATATCAATCCATCCCAAGGGCCCTGCAGAACCCTGCCCTGGACTGGCATCTGTAGTTACTACTATTGGGTCCACAATCCTCCAGGTAACCCCCTCAGACAAGATTGACTTTATCCAACCAACATTTTAGGGAACTGCATGTCTGACTGGAAATAGACATTTTTCAGTCCAACTCTTCTCCCTTTCCTGACCAAGTCTGGAGAATCTCCAATTGAAGTCTCCAGGAGTGAGCCTGAGCCCACGAAACAGCTGGAATGCAGGAGGTTAAATTTCCCAGAGCTGACATGTCCTTTCTGATAGACCGTAGGATTATGAATAAGTTGATGCATCACTGACCTTATTCTCTGGCAGCAGAAGAGATTTCTGAGATGTAGAGTCCAGTAATATGCCCAGGAACTGTTGAACCTTCTGAGGAACCATTCTGGATTTTTCCACATTGATTATCCACCCCAGAGTTCAGAATGCAGATCACCTGGTTCATTTGTTAGGATTGGGCTATGATCTTTGTGAAGATCAGTGGCGCCATGGAGATTCCGAAGGGAAGCACCTGGAACTAAAAATGTCTCAGACATCCCTGCATCTTCAGTGCCACTCTTAAGAATTACTGATGAGCCAGGTATATTGGGAGATAATATGCGTCCCTGATGTCCAGGACCACCATAAAACAGTCCCTGTATAGGAGGTCCACTGCTGACTTCATTGTCTCCATTTTGAATTTTCTGTATACTAAGAACTTGTTTAATCCCTTTAAAATTATGATGGTTCTGAACTCTCCATTTGTTTTTGTTTTTGCAAGAAAAAGGTTGGAGTCCAACAGCCTTTCTCCCACCCTGGCGTCATTAGGGGTTGTCTTTTTGCAGCGATGGAATTACGGCCTCTGAACAAGAAACCTTTGGATTTGGAAGAGAATTTCCACCTGGAATCTCTTATTCGGGCTCTTCTCTGTACCTGAGAATCTTCTATTCTGGCAAAAGGAGGGATCCCGTTTACAAAAAGGAAGAGAGAAACCCTCACCATCTCCTGCTTGCTCAAGAATATCATCCATGGCTGACCCGAACAAGTATTTCCCTTTACATGGAATATTACATAGCCTACTCTTAGAGGCCACGTCCCCTGAACAATTCTTAAGCTAAAGGGCTGTGCGAGCTGAATTAGCCAGGGAAGATGAACGAGCAGACAACCCAACCGTATCGGCAGAAGCATCCGCCAGAAAGTCAGCTGCTTTGGCAATAACCGGGATAGATTCTTATCCTTAATCTGGTCATCTACTTGTTTAACCCATAAGATAAGGGCCCTAGCAGTACAAGTGGCCGCTATGTTTGGTTTAAGGGAAGCCCCCGCTCTTCGCCTTAGGAAGCTATCTGCTCTCCTGTCCATGGTGTCTTTAAGGTGCCCTAGGTCATCAAAAGGCAAAGATGATCTGCGCGAAATCTTAGCAAATCGGTACGTCAATTTTTGGTGCGCAGTCCCAGAGTACTGAATCCGTGGCGACAGAGGTATTTGCGTTTAACTGATGAGGGAATTAAATTTCATTTGTCTGGATTTTTCCACTCGCTCGTTATCATAGCTGCCACGTTTTTGTGAATAAAAAAAACTTTCAACGCCTCAAACATTACGTCTTGGACTGATCTCACTTCCTCTGGGTCCTCAATATTCATTGTAGCTCTAGCTGCTTTCAGAAGTTGATCAAACGTCCTGAATGGGAAAGAAGGGTCTACCACCTCTATGCTCATCTGAGGACGAGTCGGGTGAAACTACCCCACTTTCCACTAAGGTATACTCATCTAAACTAGAGACATCCGAAAACCTCTGCCCAGAAGATCTTTGCTTCATGGGCTACTTTTTTTAGATTTTAAAGGTGTTAACCACTTTCTCTAATCAGTCTTTTCATACATTTGAACATTGAGGGGGACTCTTCCGCTATAGTGTTTTCTATGCAGGAGCAACAGAGTAGCATTCTCCAGAATCTGAGTATATGGCGGGGAAGATGACAAAGCGGATAGTTGTACTCGTCTGGCAGATGTAATGGCCACTAAAAATACAGTTTTATAGGATAGCATCTTTAAGTGGATGTCCAAGGGGCTCAAACGGGGCCTTGGTTAGAGCGGATAGCACCAGGTTAAGGTCCCATGGGGCTGATTTAGATTTAACTGTAGGACATAGTCTAGAGGAACCCTTAATAAACCTTTTGAGCAAAGGATGGGTAGCTAATCTAAAATCAAAGAGCACTCAGTGCTGAGACCTGGACCTTGAGAGTGCCAGGTTTAAGCTTCTTGTTAAGGCCTTCCTGTAAAAAACTTAAAATTAAGGGATGTTGGGCGAGCTCAAGTCTAGGCCTGGCCCTGCAAACCGAAGGAAGGTCTTCCATACCCTCAGATTTCGGAGGTGACCTTTTTCCTACTGGCTAGAAGAGTCCCAATTAGGGATGAGTGAACTCGAACTGTATAGTTCGGGTTCGTACTGAATTTTGGGGTGTCCGTGACACGGACCCGAACATTTTCGTAAAAGTTCGGGTTCGGTGTTCGTCGCTTTCTTGGCGCTTTTTGAAAGGCTGCAAAGCAGCCAATCAACAAGAGTCATACTACTTGCCCCAAGAGGCCGTCACAGCCATGCCTACTATTGGCATGGCTGTGATTGGCCAGAGCACCATGTGACCCAGCCTCTATTTAAGCTGGAGTCACATAGCGCCGCCCGTCACTCTGCTCTGATTAGCGTAGGGAGAGGTTGCGGCTGCGACAGTAGGGCGAGATTAGGCAGATTAACTCCTCCAAAGGACTTGATTAATCGATCGATCTGCAGCTGTGCATCATTGAGCTGCTGAAATTCAATTGCTCACTGTTTTTAGGCTGCCCAGACCGTTTGTCAGTCACTTTTTTCTGGGGTGATCGGCGGCCATTTTGTGTCTTGTGCGGTGCTGCGACCAAGTGCATCCAAGCTGCGACCAAGTGCATTTAACCCTCAATGGTGTGGTTGTTTTTTGGCTAAAGCCTACATCAGGGTGAAGCTGTCACACCAAGTGCATTTAACCAGCAATAGTCTGTTCATTTTTTGGCCATATACTACATCAGGGGCAAGCTGCGCCCGTCACCAAGTGCATTTAACCCTCAGTAGTGTGGTTGGTCAAGCTGTCACACCAAGTGCATTTAACCAGCAATAGTGTGGTTATTTTTTGGCCATATCCCAGTCTAATTCTGTCACTAAATCCATACCGGTCACCCAGCGCCTAAATACTAGGCCTCAAATTTATATCCCGCTAAATCTGTCGTTACCGCTGTACTGTTGTGGCTGGGCAAGTTATTTAGTGTCCGTCAAAGCACATTTTTTGTTCAGGGTTGAAATACAATTCCCAATTTAGCAATTTCATAATTTAGTGGTTTCTGCTATATCAGAGCTATTTGAAATCTATCCCTAAAAGGGTATATAATATTCAAGGTGCACATAGGGTCATTCAGAATAACTTCACACACACGCTACTGTGCATTTCCAAGTCTAATTCTGTTAGTAAATCCATACCGGTCACCCAGCGCCTAAATACTAGGCCTCAAATTTATATCCCGCTGAATTTGAATACAATACATTGGGCCAAATAATATTTTTGTTGTGGTGAACCATAACAATGAGGAAAACATCTAGTAAGGGACGCGGACGCGGACGTGGTCGTGGTGGTGTTAGTGGACCATCTGGTGCTGGGAGAGGACGTGGCCGTTCTGCCACATCCACACGTCCTAGTGTACCAACTACCTCAGGTCCCAGTAGCCGCCAGAATTTACAGCGATATATGGTGGGGCCCAATGCCGTTCTAAGGATGGTAAGGCCTGAGCAGGTACAGGCATTAGTCAATTGGGTTGCCGACAGTGGATCCAGCACGTTCACATTATCTCCCACCCAGTCTTCTGCAGAAAGCGCACAGATGGCGCCTGAAAACCAACCCCATCAGTCTGTCACATCACCCCCATGCATCAGGGAAACTGTCTGAGCCTCAAGTTATGCAGCAGTCTCTTATGCTGTTTGAAGACTTTGCTGGCAGGGTTTCCCAAGGGCATCCACCTAGCCCTTCCCCAGCGGTGGAAGACAGACTGCACTGACGCACAACCACTTAGGTTTCCTGATGAGGACATGGGAATACCACCTCAGCATGTCTGATGATGACGAAACACAGGTGCCAACTGCTGCGTCTTTCTGCAGTGTGCAGACTGAACAGGAGGTCAGGGATCAAGACTGGGTGGAAGACGATGCAGGGGACGATGAGGTCCTAGACCCCACATGGAATGAAGGTCGTGCCACTGACTTTCACAGTTCGGAGGAAGAGGCAGTGGTGAGACCGAGCCAACAGCGTAGCAAAAGAGGGAGCAGTGGGCAAAAGCAGAACACCCGACGCCAAGAGACTCCGCCTGCTACTGACCGCCGCCATCTGGGACCGAGCACCCCAAAGGCAGCTTCAAGGAGTTCCCTGGCATGGCACTTCTTCAAACAATGTGCTGACGACAAGACCCGAGTGGTTTGCACGCTGTGCCATCAGAGCCTGAAGCGAGGCATTAACGTTCTGAACCTGAGCACAACCTGCATGACCAGGCACCTGCATGCAAAGCATGAACTGCAGTGGAGTAAACACCTTAAAACCAAGGAAGTCACTCAGGCTCCCCCTGCTACCTCTTCTGCTGCTGCCTCGGCCTCTTCCTCCGCCTCTGGAGGAACGTTGGCACCTGCCGCCCAGCAAACAGGGGATGTACAACCAACACCACCACCTCCGTCACCAAGCGTCTCAACCATGTCACATGGCAGCGTTCAGCTCTCCATCTCACAAACATTTGAGAGAAAGCGTAAATTCCCACCTAGCCACCCTCGATCCCTGGCCCTGAATGCCAGCATTTCTAAACTACTGGCCTATGAAATGCTGTCATTTAGGCTGGTGGACACAGACAGCTTCAAACAGCTCATGTCGCTTGCTGTCCCACAGTATGTTGTTCCCAGCCGCCACTACTTCTCCAAGAGAGCCGTGCCTTCCCTGCACAACCAAGTATCCGATAAAATCAAGTGTGCACTGCGCAACGCCATCTGTAGCAAGGTCCACCTAACCACAGATACGTGGACCAGTAAGCACGGCCAGGGACGCTATATCTCCCTAACTGCACACTGGGTAAATGTAGTGGCAGCTGGGCCCCAGGCGGAGAGCTGTTTGGCGCACGTCCTTCCGCCGCCAAGGATCGCAGGGCAACATTCTTTGCCTCCTGTTGCCACCTCCTCCTTCTCGGCTTGCTCCTCCTCTTCTTCCACCTGCTCATCCAGTCAGCCACACACCTTCACCACCAACTTCAGCACAGCCCGGGGTAAACGTCAGCAGGCCATTCTGAAACTCATATGTTTGGGGGACAGGCCCCACACCGCACAGGAGTTGTGGCGGGGTATAGAACAACAGACCGACGAGTGGTTGCTGCCGGTGAGCCTCAAGCCCGGCCTGGTGGTGTGTGATAATGTGCGAAATCTCGTTGCAGCTCTGGGACTAGCCAATTTGACGCACATCCCTTGCTTGGCGCATGTGCTGAATTTGGTGGTGCAGAAGTTCATTCACAACTACCCCGACATGTCAGAGCTGCTGCATAAAGTGCGGGCCGTCTGTTCGCGCTTCCGGCGTTCACATCCTGCTGCTGCTCGCCTGTCTGCGCTACAGCGTAACTTCGGCCTTCCCGCTCACCGCCTCATATGCGACGTGCCCACCAGGTGGAACTCCACCTTGCACATGCTGGACAGACTGTGCGTGCAGCAGCAGGCCATAGTGGAGTTTCAGCTGCAGCACGCATGGGTCAGTTGCACTACAGAACAGCACCACTTCACCACCAATGACTGGGCCTCCATGCGAGACCTGTGTGCCCTGTTGCGCTGTTTTGAGTACTCCACCAACATGGCCAGTGGCGATGACGCCGTTACAATACCACTTCTATGTCTCCTTGAGAAAACACTTAGGGCGATGATGGAAGAGGAGGTGGCCCAGGAGGAGGAAGAGGGGTCATTTTTAGCACTTTCAGGCCAGTCTCTTCGAAGTGACTCAGAGGGAGGTTTTTGGCAACAGCAGAGGCCAGGTACAAATGTGGCCAGCCAGGGCCCACTACTGGAGGACGAGGAGGACGAGGATGAGGTGGAGGAGGATGAAGATGAAGCATGGTCACAGCGGGGTGGCACCCAACGCAGCTCGGGTCCATCACTGGTGTGTGGCTGGGGGGAAAGGCAGGACGATGACGATACGCCTCCCACAGAGGACAGCTTGTCCTTACCCCTGGGCAGCCTGGCACACATGAGCGACTACATGCTGCAGTGCCTGCGCAACGACATCAGAGTTGCCCACATTTTAACCTGTGCGGACTACTGGGTTGCCACCCTGCTGGATCCACGCTACAAAGACAATGTGCCCACCTTACTTTCTGCACTGGAGCGTGATAGGAAGATGCGCGAGTACAAGCGCACGTTGGTAGACGCGCTACTGAGAGCATTCCCAAATGTCACAGGGGAACAAGTGGAAGCCCAAGGCCAAGGCAGAGGAGGAGCAAGAGGTCGCCAAGGCAGCTGTGTCACGGCCAGCTCCTCTGAGGGCAGGGTTAGCATGGCAGAGATGTGGAAAAGTTTTGTCAACACGCCACAGCTAACTGCACCACCACCTGATACGCAACGTGTTAGCAGGAGGCAACATTTCACTAACATGGTGGAACAATACGTGCACACCCCTCCACGTACTGACTGATGGTTCGGCCCCATTCAACTTCTGGGTCTCTAAATTGTCCACGTGGCCAGAGCTAGCCTTTTATGCCTTGGAGGTGCTGGCCTGCCCGGCGGCCAGCGTTTTGTCTGAACGTGTATTCAGCGCGGCAGGGGGCGTCATTACAGACAAACGCAGCCGTCTGTCTACAGCCAATGTGGACAAGCTGACGTTCATAAAAATGAACCAGGCATGGATCCCACAGGGCCTGTCCGTCCCTTGTCCAGATTAGACATTAACTACCTCCCCTTAACCATATATTATTGGACTCCAGGGCACTTCCTCATTCAATCCTATTTTTATTTTACCATTATATTGCGAGGCTACCCAAAGTTGAATGAACCTCTCCTCTGTCTGGGTGCCGGGGCCTAAATATATGCCAATGGACTGTTCCAATGTTGGGTGACGTGAAGCCTGATTCTCTGCTATAACATGCAGACTAATTCTCTGCTGACATGAAGCCAGATTGTCTGTTACTGGACCTCTCTCCTCTGCCTGGGTGCTGGGCCTAAATTTATGAAAATGGACTGTTGCATTGGTGGCTGACGTGAAGCCTGATTCTCTGCTATGACATGAAGACTGATTCTCTGCTGACATGAAGCCAGATTGTCTGTTACGGGACCTCTCTCCTCTGCCTGGGTTCCGGGACCTAAATATCTGAGAATGGACTGTTCCAGTGGTGGGTGACGGGAAGCCAGATTCTCTGCTATGGGACCTCTCTCCAATTGATTTTGGTTAATTTTTATTTATTTAATTTTTATTTTAATTCATTTCCCTATCCACATTTGTTTGCAGGGGATTTACCTACATGTTGCTGCCTTTTGCAGCTCTCTAGCCCTTTCCTGGGCTGTTTTACAGCCGTTTTAGTGCCGAAAAGTTCGGGTCCCCATTGACTTCAATGGGGTTCGGGACGAAGTTCGGATCGGGTTCGGATCCCGAACCCGAAGATTTTCGGGAAGTTCGGCCGAACTTCTCGAACCCGAACATCCAGGTGTTCGCTCAACTCTAGACTGTCAGGTGGAGGTTTTTCACTTCCGGATGATGTAGAGGGCCCTGATATAATAGGTCCTGTCTTTCTGGAAGTATCCAGGGATCAGCTATTGATAGTCTCCTCAACCAGGCAAACCAGACTCTTCTCGGCCAAAACTGTGCTATTAGTATCACTGTTGCCTGCTTCCCCCTGATCTTCTGGATCACTCTAGGCTGATGGAGGAAACGCATAGACTAGGCCCTTCCCCCATGACAGAGCGCATCTGTGCCTATCGACTGATCCTCCCTGCTCAGAGAAAAGAAAACTGTCGCACTTTTTGTTCTCTACCGAGGCGAATAGATCTATTGTGGGAGATCCCCATAGGGCCTCTATTTGGTGAAATACCTCCTGATTCAGACACCAATTCGCCTGGCTTAATCTGTGCCTGCTGAGAAAGTCCGCCTGGTGATTCTCTGAGCCTTTCAGATGAACCGCTGAGAGAGAAAGCTTTCCCCTGTATTAGTAAGAAGATCCTGGATGCTAGCTGCATTAGTTGAGGAGATCTTGTCCCCCCCCCCCCCCCCTTGTTTGTTGATATAAGCTACCACCGAGGCATTGTCGGATAGGATCCTGACATGTTTTTGAGGCAATGATGGGAGACTTTCCTTTAATGCACACAGGACTGCTCTTAACTCCCTGGCATTTTGGGATTGAGCACTCTGGGTTTTTGACCAAGGGCCTTGGAAAAACCCCAAAACTGAATGGGCCCCCCACCCCCAAGGGCTTGCATTAGTGGTTATTAGGGGGTCATGTGTCAACCACTCTACTCCCCGACTTAGGTTCGGAGTTTTAGCCACCAAGTTAGGGACCGGGTTACTAACCCCGGGATCACAATCTTGCGAGCCAGGGATAGCAACCCCCCGTCCCATTTGGACAAAATGTGCATCTAATAAGATGCCTTGGAAAACGCATTTGGAGGTTGGAATCAGGGACGATTTGTCCCAATTTATAAATTTATTTTTCTTGGGGCTTCTTTAACCTGCATTTAATTAAACAGCCCCAATCAGTCTAATTCTGACCACAATAATAACTCCCCAAAGGGAGATGGTGGGGGTTAACCCCTCTTACCCACAGGAGTACCATGCTGGATTCAGAAAGCTGCTTCGCCTGTCAGTGAAAGTTGAATTTCCCCTTCTTCCTGCATGATGCTGCTTCAAGGGGGGCAATTAAGGGAAGATCTGGCCATCCAGACAGGTATCTGCTTGCCGCTGCTCCCTCCATGCTGGCTGGCGTTCCCTTTTTCAAATGGGCCACGGAACGCCGGCCATGTTTAGGCCCCTCCCCTTACGGCCGGTGGAACGCACGCACCACTTCCGGTGCGACGCGCGTGTCCAGACTCTGCCTGCCGCAATGAGAGGAGAAAATCCACCTCCGCCCTCATGCCGAACTTGGCCGGATTGGCAAGGGACAACGAGGCAGCTACAGGCACCCCCCCATGGCGCTGAAGAAGCGAGCGAAAACACCGGGCTTCTCAGCGGCTCCTAGTGGAGACTTACGCCGACAGGTACCTCCACTAGGTTTCCATCCTTTTAACCCTAAAGGTCCTGCAGCCCCAAAAATAAATCCTCCTGTCTCTGGACAGGAAACAGGAAAGAACCGAGTGGTGGAAGGCAGTGGACTAATTTAAAGATCTGGGAAGTCCCTGTCCGGAAGGGGGAGGATCTCTCACAGGTGCTGTCATGGGGCATAATGGAAACTCTGGTTTTAGGCCTGTTCAAATAATATTTAAAACCCATGGCTCTGCAATTTTTTCCCAGGCGGAAAGGAAGAATTTTAGTCTTCCACCCACTTTTAGCCTGGTGTCATTGCCATTACTGATTCTTATTTGACAAGGAAGAGTTTCCGAACATGAAACCTTTCCCTGCCAAATTTCTGGACCTTTGTCCCTAAACAGTCTCCTATTTGCATTACCCCTGTAGGAACGAAAGGACTGCCTGTACCTAGAAGAAAAAAAAATTCCAGAAGGGTTAGGAGTAGGAAATGTATTTTTATCTGCTGCCTTCTCCAACAAATCATCTAAGTCAGGACCAAATAGAAACGCTCCCTGGCAGGAAATACCACATCATTTCTGCTTTAAGGCCACAACCCCTCCACTCTAACTCTTAAGCCAAAGCACCCTACAGCAGAGTTAGTAAGGGATGCGGACTAAGCCAAGTTTTACTGCATCAACAGAAGAGTCTGTGAAAAAAGTCAGCCGCATTTTGTAAAGTGGGCAAAGATAAAATTTGATCTCTAGGGCACCTATCTTTCAACTGGACTTCAAGCTGTTGTAACCAAAGAGCTAAGGTTCAGCTTTCTTATCCAGGTTGTCCCCAAGAACACCAGTATCCTCAAAAGGGAGAGGATTTTTTTGACACCTTTGAAATGGTGACCTCTATCTTGGGGGGCTTTCCCCCACACAGATGAAGTATCCTCTTCAAAGGGGTATTTGCACTTAAAAGACCTAGTGATAAAAACCTTCTTACATGGCTTTTTCCATTCCCTTTGAATTAGAGAGAATACTACTATGCACTGTAACCCTTCACATAAAGAGTCTGCCACTGACTTATCTTCCTTAACATCCTCAATATTCATGGTAGATTTTATGACTTAGCAATCTATCAGTGTCCTCTGGGGGAAAAAAGGCTCTTTTCAAAACTTCATCATCAGAGGAAGAGGTATTCTGAGGGGAATCACTGTCACCAGAAGGAGGATCCTGGGATAGGCTAATCAGAGAGCCTTTGACCCTTTCTGAACCCTTAAATTTTTTGCTTGGCTTCAAGGAATTCAGTTCTTTTTAAATCAGCGATTTAATATTTTCTAAAAGTGACGGTGATTCATCAGAGATGGTCTGGTCAATACAGCTTTGGCATAACCTCTTTTCATAAGAAGATCACAATGTTGATCCCATTGCATCTTCTTGGGATTCGACAGGAAAAAGACAATACAAAGTAGTAAGGTGAGAAAAAGGGAACCATAGACGTGTCACTTAACCAGAAGCAAATATTTCTCAAGTACCGGGACTGGAGCCACCATCTCCTTCTGTAGATTCCTTTGTCTTCTCTTCCTCCATTATAGCAGGGAAGCTATTGAGCTTTTCTAGACCTAGAAGTCAAAAGAAGCGCTGTCCATACGACGATCTACTTCCTGATCGCTGCAGGCCGCCATTAACTTTATGGTCCCTGCCGCTACAGAGGCTTTACATACTGTGGATCCGGAAGCATGATTCCCCACGTGCTTCTGGAAGTACGTCACACTCTGCACCGCCCCCGGACGTAACCGTGCTCCGGTTGCATAGAAAAGCTGCGTGTCAGAGCCTTCGTTCAAGGATGCTCACGCGCCATACGCTCCAAACAGCGTCTGCTCCTGCCTGGATGGAGCCTCCTGCAGGGCAGAGATTTCCCTGAAAGTTACCCACACAAAAACTGCTGCAAGATACTGAGGGCCCCTGGAGCACCTCCGTATCCTAGGGTCCTGCCAGCCTGCCATTGCAGTGCGATGGACCCCGGCAGTATACAGTCAGCCCTCTAGAGACCCCCCCTAGGAACACAAGACCGACGGTAAGAACCTGCAAAATAAATTGTAGGTCTCCCACTCCAGGGACAGGAAAGAGGCTCCACCTTTTTATTCTGTAGGTTTCCTGTCCCTGGGGGTGGCTCCCTCTGTGTCTGTGGTGCATGGTAAAAACTGGCTTACTTGCCTATAGCAACCAATATGATTTTACCTTTCATTTTGGAAAGGAGCTCTGAAAAATTAGAAGTGGAATCTGATTGGTTGCTATGGGCAACTAAGCCAATGGCGGATCCAGAGCCTGGTCTCGGGAGGGGCACTTTCAGATTATTTTCTGTCCGCCGCCACAAAACAATGGTGCTTATAGAACAGACTGCACAGTGTAGGCTATATGTGTATAACAAACATATTTCACATGAAAACTTAGTTACTTGGCTTGGCCCTTGGGGATCTCGGACGCCACTTCCACACTTTGGAACGGCGGAGCTGATGTTCTGTTTTATCCTAATGAGAAAGATTTCATAATAAGGATTTGGAGAAGGGGCAGAGGGATAGCAGAGCAGGGAGAGGCCGGTGCTGCTACTAGGGGGTCATACCATGGGGGAGTAATAAAGCCCACCATAATTCCCCCCCCCCCCCAGTAGTAATAATTCTCCTTATAATGTGACAGTGCAAAAAATACCCCCTTGTAATGCCCCCAGTTGAGCTAATGTACCCATAATGTGCCAGTATAAAATACCCCTTCTTAGTGCCCTCCGTAGATGACCCCATAGTACTCCTCTCCCCCTTCCCCATAGTACCCACCATAATGTGTCCCAGTATAAAGTTGTACTGTACAGAGAGCCCATATAAAATACCCCTTTGTGGCCTCAGTAGATGCCCCTATAGTGCCCCAATCATGTGCCAGTATTAACAGCCCCCCCTGCCAGTAATAGCCCCCTATGCCAGTAATAGCCCCCCTGTGCCAGTAATAACAGCCCCCAGTAATAAGAGCCCCCCTTTGCCAGTAATAACAGCCCCCCCCCTGCCAGTAATAGCCCCCTATGCCAGTAATAACAGCCCCCCTGTGCCAGTAATAACAGCCCCCAGTAATAAGAGCCCCCCTTTGCCAGTAATAACAGCCCCCCCCTTTGCCAGTAATAACAGCCCCCCCCTTTGCCAGTAATAACAGCCCCCCCCCCCCCTTGCCAGTAATAACAGCCCCCCCCTTGCCAGTAATAACAGCCCCCCCCCCTTGCCAGTAATAACAGCCCCCCCCCCTTGCCAGTATAACAGCCCCCCCCCCTTTGCCAGTAATAACAGCCCCCCCCCTTTGCCAGTAATAACAGCCCCCCCCCTTTGCCAGTAATAACAGCCCCCCCCTTTGCCAGTAATAACAGCCCCCCCCCCTTTGCCAGTAATAACAGCCCCCCCCCCTTTGCCAGTAATAACAGCCCCCCCCCCCTTTGCCAGTAATAACAGCCCCCCCCCCCTTTGCCAGTAATAACAGCCCCCCCCCCCTTGCCAGTAATAACAGCCCCCCCCCTTTGCCAGTAATAACAGCCCCCCCCCTTTGCCAGTAATAACAGCCCCCCCCCCCTTTGCCAGTAATAACAGCCCCCCCCCCCTTTGCCAGTAATAACAGCCCCCCCCCCTTTGCCAGTAATAACAGGCCCCCCCCCCTTTGCCAGTAATAACAGGCCCCCCCCCCTTTGCCAGTAATAACAGCCCCCCGCCAGGTATTGTATATAATAAAATAAAAAAAACACATACTTACCTCCATGTCAGTGATGCGATGCAGGCCTCTTCTGGCCTGTGTCCCACGCTGTATGGCTCAGGCGGCGCGATGACGTCATCGCGCCGCCTGCGCCGGCCTCTGATAGGCTGCCGGCCTAGTGCCTGCAGCCTATCAGAGGAAGGGAAAGGGACACGCCTCTCCCTCCCCTACCGCAGCACAGGCAGGCATCTGTATCGCTGTCCTGAGGACTGCGATACAGATGACTGGAGATGAGCGCTTCCACAATGGAAGCGCTCATCTCCCTGTGCCCAGCCGCCGCCGCCAGCTCGGGGGGGCAATTGCCCCGTTGCCCCCCCCCCCCTGGATCCGCCACTGAACTAAGCCAGCTTGTCTTTACATCAGTTTTGATAAATCTCCCCCTGTAGCTTTTTCAAACAGCTGATCAGCAGGGGTGTCATACCCCCACCTATACTCCCTTAGCTACCATACAAAATACAGTGATCAGATATTGATGACCTATCCTGTGGTTAAGTCATCAATACTCTACACTCAAAAATCCACTTTACTGATCAGGCCTATAGGGTTGCATGAGATTTTGCCCCATCTAATAGTGTGCCATGTGGCAAAACTACACTTGTTTTTTCCAGTTGTTGGCTTTGCAATTTTTTTTACAGATGAAACCTTAAACTATAGCAAAATGCAGATAAAGTGATAAATTGTACAAACGTACTAAAGAAAAACAAACATCGTACTATTAGCTCATGGACAAGAATCAAAAATGACAACAGCATCAAGTTTCATAAATGCAAAAGTAGGCAATTTTAGACAATGGGAGTCATTTATCAAACACCAGCTTTTTACCCTTTTTAATACCTCCCTTCACCATAGAGTTCCATTGTAAAAAAAATAAAATAAAAAAATGGTGTGGATAGATATATCTATATTACTGGCAGCACCACCCAAAAATGTCCAAGTATGGTAACTGGTGCTTACCCACTTATATGAGCGATGTTTCGGCTCGTACATGAGCCTTTCTCAAATATAAAAAAAAAATATATACACACATACATACACACACACGAAAAGTAGGGCAGCACTCCTTTGCCAACTGTAAAGTGGGTGCCAGTGGTAACCCCTCGAATCTTGCGATATATACAAAAAAAAAAGTAGCAGCACACTACTGAATGCACTAAGACTAAGGCCTCTTTCACACTTGCGTTGTCCGGATCCGGCGTGTACACTTGCCGGAATTACACGCCGGATCCGGAAAAACGCAAGTGTACTGAAAGCATTTGAAGACGGATCCGTCTTCAAAATGCTTTCAGTGTTACTATGGCACCCAGGACGCTATTAAAGTCCTGGTTGCCATAGTAGTAGTGGGGAGCGGGGGAGCGGTATACTTACAGTCCGTGCGGCTCCCGGGGCGCTCCAGAATGACGTCAGAGCGCCCCATGCGCATGGATCATGTGATCCATGCGATCATGTCATCCATGCGCCTGGGGCGCCCTGACGTCACTCTGGAGCGCCCCGGGAGCCGCACGGATGGTAAGTATGCTGCTCCCCGCTCCCCACTACAGTTTACCATGGCTGCCAGGACTTTAGCGTCCCGGCAGCCATGGTAACCATTGAGAAAAAGCTAAACGTCGCATCCGGCAATGCGCCGAAACGACGTTTAGCTTAAGGCTGGATCCGGATCAATGCCTTTCAATGGGCATTCATTCCGGATCCGGCCTTGCGGCAAGTTTTCCGGATTTTTGGCCGGAGCAAAAAGCGCAGCATGCTGCGCTATTTGCTGCGGCCAAAAAACGTTCCGTTCCGGAACAGAAGACATCCTGAAGGACGGACTGTCCATTCAGAATGCATTAGGATAATCCTGATCAGTATTCTTCCGGCATAGAGCCCCGACGACGGAACTCTATGCCGGAAGACTATAACGCAGGTGTGAAAGGGCCCTAAGTGAACAGGGTCAAATACATGACGCCAATACTTACTATTAAGCAGGGAAGAAGCTCTTAGCGCATATTATTGATCAAAAATATATGTTGGGCGGCTGGGCCCATCTACCAGACGTCAAGATAGCTTCTTATCAGATGGGACCTACTCGAACACAGAGTGTCCAGCTCCTTTGTTACTCTGATTAAAAGCACCAAGGGGTGGGGGGAATCTACTTTTTTTGTTTCTCTACATTGTTGCCTGTATATATAATTATAAAATCCAAGGCAGTACAAACCGTAACCAGAGTAAGGAGTGCCCGCAGTTTAGACACGACCAACCGTCAAAGCATACAAAAAAAAAAAAAAAAGCAGTTCCAATAAGTGAAAAAGCGTGGAGGGCATGGGTGAATAAAGGACTCCACATTTTTTCACTTATTGGAAGTGCTGCAGTTTTTTTTCTTTAATATATGTGCACATACACACGCATACTTTTTACTAGACTGTGCAGGATACAAGAACATGGTATGCTGCGTTTTTGTATCTTTTTTTTCCTCCAACGTATACATCAAACAGAGGTTTAAAACACTGTGAACCCACCCTAAATTAGGCGCATCTTCCAACAGTCCGTGTGCCAGGGGCAAAAACTACTTCAGTCCTTGACTGGAGACGTTTTATGGCCACATTTATGCCCATTTCCAAGCGTAAATGTTAGGGAATTTGCCTGGGCTGACAGCCTAGCCCCAGCATTGTCCCCGACACTTTCCAGTGGCTAGAACTGAATAAAAACACTGGGGGAGACAAAATATTCTCACACAGATGTAAATGACCCCCAATGGATTATGTTACTTTATGGCTGCTGGGGAGATTTAGCAAGACTGGCTTCATTGCCCATAGCAACCAATGAGATTTTACCTCATTTTCCAAAGGAGCTCTGAAAAACGAAAAGGGGAATCTGATTAGTTGTTAGGAGTCAGTTTTCCTTCACACCATTTTTGATAAATCTCCATGTTTTTGGTTGGAGTTTGCTTTGTATAACGCACACCTTGGGGTAGATTTATGAAAATGGGTGTAAAGAAAAACCCATAGCAACCAGATTCCACCTTTAATTTTTCAAAACTTCTTTGGAAAATAAAAGGCGGAATCCGTTGTTATATGGGCAACAAAACCAGGTTTCCTTCATACCAATAGAGTAAGAAGCAGTAATTCAGTAAGACGCCTATGCCAAGACCCTGTTTTTTGACTTTTTTAATGTCCATGTGACAAACTTTTGTTGCATGCACATTTTTACACCATCCAAGCCATTTAGAAGTGGCAAGGGCCGGGACATTGGCTCCGCCATATTTACTACTGGAAACAGGCTTAAAAGGTGAAAACTTCTTCAGTCAGGGGCTGGAGTAGTTTTCACTCCAGACACAGGGACCGCCAGTGGTGCACCTAATTTATGACAAGGCCTGCTCCTCATCAATTGGGCGCATCCTCCAGCAGCGCAGGGCTATCCGAGACCGGCAAAAAAAGCTGTTTGATAAATGACCCCCATTGTGTCCAAAATTGCCTACTTTTAGCCTTTATGAAAATCTTGATGCTGTTTTTTGGATTCTTGAGTCCATGAGCTAATAGGAGGTTTGTGTTTTCTTTAGTACATTTGTACAATTTATCCCTCTACCTGCTGTGCTGTCAATGTATTTTGTATGACAATATACAAAATGGCAATATTTAGTCGCACGGCCGGTTTCACACCATGATCAGAAGTTGAGCGGAATTGGGGCAAGTTTGGGGATGCGCGCGCCTCGTCATAAATTTGACAAATCTTACGGCCGTGAAAGGGGAAACCAAGACCGGTGTAAAAAGGCGCTCTTAGTACCTTGGGAAAGGTATCAAAACTGGTGTAAAAGAAAACTGGCTTAGTTGCCTATAGTGACCAATCAGATTACATAGTTCACTTTCCAAGGAAGTTCTGAAAAATTAAAGGTGGAATCTGATTGGTTGCGATGGGCAACTAAGCCAGTTCGATAAATCTCCCCAAGTGCGTTTAAAATAATGCAGGACATTTTCTAATTTTGAGAATTTTTCTATCTCATGTTCTATTCTTGTTAGTTTTGCAGACAAGGGCATTGTTACAATTGATCCACAAAAAACAACAAATGGATGCAACACAGACATCACCCTTTTTTGTGGAGCTGTGTTTTGCAGACTGCAAACTACATATTGTCGTTAGTGTTGAGCAAACTTGGGTTTTAAGTTAGGGGGATCGAAGAATCGCATTATGGATTCCGCTACCACGGATCTTAACGGAATTTAGAATCCATAACACGATTCTTCGATAACCCGAACCCAAACTTTAGACGCCGAACTTAAAACACAAGTTCACTCAACACTAACTGTCATGTGCATGATCCCTAAGAGGAAGGATGTCCTCACATTATAACAATGGATCATATAGGTTCCACTTACCTTTAAAAAACAAATAAATCAAAAACCACTCCTACAAAACCCTTAGAATACAATTATCAGCATTTCCAACAACAGACCAAGTGCACTGCCTGGAGGTCCACTTCAAATAAACTTCTATGGCCTGGGCACAAGTATGAGGTTGTGTGTTTTTTTTTTTTAAACCTATTGGTTTTAACTATTGAGTGACCGCTGCAGTCCAAACAACATTGGGTTGCATACAATCTAACTGGCTGCAGCTGTCTCTTAATAGTTAACATAAATCAGTAGTGCTACAAAAAGTCTCTTTGTAGCCCCGGCCTGTAGGTGGCCATGTGTTTCTGTTTAGTGCCTAAATTAGGCAATGAGGAAAAAAAAAAAAAAAACAAGGGCTGGGTTTACACATTGGGGCATATTTGCTAAAGTGTCGCCGCCTGTTTTCATGAGTAAGAAGCCTGTTTACGACTGTGTCATTTACCAACTGTTTTGGTGCCTTTTTTTAAGGTATCTGTGCCTGTTGTGCCTATTTTGAGTTTTAAGACAAATTCTGAAGTTTTTTTTAACTTTTGCGCCTAATTTTTGTCCTATTTATGTAAAAGTGCACCTTATTTTGCACCCGATTTTTTTTAAAAAGATGTCTAACTTCTATGCCACCCTGGGGCTGGCGTACTTTTCTGTCTCTGTTTTGAGTGGTGAGTGGTGCCACAATTTGCCTACTTTCATGGAGACGTGCGCCAAAATGTAATTCACGTGCGTCACATTTTCATACGCATACTATTTAGACCAGTTTAGTGAATTTGAATCTGTTTTACAAGAAAATGACCACTAGATGTCCGACTAAGACCTGTTAAACACTTAGGCCCCTTGCAGACGAGCGTGTCCGGATGCGTTGCTGATGCGTTGAGTGAAAACTGCGTGATTTCGCAAGAAAGTTCATTAGTTTTATTTGCGATTGCATTCAGTTTTTATCACGCAGGTGCAATGCGCAATGATGCGTTCTTCACACACGTGATAAATAACTAAATGTTTACAAAAACCATCTCTTAGCAACCATCCGTGAAAATCGCATTGCATCTGCACTTGCTTGAGGATGCCATGCGTTTTTTATGCAGCCCCATTCACTTCTATGGGACTGCAAAAGATGCGGACAGCACCCCGTGTGCTGTCCGCATCCGTTGCTCCGTTTTGCGGACAAGAATAGGCAGTTATATCAATGGCTGTCCGGGCCGTTCTGCAAATTGCGGAATGCACACGGACGCCATCTGTGTTTTGCGGATCTGCAATTTTCGGACCGCAAAACACACAACGGTCGTGTGCATGAGGCCGAAGTCCGTAGCATAAACTGACATGCTGTAGATCTGCAAAATACGGATTTGGTTTGTGCGTGTTCCACAACACGAACAAGAATAGATGTTCTATAATTTGCGACTCGGCTGCATGGATGCGGACTTAGCATGGATGACATCCGTGTCTGCTGGTATTTGATAGCATCTGTGTCATAAATTAGATGCGCCTACAGCAGCCCCTGACAGACGTCGTTTTTACTCATCGTTTACGCCTGTTTCCAGCCATAAATGTTAGTGGGGCACATTTACTAAGATCGCCTTTTTCTACGTCATTTTCTGCCCTTTTTTCCCCATCATGCGCAAGCATTTAGGCCTCTTTCACACAGGCGTTACGGGAAAAGGTGCGGGTGCGTTGCTGGAACATGTGCGATTTTTCCGTGCGAGTGCAAAACATTGTAATGCGTTTTGCACGCGCGTGAGAAAAATCGGCATCTTTGGTACCCAAACCCGAACTTCTTCACAGAAGTTCGGGCTTGGGATCGGTATTCTGTAGATTGTATTATTTTCCCTTATAACATGGTTATAAGGGAAAATAAAAGCATTCTGAATACAGAATACATAGTACAATAGCGCTGGAGGGGTTAAAAAAATAAATAAATACATTTAACTCACCTTAATCCACTTGATCGCGCAGCCGGCATCTCCTTCTGTCTTCCTATTTGCTGTGTGCAGAAAAAGGACCTGTGGTGACGTCACTCCGGTCATCACATGGTCCGTCACATGATCTTTTACCATGGTGATGGATCATGTGATGACCTGTATTCAGAATGCTATTATTTTCCCTTATAACCATGTTATAAGGGAAAATGATAATGATCGGGTCTCCATCCCGATCGTCTCCTAGCAACCGTGCGTGAAAATCGCACCGCATCCACACTTGCTTGCGGATGCTTGCGATTTTCACGCAGCCCCATTCAGTTCTATGGGGCCTGCGTTGCGTGAAAAACGCACAAAATAGAGCTTGCTGCGATTTTCACGTTCATGTGAACAGCCCCATATCACCGCTCATGTGAACAGCCCCATAGAAATTAATGGGTCCGGATTCAGTGCGGGTGCAATGCGTTCACTTCACGCATCGCATCCGCGCGGAATACTCGCCCGTGTGAAAGGGGCCTTAGGGTTTGGTTTATTACTTGGCGCACAGCTGTTCTTTAATGAGCCGTATTTTGTTCGCAGGGCAGCTGTTACATAGCAATTGTTGTGCAAGACTATCGCACCTTAATGTATTAGTGTGGCGCATGCTGCCAAAAGTCTATACCAGGGGTCAGCAACCTTCGGCCCTCCAGCTGTTGTGAAACTACAATTCCCAGTATGCTCCATTCATTTCTATGGGAGTTAAGAAAAGAGCAGAGCAAGTGTGCATGCTGCGAGCTGTAGTTTCACAACACTGGAGTTCGTTTTTCACACGTGTGATAAAAAACTGAAGGTTTACAAACAACATCTCCTAGCAACCATCAGTGAAAAACGGATTGCATCCGCACTTGCTTGCGGATGCAATGCGTTATTCACGCAACCCCATACACTTCTATGGGCCCAGGGCTGTGTAAATAAAAGGCAGAATATAGAACATGCTGTGATTTTCACGCAACGCAGAACTGATGCGTGAAAAACAACGCTCATGTACACAGACCCATTGAACCCGCGCGGAAAACTCGCTCGTGAGAAAGGGACCTAAGGCCTCTTTCACACGGGAGTCCCGGATTTGATCCGGATGCGTCGCGTGTGCATTGCGGGAAACCCGCGCGAGTAGGCACGCAATTGCAGTCAGTTTTGACTGCGATTTCGTTCCGATGTTCAGTTTTTTCAGCGTGAGTGGAATGTGTTTTGCACGTGTGTGAGAAAAAACTGAAAGTGGTACCCAGACCTGAACTTGGACTTGACTGAAGTTCGGGTTTGGGTCAGGTGTTAAACATGTGTTAACATGGTTATAAAGGAAAATAATAGCATTCTTAATACAAAATGCTTAATAAAATGTGGCTTAAGGGGTTAAAAATTGTAAAAAAAAAATGAACTCACCTCATTCTCTTGATCGTAAAAGGTGACGTAGAAGGTCCTTCTATTTTCATTCAGCAGGACCAGCGTTGACGTCACCGCGCTCACCACGTGGTGAACGTGATTACGTCATCAAAGGTCCTTTTGCAGGTCCTGAAAGAAGAAGAAAGAAGACAATGCCGGTTGCGCGAACGAGAGGATGAGGTGAATACATTTTTTTTAACCCCTCAAGCCACATTTTACTATGCATTCTGTATTAAGAATGCTATTATTTTCCCTTATAACCATGTTGTAAGGGAAAATAATACAGTGATTAGACTTTAATGGGGTTGCTCATCCCTATCATCTCCTAGCAACCATGCATGAAAATCGCACCGCATCCGCACTTGCTTGCGGATGCTTGCGATTTTCACGCAGACTTATTAATTTTGTGAAAAACACAGAATATAGAACATGCTGCGATTTTCACGCAATGCACAAGTGATGCGTGAAAATCACCGCTCATCTGAAGAGCCTCATTGAAGTAAATGGGTCCAGATTCAGTGCGGGTGGTGCAATGCGTTCACCTCACGCATTGCACCCACGCCCCTTTCACACGAGGAAGTTTTCCGCGCGGGTGCAATGAGTGACGTGACCGTATCGCACCCGCACTGAATCCTGACCTATTCATTTTAATGGGTCTGTGTACATGGATAAGTTCTGCGTTGTGTTAAAAATGCAGCATGTTCTATATTCTGCGTTTTTCACACAGCCCCGACCCCATAGAAGTTTATGGGGCTTCAGTGAAAAACGCATTGCATCCGCCAGCAAGTGCAGATGCAATGCATTTTTCACTGATGGTTGCTAAGAGATGTTGTTTGTAAACCTTCAGTTTTTTATCACGCGCGTGAAAAACGCATCAAAACGCATTGCACCCACGCGGAAAAAACTGAACAACTAAACGCAATCGCAGACAAAACTGACTGAACTTGCTTGCAAAATGGTGCGAGTTTCACTGAACGCACCCTGAACGCATCTGGACCTAATTCGTATCGTTCATGTGAACTCAGCCTAAAAGGCCTCTTTCACACGGGCGTTGCGGGAACACGCGCGATTTTTCCACGCAAGTACAAAACATTGTAATGCGTTTTGCACTCGCGTGAGAAAAATCGCGCATGTTTGGTACCCAAACCCGAACTTCTTCACAGAAGTTCGGGCTTCTGATCGGTGTTCTGTAGATTGTATTATTTTCCCTTAGGCTGGTTTCACACGGGCGTTGCGGAAAAATGTGCGGGTGCGTTGCGGAAACACCCGCGATTTTTCCGCGCGAGTGCAAAACATTGTAATGCGTTTTGCACTCGCGTGAGAAAAATCGCGCATGTTTGGTACCCAAACCCGAACTTCTTCAAAGAAGTTCGGGCTTGGGATTGATGTTCTGAAGATTCTATTATTTTCCCTTATAACATGGTTATAAGGGAAAATAATAGCATTCTGAATACAGAATGCATAGTACAATAGCGCTGGAAGGGTTAAAAAAAAATAAAAACGTTAACTCACCTTATCCCCATGATCGTGTAGTTCCCGGTCGGTCTCTTCTTTAGCTGTGGGCTTGGGCTGAATGACCTTTGGTGATGTCAGATCACATGCTCCAATCACATGGTCCATCACCATGGTGATTGAGCATGTGATCTGACATCACCACAGGTCCTTTAGTCACAGCTAAAGAAGAGACCGACCGGGAACTAGGCGATCATGGGGATAAGGTGAGTTAACTTTTTTATTTTTTTAACCCTCCCAGCACTATTATACTATGCATTCTGTATTCAGAATGCTATTATTTTCCCTTATAACCATGTTATAAGGGAAAATAATACAGTGAATAGACTGTCACCTAGAACCCATGCGTGAAAATCGCACCGCATCCGCACTTGCTTGCGGATGCTTGCGATTTTCACGCAACCCCATTCATTTCTATGGGACCTGCGTTACGTGAAAAACGCAGAATATAGAACATGCTGCGATTTTCACGCAACGCATAAGTGTTGCGTGAAAATCACCGCTCATGTGAACAGCCCCATAGAAATGAATGGGTCAGGATTCAGTGCGGGTGCAATGCGTTCAACTCACGCATCGCACCCGCACGGAAATCTCGCCCGTGTGAAAGGGGCCTTATAACATGGTTAACTTTTTCCCTTATAACAATAATTAACTCACCTTAGTCCACTTGATCGCGCAGCCGGCATCTCCTTCTGTCTTCATCTTAGCTGTGTGCAGTAACAGGACCTGTGGTGACGTCACTCCGGTCATCACATGATCCATCACATGATCTTTTACCATGGTGATGGATCATGTGATGACCGGAGTGACGTCACCACAGGTCCTGTTACTGCAAACAGCTAAAATGAAGACAGAAGGAGATGCCGGCTGCGCGATCAAGTGGATTAAGGTGAGTTAAATAATAATAATTTTTTTTTAACCCCTCCAGCACTATTTTACTATGCATTCTGTATTCAGAATGCTATTATTTTCCCTTATAACCATGTTATAAGGGAAAATAATAATGATCATGTCTCCATCCCGATTGTCTCCTAGCAACCGTGCGTGAAAATCGCACCGCATCCGCACTTGCTTGCGGATGCTTGCAATTTTCACGCAACCCCATTCATTTCTATGGGGCCTGCGTTACATGAAAAACGCAGAATATAGAGCATGCTGCGATTTTCACACAAAGCACAAGTGATGCGTGAAAATCACCGCTCATGTGAACAGCCCCATAGAAATGAATGGGTCCGGATTCAATGCGGGTGCTATGCGTTCAACTCACGCATCGCATCTGCGTGGAATACTCACCCGTGTGAAAGGGGCCTAAGGCCCCTTTCACACAAGCGAGTTTTCCGTGCGGGTGCAATGCGTGACGTGAATGCATAGCACCCGCATTGAATCCTGACCCATTCATTTCAATGAGTATGTGTACATGAGCGTTGTTTTTCACGCATCAGTTCTGCGTTGCGTGAAAATAGCAGCATGTCCTATATTCTGCGTTTTTCACTCAGCCTTGGCCCCATAGAAGTGAATGGGGCTGCGTGAAAAACGCATTGCATCCGCAAGCATGTGAGGGTGCAATGCGTTTTTCACTGATGGTTGCTAAGAGATGTTGTTTGTAAACCTTCCGTTTTTTATCACACGCGTGAAAAACGCATCAAAACGCATTGCACCCGCGTGGAAACAACTGAACGCAATCGCAGACAAAACTGACTAAACCTGCTTGCAAAATAGTTCGAGTTTCACTGAACGCACCCTCAACGCATCCGGACCTAATCCGTCACGCTCGTGTGAAAGAGGCCTAACAGACAGCTTTTAAAATGCAATGCACTATCCCTATAGTGCATGGATGTCAAACTCATGGCCCTCCAGATGTTGCAAAACTACAACTCCCATCATTCCCTGATAGCTGTAGTATGCCCAGGCATGATGGGAGTTGTAGTTTTGCAACAGCTGGAGGGCCACGAGTTTGACATCCCTGCTATAGTGCATTGCATTTTACTGGCAATGCTATTCTGACATTGACCAGCAGGAAATTACTTAAGGCTGGTCTGGGGCCTACATCAGACCCCAGGCAGCCTTCAGACACATCGGCACCCTGCGATCGCATTTGTGGGGTGTCGATGGGAGACAGAGGGAGTCTGCACCCTCTGTCAACACTTTACATTCAGCGGGCGCCATTGCCCGTGGCATGTATAGTAAAGTATTAAATAGCCCGGATCAGCACTCCTGCCGGTCTGGGCTGTTAGAGCATGGCCACGTCCCTGCTCCCCGGGGATTCCATGCAGCGCTTAGACTGGGCAGCCGTAAAAAAGCGGCGGCCCAGCCTAAGGCCCCTTAGTGACCACCGTAAAACACGTATGGTTGGTCACTAAGGGGTTAAAGCGCCATCCATTCCATACTGCTGTACATATGAAACTGGTACAGAAGGAGAGAGGGCCCTGCCCGCGAGGGCTTACAATCTACAAGGCATGGAGGAAGGACACAGTAGGTGAGGGTAAAGCTGGTCATGGCGGTATAGCAGCAGCAGAGTCACTGGTTGTAGGCTTGTCTGAAGAGATGTTTGTTTGTTTTTGTTAGTTTTTTAAGGATTCCACTGTAGATGAGAGTCTGATATTTTGGGGTAGAAAGTTCCAGAGTATGGGGGCTGCACAGGAGAAATCCTGGAGGTGATTGTGGGAAGAGGTGATAAGAGGAGAGGAAAGAAGGAGGTCTTGTGAGGATTGGAGATTACGTGTATCAGGAAAGTAGCTCAGAGATGTACGGAGGGGACAGGTTGTGGATGGCTATATATGTATTAGTTAGAATTTTGAACTGAATTCGCTGGGCAATGGGGAGCCACGGGGGGAGCGGTGGATTAGTCGGGCAGCAGAGTTGAGGATAGATTGGAGGGGGTGCGAGAATGCTAGATGAAAAGCCACAGAGGAGGATGTTGCAGTAGTCTAGGCAGGAGATAATGAGGGCATGTACAAGCATTCTTGCAGACTCATGGTTGAGGAATGGGCGGATGCGGGAGATATTTTCTACCAACCAGCTCGCAATACAAAACCCCATGGTGCACATTTATCAAGCTCGCCTGTTTTTGGTCATAAAATTAGACAGGTGTATTTCATTTGTTTGTCTTTCTTTTGTCAAGTATTTATTAAAAGTCGCACAGCCGTTGATGAGACTAGGAGAATTTTCATGAATCTGACCTCTGGTGGTTGTTTTTCAGTTAGGCCTCCTGCACACGACCGTATGGCTTTTTCAGTGTTTTGCGGTCTGTTTTTCACGGATCCGTTGTTCCGTTTTTTGTTTCCGTTGTGTTTCCGTTTCTGTTCCGTTTTTTCGTATGGTATATACAGTATACAGTAATTACATAGATAAAATTGGGCTGGGCATAACATTTTCAATAGATGGTTCCGCAAAAAACGGAACGGAAACGTAAGACATACGGATGCATTTCCGTATGTGTTCCATTTTTTGGCGGACCCATTGACTTAAATGGAGCAACGGAACGTGATTTGCGGGCAATAATAGGACATGTTCTATCTTTAAACGGAACGTAAAAATGGAAATACGGAAACGGAATGCATACTGAGTACATTCCATTTTTTTTGCGGAACCATTAAAATGAATGGTTCCGTATACGGACCGTATACGGAACGCAAAAAACGGCTAGTAAAAGGGGAAAAAAAACGGTCGTGTGCAGGAGGCCTTCGACAGATTCATAATTAGTGATGAGCGGGAGGGCCATATTCGATTTCGTCGAAATTCGCAAATATTTGCTAGAATATTCGTCGAAATCGAATATTCATCATTATTCTAGTTATCGCGATTAATATGCAATTTAAATAATCGCGTATTGCGATTTTAACTTAAGGCAACTTTCCTATTGGTTTGATATCTAGAATTAGCGAAGATGACGAATATGACGAATGTATTCGTCATATTCCTCAAAACTTAGATAGCGAAGTATTCTCCATCTTCGTTTTAGCTACCTATTCATCAACTTCGCTAATTCTCGCAATCAAATAGGAAAGTTGACTAGAGACAGCTAAGTTTTTAATTCGCTATGCGATTATATTACTTAGCTTTTTTTTTTATAAATTGAATAATTATAATACTTGATAATTATTATAATTATTCTATTTATAAAAAAAAAAGAAGCAAAGTAATATAATCACATAGCAAATTAAACTTAGCTGTCTCTATAGTCAACTTTGCTATTTGATTGCTAGAATTAGCGAAGTTGACGAATATGGAGCTAAAACAAAGATTGAGAATATTTCGTTATCTTCGTTATGAGGAATATGACGAATACATTCATCATATTCGCCATCTTCGCTAATTCTACCAAGCCAACCATAGTAAACCAGGTCTAAGTTGAAATCGCAATGCGATGACTTCAAGTTATATTAATCGCATTGCGATTTCAACTTAATTCTCACATCCGACAGTACATTCTAGTATGTAGGCGTTCCCATGGTGATGGGGACGCTCCATGAGCACGGAAGTCGGCAGAAGCGGCAACGGGCACTGACTGGAGCAGCCAGGAAGCCAGGAATCTTTAGAACAGGTAAGAACTACTTTTGGGAATTAGCGAAGTGCTGATATTCGCTAAAAAAATTCGCTATTCGAATATTCGCGCTCAACACTATTCATAATTACTTAGAATAGTCTAATTTACTTGTTCATGAAAAAAGACATCTTTGTGAAGAAAAGTTGCATGTCTCCAGGAAAGTGCAACTTTTAATGCAAAAAAAAGCGACTCAAGATAGACGAAGAAATGCATGCCAGCCCAGTGGTGGAGTAGAAATTAGGCTGTTTTTGCGACAAATTCAGGCACAAAAAAATACGCACCTACATAAATAGGTCGGAAAAAAGTTAGAAAATTTCGGGATTAATCTAAAAAATCGAAATAGTGAGACGAAGGGGAAAAATCATCCAAAACAGGCGCAATTTCAGTAGTAAATATGACTAAACAAATAAAATTGTCTAAGGTCTCATGCACACAGACAAAAATCACGGTCGTGTGCATGAAGCCTAAAACAGCATTTTTTAGAATGAAAATAGGCAAAAATATACTTCTATACTGTGCACTGTAATGCATCCATATACAATATCATAACGCAGATTATTTTGATTATGTCAAACATTTGCCATTTCAAGTAATCAAACGGCATTGGATTCTTTTATTTTTGTGACATAAATCACATTACAGCGCTGAATATGCGCTGCAACACATGGCCCACATTCAGGGGCGTAGCTACAGGGGAAGCAGCTGCTTTGGGGCCCTGACCCAGAAGGGACCCATCTAGGAGGAGGAGGACTAAAAGATTTTGTCAGGACCCCTCAACAGTATTACACAACGAAATTATATACAGTGACAGTATAGACAGTGTAGAAAACGGATGGAACAGCTGCTGGGCCTGGTCTGAGAGAGCGATCTTTAGTAGCCACAGGAACAGGGGCGGCATTAAAGGAAGAGATTGCAAAAAAATTACTGGGGGAGGGGGGCCCCATTCAAAACTTTGCTGTGGGGCCCAGTCATTTCTAGCTACGCCACTGCCCACATTCACTGATGTAATTGCGTCCAGAGCGAATGGTGCATGGGCCCGTCGGCAGTATCTGGGTCCTCAAGACGCAGATCCAGTTGGAGAATATAGCAGAACAGGGAGCCATCCCTGCCCCACCATGCTCTGTAATAAGTGGTGAAATGATGTGATGCCACTCCACCTGCTCTGGGCCACTGACAACACAAGACATTGGCGCAATAATTGTGTCACTTCATGTGCTGTTCCTTCTACCCAGCTTTGCATAGCAAGGTTATGTAAGATTTTTTTTTAATTATTATTTTTAATTGCATTTAAGTTAACAGGAGAACACACGAAAGTATTCGCTCTGGGGTGTAAAAGGAGTATTATTGCTGCAGAACACTAATATTGTGTGGGGCCTAAAGTAAGTACTATTACTTTGCAGAATCCAAAAGGGGCGCTATTGTAGTATTCTGGAGTAGGGCACTACTATTTCAACACCTAGCTACTGACTAGCAGAGAATGTAATCTTTGTATTCTTTTCCAGGTGCTCTCATACTCTGCCTTGGTGATGTGTCTATGCAATGTTATGTGACATGTAATGTGCCTGGTTTTCCAGCAGGTGGCTTATGCTCTGGCAGAGCCTTAGACAAGAATGGAACTAACCATTCCATTAATTTTCCCCTCCTTTGGGCAGGAGTGGACGAGTCCCGCTTCCCACCAAGGGAGGGGTTGCTGACGAAGTAGTTAATTGGAGTTAGACTGTGAAAGAGATCAGACAACATGGCGCAGTGATGGAGCATTTTCCCCTCCTGCAGCAGGAATATTTCAGGGGAAGCAGCTAGGAGAGCACCACGACTCCTTGACTTAAATAGATTGAGTATTACGAGGGGTCAACAGCCAAAGGCACCCCACTCGATGCTACCAGAACCTCTAGAAGGTCCATTAACCAGCCTGAAGCCTGAAATTAGCACAGAAGAGAGAGTAGAGTACATTGAAACCAATTGTATTGTCAAGTTCAAATTATTCAAGTAAACGCGATTGAAATGTTCCCAAGTCTGGATTTCACTTTATTCTACAACTCAATCTCTGCAACGGAGACTGACCCCCCAAGAAGCGACAGCCTGAAGGTAAGAGCCTTGTGACACATACCATTCGCATCCTACACTCTGGGACTACCCTCCTGGGGGGGCAGCCCGCTGCACTATTACTGTTTGAGATGTAAAATGTGCACTATTACTTTGTGGGACCAGAAGGAAGCACTATTGCTTTCTGGTACTTAAAGGGGTACTATTATTTTGTGGGAGCTAAAGGAGGGATTATTGTTTTTTGTTACCTGAAGAGGTACTATTATTCTGTGAGACCTAAAGGGGCATTATTGCTTTTTGGTACTTAAAGGGATACTATAATTTTTATGACCTAAAGGGACACTATTGCTTTGTGGTACCTAAAGGGGGCACTATTACTTTGTGGGACCCACAGTCAAGTTTTTAGGAGAATTATTATGACTGGGGGCATTATGGTGGGTGTTATTACTACTGGGGGACTATAGGGAACATGATTACTAGCATGGGCACTATGGTAGAATTATTACTTCTGGGGAACAGTGGGAATATGTTGGGAGCCCTGTAGGAGCACTATTACTACTAAATGCACTCACACTGGCAGAGAATTATTACTATTGGCGGGACTTTTGGGAGTACCACTACTGTGAGGGCACCCTGGCACAGTATCAGCCTAGCACAGTTATGTTTGAGGGACGTTATGTTTACACTATTAGTGTCAGGAACACTATTTGCTGGGCGCAGCTATTTTTGGACACTGTGTTCCAGTAATTATTGATTGAAGGGCACTATCTGTATGCTCCTAGTATTGTTGGGGGTTTATCTGTTTCTGTAGTATAATATTGGGGAGCACAGTTGCAGCATCCCACTTATGTGTGTACAAGTGGTCCCCTTAAATTCCTGTATAATTATTTGTATGTAATATATTCTATTTCCTAATATCAGGCTGGCATTGTCAATATATTTATTCGCCCCTAGGTGGTGCTGGCGCCACATATTATATATAGCTTGGGGTGTGCTAGAACAGGAAGTGAATTCAGTTAGTTCAGAGTGTAGTAGGAGAGGAGAAGGAAGTATATGGAGCAAAACAGGCTCAGTCCAAGATGTAGCTGTCTTTCTTTCCTCTGAGCCCTGATCAAGCCTGGAGATGACAGACCAAGTAGTCACAGCAGCCCAGCACAAGACAGTAAGTCTATGTATGAATATAAAGCAAGTCTAGTGAAGATTAGAGCTGAGTCTAGCCAAGGGACTTCACAAGCACCAGTGACCAGGAGGAACTTAAAGGTACCTGGACACAACTGGATGATTAGTGTGCAGAATTATCCCTTTTCACTAAATGCCTTCTTAGTGCAAATTTACCAATTCTTCGCCTGTAAAGTACAGCATTAAGAGAACTCCTGATCCGACAATTGCCAGACCTATTATAAGGAATTGCGGTGAAACCAACATCTAGATTATTGCCCTCTGATATACAAATGAACTGTAACAACTGTCCTGAGACTATTGATTCAGTAAATGTTCAACTGTTTTACTACAACTGACTCCTCATCCTTTCTACTACTCTCAACATTTGCACCTTATGGTGCTGGCGTCACAAACACAGAGGCCCAGCCACCAAAGCACCTTAAACACCTATATCATCAAGGGCACCTCAACTTCCATCTGGCTGGTGTTCCCTGCAATAGAGAGTGCCCCGGAGGATTTAGTGCTGCCTTCTCCATCACTGTACGCCGGCCCAGGGAGGTTCTGCTAAGAGTAAGTAAATTAGCTACTACCCCCATCGGCCCATCGTAGCCTCACGTGTTGCCCCAGTGGCCTGGTCGTTACACAGTGGGCACAGTATCAGAGGTGGAAGGATGAGTTGTTCAGAAGGTGGTAGGATGATGGAAAAATAGGAAACTAAGATATCTTTTGTCAAACTGCAGAGATGAGAGATGGGTACAAAATCATCATGGTGGTCTGGTCTGAATGGAGAAAATGAGGAAAGAGAAAGTCTACATCAGAGGAGACATCACTGGATGCAAGAGGTATGGGGCGATGTACAGTTGAAACCAGAAGTTTACATACACTATATAAAAAGACACATATGCATGTTTTTCTCAATATCTGACATGAAATCAGAATAAACCTTTCCTGTTTTTGGTTAATTAGGATTACCATAATTATTATTATTTGCCAAATGCCAGAATAAGAGAGAGAGAGAGAGAATGTTATAAGGTATTTGTATTAGTTTCAAAAGTTTACATACATTTCATTAATATTTGGTACCATTGCCCTTAAACTGTATGACTTGGGTCAAATGTTTTGGATATCCTTCCACAAGCTTCCCACAATAGTTGGTTGGAATTTGGGCCCATTCCTCCTGACAGAACTGGTGTAACTGAGCCATGTTGGTCGCCTTGCTCGCACCTGTCTTTTCAGCTTTGCCCATACATTTTTAATAGGATTGAGATCAGGGCTTTGTGATAGCCGCTCCAAAACATTGACTTTGTTATCCTTAAGCCACTTTGTAAGCAGTTTGGCAGTATGCTTTGGGTTATTGTCCATTTGGAAGACGCATTTCCGCCCCAGCTTTAACTTCCTGGCTGATGCTTCAGTATTTCCACATAATCTTCTTTCCTCATGATGCCATCTATTTTGTGAAGTGCACCAGTCCCTCCTGCAGCAAAACAACCCCAGAACATGATGCTGCCACCCAGAGGCGTACATAGGAATCACTGGGCCCCATAGCAAAAATCTGAATTGGGCCCCTTAACCCCGCCCACTACCCACCATGGCCCCTCCCACTTCCCGACTTTGCTCCTCCCATGCCACACCCCCATTAAATAAATTTATACATGACCTACAGAAACTGTTAGGGGTTTCCTGGGGGTGACCTGTCACATGGGATATCTGCTGCAGCCTGCAGATCTCCTTATTTGGGGTGCCATGTTAGGCTACTTTCACACTTGCGTTCGGGTCTCCGCTTGTGAGTTCCGTTTGAAGGTTCTCACAAGCGGCACCGAACGGATCCGTCCAGCCCTAATGCATTCTGAGTGGATGCGGATCCGCTCAGAATGCATCAGTATGGCTCCATCTGTCCTCCGCTCCACTCAGCAGGCGGACACTTGAATGCTGCTTGCAGCATTCAGGTGTCTGCCTGGCCGTGCGGAGGCAAACGGATCCGTCCAGACTTACAATGTAAGTCAATGGGGACGGATCCGTTTGAAGTTGACACAGTATGGCTCAATTTTCAAACGGATCCGTCCCCCATTGACTTTCAATGTAAAGTCAAAACGGATCCGTTTGCACTATCATGAACAAAAAAAAAATATGTTTTTTTTTTTTGTTCATGTTAATGCAAACGGATCCGTTCTGAACGGATCTAAGCGTTTGCATTATAGGTGCGGATCCGTCTGTGCAGACACCAGACGGATCCGCTCTGAACGCAAGTGTGAAAGTAGCCTTAAAGAGAATCTGTCACTAGCAATTTACCCCCAATTTTTTTTTCGTGAATCCATGTTTAACAGAGTACCTGTTTTCCATCTGTCTTGTTCTTTTGATTGCGAGTCTTGTAATTTCTTCAAAAAATCGATTCTTATGATATGCAAATGAAGCTGTAAGGAGCCCAGAGGGGCGTTATTCTTTCTCCACTGTGCCCAGGAACGCCCCTCTGAAGTGCCGTGCCCGGCTAAGTTTGAAAACTAATAACGCCTCCAAGTTCATCTAAATCGCCTCCCAGAGGCACGGCTAAGTGCCGCTCTGCGGCAAACACCCCGATCCTCCTCTCATCTTATCATAGCGCAGGCAATCGCCGGCACTGCGCCTGCGCGGGATTTGGGATGCCAGCGAGAGGAGGATCGGATTTGGGAGGCGATTTAGATGAACTTGGAGGCGTTATTAGTTTTCAAATTTAGCCGGGCACGGCACTTCAGAGGGGCGTTCCTGGGCACCGTGGAGAAAGAATAACGCCCCTCTGGGCTCCTTACAGCGTCATTTACATATCATAAGAATCGATTTTTTGAAGAAATGACAAGACACAGAATAAAAAGAACAAGACAGATGGAAAAAAGGTACTCATGGATCCATGTTTAATAAAGTACCTTTTTTCCATCTGTGTTCTTCTTTTCCATGTCAGTCTTGTCCTTTCTTCTAAAAATCGATTCTTAGGATAAGCAAATGACGCTGTAAGGACTGGAGCCCAGAGGGGCGGTTTTCTTTCTCCACGGTGCCCCTCTGAAGTGCCGTGCCCGCCTAAATATGAAAACTCTAACGCCTCCATGTTTAGCTGAATCGCCTCCCAGAGGCGCGGCTAAGTCCTCAACACCCGCCCCCCCCCCTCCTCAGCGCCGCGGTCTGCAAACACCCGATCCTCCTCTCGTCGGCGTCCCAAATCCCGCGCAGGCGCAGTGCCGGCGATTGCCTGCGCCTGCGCTCTGATAATACGGCTGAGGGCAACAGCTTCAACATCGTCACTGGGCTCGGCGCATGCCCAGTGACGATGTTGAAGCTGTTGCCCTCAGCCGTATTATCAGAGCGCAGGCGCAGGCAATCGCCGGCACTGCGCCTGCGCGGGATTTGGGACGCCGACGAGAGGAGGATCGGGTGTTTGCAGACCGCGGCGCTGAGGAGGGGGGCGGGTGTCTAGGGCCTTAGCCGCGCCTCTGGGAGGCGATTCAGCTAAACATGGGGGGGGCCCTGGGGAGAAAAGCAGCCGCATAGCCGGCTACAGGTCATGAGTGGGCGGGGCCTTATCTGCGCTACGGGCCCCCCAGTGCCGCGGGCCCCATAGCAGTGGCGTGGTCTGCCTCTATGGGCGGTACGCCACTGCTGCCACCCCTGTGTTTCACAGTTGGGATGGTGTTCTTAGGGCTCTTTCACACCTGCGTTCTTTTCTTCCGGCATAGAGTTCTGTCACAGGGGCTCTATACCGGAAAAGAACTGATCAGTTTTATCCCCATGCATTCTGAATGGAGAGTAATCCGTTCAGTTTGCATCAGGATGTCTTCAGTTCAGTCATTTTGAAAAAAAATGAAGACTTGCCTGAATGCCTTTTCCCATAGGAATGTATTAGTGCTTGATCCGGCATTCAGAATATCGGAATGCCGGATCCGTCCTTCCGTTCTGCGCATGCGCAGACTGAAAAAAAGGTGAAAAAAATAAATGCCGGATCCGTTTTGCCAGATGACACCGGAAAGACGGATCCGGCATTTCAATGCATTTTTTTCGACTGATCAGGCATTTTTAAGACTGATCAGGATCCTGATCAGTCTTACTAATGCCATCAGTAAGGGCTCTTTCACACTTTCTTTTCTTCCGGCATAGAGTTCCGTCGTCGGGGCTCTATGCCGGAAGAATCCTGATCAGTTTTATCCTAAAGCATTCTGAATGGAGTGAAATCCGTTCAGGATGCATCAGGATGTCTTCAGTTCCGTTCCATGCTGCGCTTTTTGCTCCGGCCAAAAATCCTGAAGATATGCCGCAAGGCCGGATCCGGAATGAATGCCCATTGAAAGGCATTGATCCGGATCCGGCCTTAAGCTAAACGTCGTTTCGGCGCATTGCCGGATCCGACGTTTAGCTTTTTCTCAATGGTTACCATAGCTGCCGGGACGCTAAAGTCCTGGCAGCCATGGTAAAGTGTAGTGGGGAGCGGGGAGCAGCATACTTACCATCCGTGCGGCTCCCGGGGCGCTCCAGAGTGACGTCAGGGCGCCCCACGCGCATGGATGACGTGATCGCATGGCACGTCATCCATGCGAATGGGGCGCTCTGACGTCATTCTGGAGCGGCCCGGGAGCCGCACGAACTGTATGTATACCGCTCCCCCGCTCTCCGCTCCTACTATGGCAACCAGGACTTTAATAGCGTCCTGGGTGCCATAGTAACACTGAAAGCATTTTGAAGACGGATCCGTCTTCAAATGCTTTCAGTACACTTGCGTTTTTCCAGATCCGGCGTGTAATTCCGGCAAGTGGAGTACACGCCGGATCCGGACAACGCAAGTGTGAAAGAGGTCTTAGCATACATTTTGCCTGATCCGGCAGGCAGTTCCGGCAACGGAACTGCTTGCCGGATCTCTCTGCCGCAAGTGTGAAAGTAGCCTAAGGCTTTCAAGCTTCTCCCTTTTTCCTCTAAATGTAACAATGGTCATTATGGCCAAAAAGTTCAATTTTAGTTTCGTCAGACCACAGGACATGTCTCCAGAAATGTAGGTCTTTGATCCTGTGTGCATTTGCAAACATTAATCTGGCTGTTTCTTTTGGAGAAATGGCTTCTTCCTGGCAGAGTGGCCTTTCAGCCCATTTTGATACATTACTCGTTTCACTGTGGATATTGACACAATCTCACCAGCTTCCGCTATCATCTTCACACGGTTATTTGCTTTTGTTCTTGGGCTGATATGCACATGTTGGACGAAAGCACATTCATCCCTGGGATGCAGAACCCATCTGCTTCCTGAGCGGTGTGATGGCTGGACATTCCCATCTTGTTTGTACTTGCGTATAATTGTTTGTACAGATGAACGAGGCACCTTTAGGTATCTTGAAATTAGTCCCAAGGTTGAGCCAGACTTGTGCAAGTCCACAATTCTCTTCCTGATATCTTGGCTGATTTCTTTAGACTTTCCCATTGCTGCTACAAAGAAGCAGTGTGTTTCAGGTGTGCATTTAAATACATCCACAGATGTGACTCTAATTAACTCAGATGTTGCCAACAAACCTAACAGAAGCTGCCAAACACATGACATCATCATATGGGCAGTCCAGAATTGTTTAAAGGCATATGTCATGGATGAGATTTGCAGATAGCTGGAACTTATAAATAAACGAGCGACTGGCTTGATCCCAAACTAAGGAGCTTATAGGTGAGCCCTATAAAACCCTAAGAGGCTCTCCCTGACTGCTATGCACATACAAGGGTCTCAATGGTAGATGGTTGCATGCCCACGTACCTAAGCCTGTGTGACACCTGAAAACCCTATAATAGTGAGGGGACACGACCACCGGCTCCCTGCACTTAATACGGAGGGAGTCAGAGGCACCTAGAATCAAGCCAGCAAGCAAACACAATAAAGTAAAGGATTTATCTGAGCAAACAGAAGACGCAGCCTCCAGCAGTGAACACTTTATCCAGGAAGTAGTATAAACCACAAAGTGAGACAGTATGGGAGGGAATATAAAGGAAGACGATTATGTCTAAATAAGTGACACCTGGCAGAAGGAAAGGAGATGAGAAAGTGAAACCAAAACAAAGAACATCATACAAGAGGTAGAGAAGAACGTCTGCCAGACCTTCTCACAGAACTGGCGGTGACAGCATGGTAATCTTCGTGTATGTAAACTTTTGACATTGCAGAAAGTAATAAAAATGCCTTAAAACATTCTCTCTCTCTCTCAGTATTCTGGCATTTGGCAAATAATAATAATTATGGTAATTTTAATTGTCCAAAAACAGGAAAGGTTTATTCAGATTTTATGTCAGATATTGAGAAAAACATGCATATGTGTCTTTTTATATAGTGTATGTAAACTTCTGGTTTAAACTGTATATATGTAATGTAGGAGGGAAGGGGTTTGTTATAGAGATTAGGGGGTGTCATACCCCACTCTGACTGTGTGCGGAGGTCGGCCAGGATAGCAGCACGAGTTTAGTGTTTGTTTTGGAGCCGTGCTGGATCCGCCTCTCATCAGGTGCACTGGGTGGGGTCATTAGTTTAAATAGCACACCAGCCGAGTGCTCTGAGCGGATTATAAGGATCATTGTGGTCTTGGAAGCTAGGAAGGAAGGTTGTCTGTTCCAGCTCAGAAAGATAAGTGTATTTCAAGTTTGGTTGTTTGTGTCATCTCTCCCTTCCAGGTTCTGTGCGAGCAGGCTGCTCCTATTTCCCCTCTTCATCATCTCAGGGAAATTAGGGTTTTCTCAGCCCAGGCATGGGGACACATCACACCTACCTTTAAGGTCTGCATATGGGCTGAGCAGTGCAGGGAAAGAGGTCAGGGATTAGCTAGGAGGTGACCCTTCCCCTGTCTCTCGCCCAGAGCCTGGTTGGTGGGTTATCTGTGAGTCTGAGTGCACGCCCACCGTGACGGGGGGGGGGGGCAGTTTCAATTTTCTCCTCAGGCAGCAGAAAGGCTAGGTGCACCCCTGAGTCTCCTTGGTATACACAGACACAGTGCTGTAGTCCAGCACTCTCTCTGTCTATGCTACAGAGGCATTTGGAGCTTTTGGGGGTCGGGGGAGATGGTGTCCTGCTCTTACATCCTCCTCATCCCTGTTAGTTTAAAGACATCTGCGGAGATCCTGCTCATCTTGGTGTCTTTTTATCCAAGTCAGTTAAGTGTATTTATTTTGGAGGGAGAGGGGGGCTGTGGGAGAGACTTAGTTTAAGTTAAGTTTGTCCTTGATGTTACTAAAGGGTGTATTAGACACCCCGATGCTGCAAGCGACTGTTGGGAGGAAAGCATTCTCTCCCGGCAGTCACCAGATAGCTAACAGAGAACACCGCTGCTATTACATCAAGCAATGTTCTCCGCAGTATGGGGTGGAGTGATCGCTATGCCATCACTCGTCCCAATGCAGAACATTGGTGTGCCTGCGGCAGATCATGATTACACAGCGCGATCCGAGTGTTCATAGGAACCCTTTTTAGCGATTATCGGGCAGAAAATCTGCCCGTTTAATATACCTATTAGTTATGTTATCAATGGTGATGTTGCTGTAGCGGCCTTGATAGCTGGTATACATGCTGTGGGGGTGCTGATGGATTGCTGGTGTACGTGCTGGTACTGGGGAGGGGGGCGGTTAGTGCTTGACACAGATGGTAATGTTTTGGTTTGGGAGTGAGTTATGGTGGTAAGTCCAGGGTGGGCCCTTTAATTTCCCATCCTGCATCGGCTACCAGCTGACTTGAGCAGCCAATGGCTGTTGGGACTTTGGAAGGGCAGGGGAGGAGCACTGTAGAGAGGGAGGAGATCCGCCATTATTGTGCAATGTTTGCTTCATCAGCACAGTCAGCAGGTAATTAAACTTAATCACTTTCATCACATGGATTTCATTAGCGTAAGAGACACTAAAACAGGTCATTTATATTTTATAAATTGGGGGCATAATTTAATTTGTAGGGGTTGGGGAGTCCACACATGGTGACCAGCGGCAGCCTTTACAATAGACTGTGTACTACAACACATTCATATTACGGGGAGGGGGGCCCAACCCAAACTTTGCCCTGGGGCCCATAGAACTCTGCTTACGCCACTGGCCACTATTATTCTTGGATCATTGTCTTTACAGGCACTGTTGAGTCGTGCCTGGAAGAAGAGACTAGCGATGAGCTAATCGACTTCGGATTAAACATCCAAAGTCAATTTGCATAAAATTTAGTTCTAATACTGCTCCGCTGAGCCAAAGTTATTACTTCGCGAAGTCTCGCGAGACTTTGCGTAAAAACTTCATAAATCAATTTCTACTGTAAAAAAAAAACATTCCGCGAACTCGGGTTTGGTTCCAAGTGGTACTGTAATGACCGGCGTCACGCACAGGGAGGGAAAAGGGAAAGCTCTGCCCAAGGGAGAGGGAAAGGTGGTGACCCCTGACTCACCTTGCGGCTGGCACCTGACTGCCCTGACGTCCCTAGACGGGTTCCTCACCTGTGCGGCGATCACGTGCCTAAACCCTGGCTTTCCCTAAAATGAGCCCTAGATAGTGAACGGGCCGGTGGCATTGCTAGTCCGCACCACTGACACTAAGAGGGAAACACCATGGAGAGGACAGACAATACAGACAAACACATAAACCCAGGTGGGCGACCACAGCAGACCCCAAAGGTCCAACAGGGATCCGGAGGGAAACGTTCTGGACCAACAACCAGAGAACGCAGCAACACAGCTCCAGTGGGTCAGTATAGATGTCCAGGCAGGAAGCTCTATATCTGGCAACCAGAGAAGTGTGAGAGGGGAATATAATGAGGTTGGGAGTGCTGGACAAGGAACAGCTGAGGAGAAGGAGCTACGGATCCCTGAGTGAGCCAAAAAGGGTTGCAAAGCAAACCCAGAAAGCTACCATAAGGAAACAGCCCTATATTACATAGAGCGCGCAGCCAACCGCTGCGACTTCCTGACCCCGGGTATAACGGAGTCAGGCGTGGGTCTTGACACCCTCGTGACAGGTACCTTTTTTTTTACAGTACAAATTAATTTTTTAAGACTTCGCAAAGTAATAACTTTGGCTCATCGGAGCCAATACATTCTAATACTGTAGGGAGCTCCTGCTCCGTACAGTATTAGAACGAAGTTTTATTCGAATCGACTTTGGATGTTTGCTACAACCCCCTATATGAGCATAGGACTTTTATTAGTAGACAACTCATGTTCTCTCATTTTATTCTCTCATTTTCATCTTCTCTGTTACAGTGTAGCCTCAGGAACTGTAGGGGAAGGGAAGGTCTGCAGTGAAAGGCAGTTGTTTTACATGCCTGTCTGAAACCAGGGCTGCACAGTATAGATAACTTCAGCCCTGTCAAGCACCAGGGCTGAACTTCCCGAGGTGACAGCACACACGAGAACACAGAGCCATGCCAGATTGCATCGCTAGCCTGGCCCTGTCACTCAGAGATGCAGAGACGGTGCTATTCATGATACAGGGCAAAGCTTTTGGGGCAATGAGGTGCAAGGGTGCCTCCTTCGTTGCACCAAAAAGCTAATTTGCATATCAGAATAGATGTCATTTCTCTGCAACGGACCCACAGATCTGGATGGGGCAGAAATGTTTGAATCAGCAGAACAGAAGGAATCTGACAGAGCTCTTCGTTTAATACTGAGGTATATGCTGACAGATTCCTTTTAAACCCTTCCAGGAATGCCCACCACTCATGGAAGGGACTTACATTAGCCCCATCTATGTTGGGCCCGGGACAGCCTAAATTTGCCAAGACTGTCTCAAAAAATTAGGGACAGTCCCTGCAAATTTGTGATTGTCGGCACTTGGCAACTATGATCTTGGACTGTCCATCCACTGAAAAAATAGATTTGACTAAGAGTGGGCGTAGATTTCCATCAATTTTTTGTGCCATTTTCAGTTGTAAAACAAAGAGTTAACTTTTGATATGTCATAGAGATATGTCAAAGGTATTGATCTGTGGGGGTCTGAGGCCCCTAATGATCACTAGAATGAGAAGAGAGAAGATGTCACATAGCACATTGGAAAAGCTTTGTGAAAGCTTTGTCAACCTTTAAAGTGAAGATAAGACAATTTTTCCATTTATGACTCATGAAGGAGCAAGACAGGACCACAGACTTTCGGCTGAGTCCGTCTCCTGCAGTAAGGAGAGAGATAGAGTGTGCTATGTGGACTCCTCTCTCCTTGTTCTAGCGATCGGTGGAGGTCTCAGCAGTCAGACTCCTACCAATCAAAACCTTTGATATATCTCTATGAGGTATCAAATGGGAAAGCTCAATGACCCGAAATCTTGGGTGTGATATATTAGCTCTCGTAAAGCAGGAAAAATGATAGCCCCTATTATACCTCTTATACAGATCTTCTATCTAGTAACAAAAATGCACCTCCAAAGATTCTATAGAAGTGCAAAAAGTAGGCCATGTATGCTATAGAAAACAAGGCTGTCCATTTACCAGCTGCCAAGTAGCTGTTAGTAGCTGTCCAGAAGTCTTTGATGTGTATCCCGTATCCCCTCCTTTATACTGTGATATAACGGCCATGACACATAGTACACAATAGTGGCTTAACAATAGCGAGATTCTTGAGATGCAATTTGCAGTCTCTACAGTCTGATCAATGTGAGGTTTCAGTGATCTGTCATTTAAAATAGACAAGATACATTCAGGTTCCTTCTTCATATCTCCTAGGTTATGAGTAATGTAAAGGTGATAATGCAATGTGGATAACTTGTTACAGGCAGGAGGGGTGTTATAGAATAGCTGAAATTATTAGGGGAAATGTAATGTGTTAATTACTTTATTCCTGAATAGGAAATTACAATCCATTTTTGTGTATTGGTGACTAGGGAGTGAAACCTCCAGAGACTGTAGGTAATGTGATATGGGTAGCCAAAGGTAAAAAAAGGAAATCTGCACTGTATTTTAGGTATGTGAAGAACTGATTTGCATTAGACCTGCTATATGATTTAAAATATGTCCTTCTAAGATACCACAAGACTACTTAAAGGAGTTCTCCAAGACCAGAAAAAAAAAAATCATATTGCCAAGACCTTTAACCGGTGTTCTGGTTCCAGCACCAAGCTCCCTTCTCCTCCTTTTCCAGTCCCTGCTGGACCAAAAGTGAGATGTGCCATCTGCATGCACATCACTGCTGCCAGCCACTCAATGGCCTCAACGGTGACATGTGCAGGCATGATACATGACCACTGCCAATGATGAGGCCATTGATTGGTATTATAAGGTGAGGTCTACATTTATATACTGAGAGGCACACCAAAAAACTGAGACGACACCTGGGTTCCTGGTGGTAAAACTTTATGAATTATGGAAAGAGTTCTGCTGAAATAACAACTTTTCTTAGTCTCAATTCAACCCAGTACAAAGCAAGAACCTGAGATAGCAAACATAGTTATGGCGGGTTCTCTCTGTACAGTTCCAGTTCCAGTCCCCTTTCTCTCTCACTTTGCCGAGGATTTGTTCTGCAGGGTACTTCCCACTCACATTTGGGCTTGGCTCCAGTTACCTGCAGGTCCCCCAACTCCAGATCTTACAGCATCAGGCAGCCATCTTCAATGCTGCCCTGTCACATCTGCCTGGTGACACAACAGAGAATAAGGTCCCCACGCTGGCCACTGAAACCTATAAAGTCATATTCAGTCAGTAACCCCAGTGCTATATTGATGAGACATGCCATCCAGTCCCAATCACCTACCACTACACCACAAAACCCAACTTTAATTATTTAGCCATGTGAGCTACAGCATATTGCCTTCTCCTTATAAACCCACCACAACAGACGTCACCCATGCCACTTGATAATAAAATAAAAACCTGTCAAACATCATACAAGTCCAGCATTGTGAGGTGGGATGTGCTTCTCACCTAACTTACAGTGGCAACACTGTGTACATTTTCTCCGTGCAGCATCGTAAAGGGACTGTGCCAAGTTCTGAACCTATCCCCTATTCTAATGATAGACGATAACTATATTATCGGTGGAGGTCCGACCACTGAGACCACCTATCATGAGAATAGGGATCCAGTGCCCCCAATGAATGAAGCGGTAGGTCATGCAAACGTTTTGCCACGCCATTAATTCTCTATAGGACTGCTGGAAATGGCACTATACATGGCTACTTTCACCATTACCATAGAGAATGAATGGAGCTGCAGCTTGCACGTGCAACCTACGTCTCTATTCATGTAGGGGTACAAGACCTCCATTCTTGGGAATGATGGGGGTCCCAGCAGTCAGACACCCACTGATCAGATAGGGCATAATATAAGAACTAGGCACAATCCCTTTAACTGCTTGATGTACTGTACTGTGACATCACTGTGTTCTTTATACTTGTACTGTGACATCACTGTGTTCTATATCCATGTACTGGGATATGACTGTGCATTATTCGTCAGCAGTAAGGTGACCTAAACAATCAGCTTTTCAGGTTACAGTATTAACTTCCTGCAGAAGGTCGTCAAGTTAGAATAGATCTCTGTGTCTATAGTGGAACAACGAAGATCATATGTAAAGATACAATTATTATTACAGTTCACAGAAAAAAGGAGAATAACCAGAAAACTGTGGTGTTATATAAAGAAAAAGTCAGTGCGTGAGAACTAGTCAGAGCAGTTACATCAGGCTGTCCGTCAGTGAATTACTAGCTGTTATACCATGACATGATGAAAGTAGTACAGTGCATGATGCAACCTACAATTCTATCACCATAACATTAAACAGTCATGGTATGGATTATAATTAGTGCTTTAATATATTACAGCAGCATGAAGACCTGATATGATGACAAAAATAATAATATTGTTACCGAAGCTGATAAGGATCGACTGTGCTACTGAGCCGATTTGACTTAGGGCTAGCCCACTGGTCTTCACCCTTTAACCCATATAAAGGGATCTGGACTTCCCGGCAGGAGAACCACCGGGCTGCTACCTCTTGAAGTAGTATTTGTTCAGGGCCTGCTGACCCATGAAGGTCAAGAGACACCAATCTGGAGCACCAAGGCATTGGGAAAAAACGTAGTCAGGGATAGGCCAAGGTCAGGGTGGGGAGTGTATGAGCAATAGAGTAAACAGTCCAAAGGTCAGGGCGGGCAGTACAAGGTCAAAATGAGGATCAAGCAGAGGTCAGGTCAGGCAGCAAAAGATCAAATCCAAAAACAGGCAGAGATGGGTATACGGTCAGGCAACTATCTAACTAGAACCGAGTGCTCAGGCATCTTCCCACAGGAGAAGGTATGTTAAATACCATGAGGTGGGCAGCCATAGGCTGGAAAAAATTAAGGTGAGTGTGACCGCTGTCACTTTAAGAGCCGAAGGGAGCGTACGCACGTCCTGCGGGCGGTGAGAGTCTAAGCGGGTTAGAAGCAGGAGTGGATAGGGAAGCACAAATCTCTGGTTAAATCAACAGTGAAATATTATCTATTTCAAGACTCAAACCATGTGAGAATTTCCATGTAAAGGGTCAGCTTTATATCACCACCTTGAATCGGATTTCTGATTCTCTTGCTGAACCTCTGTGTGCCAGTGTGCTAGTAAATATTTCACCGGAGCAAGATGTGTAGCTACCTTATTAAGAGGTGCATGCCTCTTTAAAAAATTGTCACATCCGTGATGTTTGTGCGCCTAGGTGGACAACCCCGTTAAAGGGCTTTTCTTCTGTCCCACCTTTGTGATAAAATGTCAAGGAGATGTATTCGTCACTCCAACTGGCCTTACGGTCTGCACCATCCCTCAACCTGCAATTTGAATCAGCCCTGCTGAGGTCTAAGCCTGACGATCAGCAAACTGCTCTTAGGAATGACCACCCAGTTACGAACTGGCAATTCCAGTACTGCAGAACTGGTGGCACCTCTGTCCGAAAGGGTAGCAGTAAGTAGATGGGAAGTGGGGTTTGCATTAAATTTTTCCCTTGTCTTCTAATACAGTGGTGACTTAAAAACTGGATTTAGAGAACTGTGGAGAACGCCTGAATCCCACCACTGCCCACCATGCAGAACCTTTAGCTGCATTGTAAACTTTATTATCACTGCACAGAGAACATATCATTCCTAAGATCTAATAGGTAATTTGTCAATCAAGCCAACAGAAATAGCACCACCAGTAGCAAGCAGTTGGCTCCAAATATGGTTGTCTTTTGCTGGACCTTTGGGGGTCCATTATTGTGTCAGAGCCTAGTCCCATCGGACAATCCTCTCATACTCCTTTATTAGTAATTTATGGGTAATTACATTTCCACATGAAATTACTGACAGCTGGAGATAACCTGGATTATATATTTAACACAACGCTGGAGCCCACGTTTAATATTTTACCGTTATTGCTCCATCTAGGAGCAAAATAAACATAAAAATCAGTGTAAAAATGTTTCACAAATATCTACGAGCTGCAACACAGAAAACAGATACACCAAAAGCACTAAATTATTACTCGAAATGAAACTTTAATCCTTCTTCGTTGGCCGCCAATGCTCATTTCCACGGCATACATTCATAGGATAGATGCCGCTTTTAAACATTGATGTGATTAAGGCCTTATCCTTGTAAGTTGAGCTGAAAAAACAAAAGAGACAGAACAAAATGTAATGTCACAATATTGCATTTCCACACACAGACAATGAGGGAGCTTGTAGCTACTGTTTTCTTGCTAAAGGCAATAGTTTAGTAGGGACCATTAAAGGCCTCTCAAGGGATCTACCTACCAGAATAATAGCTATCTTTTTTAACAATCACTATGAGAGCAAAGCGTTGCTGCTGACAGCTTAAAATACCGGTGGACAGCAAAACTTAGCTGTGGTGCAGTGAAAGCCTTCAGATCCAGCTACTGATGGACATGTTTCTAAATCACTTTATGTAACTTTTTTTTTACTATTTTTTAGTTTTTTTTTTAACCTATTGGTTTGACATAAGGGCAGTGAATGTCAATTAGCTGTGGTTTGTTTGAAAACTAATCACTTATCATATGGTTCTCAGTTTGCAGTATGCCAACTTGTCTATAACAACATGCCAGCTCGCCTCACAACAATAGTGCCAATAGATTCCCTTTAACTTTTTCTAACCTTATGCAGTGACATACACAGGGCTGGTTTGAAAGAAAATGGGAGCAGTTTGCAAAGTAAGGCCTCTCCACTTGCCATTTTAAGCCAATTTTTTGTCATTTCAACACGATGAGTGAGAGTAAAAGGGTTAACTGTAAATTCCCTATTGGTCTAGGCCAGGGGTAGGCAACCTCCGGCTCCCAGCTGTTGTGAAACTACAATTCCCAGCATGCTCCATTCATTTCTATGAGAGTTCTTAGAAGAGCAGAGCAAGTATGCATACTGGGAGTTGTAGTTTCACAACCCCTGGTCTAGGCAGTGAAGAGGTAATTTTTATATGCCATGGTGGTCTAGGCAGTGAAGAGGTAATTTTTATATGCCATGGTGGTCTAGGCAGTGAAGAGGTAATTTGTATATGCCATGGTGGTCTAGGCAGTGAAGAGGTAATTTGTATATGCCCTGGTGGTCTAGGCAGTGAAGAGGTAATTTGTATATGCCCTGGTGGTCTAGGCAGTGAAAAGGTAATTTGTATATGCCCTGGTGGTCTAGGCAGTGAAGAGGTAATTTGTATATGCCCTAGTGGTCTAGGCAGTGAAGAAGTCAATAGTAAAAGGGAGGGGAGGGAGATGGGAACCCTAGGCAATTGCCCAGTTTGTCCGCCCCTCTAACCAGCACTGAACATACACAAACTTTGTAAATGATATAAAAAGGGCAAAAGTTCAAAGGAATTGTGAAGGTATTAAAGAAATAGTGAAGGTTCAAAGGAATCAACCAGATTAATGCTTTTATTTTCAAAAGGGCCTCTGAAAAATGAGACCTGGAATTTGATTTATTGCTATAGGCAACTCTTCCACTTGCACCAGTTTTGATAAATCTAAGGACCATTGTAAATGGCAGAGCTACCTCCCAAAGCTAAGTCCCTTTGTAAATCCACTTTCTGTCTGTTGTGACAGATCATGTGACAGATCATTGTAGTTATATAACTAGTAATTCAATATGAATATAACATCTCAGAATCAGTCCCTTGAGCTTAGTGAATATTAGAGCATGTATCGTCGTAACATCTGTCATTATAGATTAGATTTACAGCTCCTATTATAGGTTAAACGCCAACTGGGCTTTGTCCCAATAAAGTGAATACAGGGCACGGACTTCCGGTTCAAGCGCACACATGTAAAGCAGCAAGAAGAGAGCTCTACGGCGCTGGGCGCCAAACCTGGAGACCTCAACATTTATAGAGGAGTTTCACTGCTCACCTAGAATGCGACTGCAGTGGATGGAGAGCTTCTTAATACGGAGTGGATCTCCAACTAAAGATACCTTGCCATCTTGCGACGCTGGCGGCAGCCGCTGAACACACCATGCGAGTTACCCCAACCCCCACAGCCGACCCAAATCAGGAGGCAGAAAATGAGCCTGAGATACTGAATGGGCTGGCCATCTCCTGCAAACACTGGCAGTGGAAGTAGCTAAGCTTCTGGCCCCAGATATTAAGGCCACACTGGAAGCCACAGTCTCAGTGATGCTTACGCAGCTCCAGGCCAAGAGTGTAGCAAGGGGGGGCAGACCAGGGACGCAGAGGCTGGGGAAGGGGGTGTACCCGCCTGGCAGTTCTTTTCACTGCTGGGCAGTTCGTTTCCATATTGAAGCAGAAAGCAGATGGCTGTTCTGCCAGAGTGTCATGGTCTTACCTTCGTTTGACATGTGCTGGCGGCCATCTTGGTTTCTGGGTTTCTTGTAGCCTCCCACCCTGTGGCTTCTCCTTCCCACTGGGAGGAGCTGGATGCCTAGCTCATATATATAGAAGGTCTGTGGCTTCAGTTCCTTGCTTGGTCCTCCTGTGTTCACATGCTTCTAAGACTGCTGCTGCTTCTGGTTCCTGATCCTGGCCTCGTCTGACTACCCCGTTGGTTCCTGATCCTGGCTTCGTCTGACTACCCCGTTGGTTCCTGATCCTGGCTTCGTCTGACTACCCCGTTGGTTCCTGATCCTGGCTTCGTCTGACCACCCTCCTGGTTCCTGACCTCTGTCTACGCAAGACCCTGCTTCGGTTTAGCCATCCGTTTGGACTTTTGCTACGGCTTGGTTTCCAATAAAGCCTTCTTATTTCCACTCATCTCTGTTGTACGTCTGGTTCATGGTTCCATGACATTAGGACCAAGCCATGAATTCTGACGGTACAGGGCCATCCTCGCTACCTACGCTGGTTGCCAGACTTGATCAGCAGGATCACCTGTTGGGTCGGTTCGCTGTGGCGTTGCAAACCCTGCTTGAACGCACGGCTCATTTCGCTTCCGTTGCCGATGGGTCGGTTGTCGCTCCTGGGCCCGCTCCTACTGCCGCCCCGGTTGTTGCGCCAGAGTCTACCCCGACACCTGTTGCTGCGCCTGCGGTGTCTCGGGGTATGACCGGTTCTGCCCCCCTTCCACAGCGCTTTGGGGGAGAGCCAACTCAGTGCCGAGGTTTCCTTAACCAGGTGGGCATTTATTTCGAGTTGCTGCCACATGCCTTTCCTACTGAGAGATCAAAGGTGGGCTTCTTGATCTCGCTGCTCTCGGACAAGGCCTTGGCCTGGGCCAGCCCTTTATGGGAGAACAACAATCCGGTGGTTGCCGAGTTTTCCGGTTTTGTTGCTTCTCTTCGGAAGGTATTCGATGTGCCGGCTCGTGCTGCCTCTGCTGCGAAGCTCCTTATGTCCATCAGACAGGGTTCACGATCCGTAGCTGAATACGCCATTGAGTTTCGTACCCTGGCAGCAGAGGTGGGCTGGAATAATGAGGCTCTGGTCGCTGCTTTCTCTCATGGTCTCTCGGATGCCTTGAAGGATGAGGTTGCAGCTAAGGACCTACCAGTGGAGCTCGAGTCTCTTATTTCTTTCCTGATTTTGATTGACACCAGACTCAGGGAGAGACCTTCCTTTAAGGAGAGCCTGCGGAGGTCTCCTAACAGATTGGCGCCTACGTTTGCTGTCCCACCCGTGCCTCCCTCTCCTCCCACGCCTCCTGGGGATGACTTGTCTGGGGGTGAACCCATGCAGCGGGGGTTTGCTCGCCTGTCCGAGGGGGAGAGGGCACTCCGGAGACGCGAGGGCCGATGCATGTACTGTGGTCTCGGTGGGCATTTTCGGTTGGCATGTCCGAACCGTCCGGGAGAACGCTCGCACCTGAGGTCCTGTCGGGGGCAGATCTTGGGTGGAGTCTCCTCGTCCCCGGTTTCCCGTGTTGACAAACCACTGATCACGGTTGTCCTCTCCTGGGTCGGGGGCTCGGTGACGACCCAGGCGTTGGTGGACTCTGGTGCTGGTGGTTTGTTCATTGATAGAGTGTTCGTTGCCGCCAATTCCATTCCTCTGCAGCCTCGAGGTTCCCCACTGGCTCTTGAGGCGATAGACGGCAGACCCCTTCTGCCGCCACACGTGACTCATGAGACCCTTCCAGTGGGGATAGCCATTGGTGCCGTTCACAGAGAGTCGGTCTGTCTCCAGGTTATTTCGTCTCCACACTACTCGGTGGTCTTGGGGTACCCCTGGCTCCAGAAGCATAATCCGACTTTTGATTGGAGATCGGTCGAGATCCTCTCGTGGTCACCGCAGTGTGGGGTTAGTTGCATCCATGGGCCTGTCAAGTTGCTGTGTACTTCCTCGGACTCTCTGTTGCCTCCTGAATACGAAGAGTACCGGGATGTATTCGATAAGGTGCGCGCGGTTGCCCTACCTCCGCACCGCCCATACGATTGTGCCATAGAGTTACAATCCGGTGCCGTTCCTCCTCGTGGCAAAGTCTATCCACTGTCGGTAGCGGAGAATGAGGCCATGGAGGAGTACGTGAGGGAGGCGCTTTCACGCGGACACATTCGCAAATCCTCGTCCCCGGCAGGGGCTGGATTTTTCTTTGTGAAAAAGAAGGGCGGTAAGTTGAGGCCTTGCATCGATTACAGGGGTCTCAATCGCATCACGATCAAGAACGCTTACCCGATACCCTTGATTTCCGAGCTGTTCGATCGCCTCAAAGGGGCCACGGTCTTTACCAAACTCGACCTGAGGGCGGCATATAACCTGGTAAGGATCAAGGCGGGCGATGAGTGGAAGACCGCGTTTAACACCAGGACCGGTCATTATGAATCCTTGGTTATGCCCTTTGGGTTGTGCAATGCGCCCGCAGTCTTCCAGGAATTCATCAACGATGTTTTCCGTGACCTGTTGCAGCATTGTGTGGTGGTCTATTTGGATGACATCTTGGTATATTCTGAATCCATGGAGGCCCACATTATGGATGTCAGACGAGTGTTGCAACGGTTACGAGAGAACAGGCTGTTCGGTAAGCTTGAGAAATGCGAATTTCACCGATCCCAGGTAACCTTCTTAGGTTACATCATTTCCGCTGAGGGGTTCTCCATGGATCCTGAGAAGGTTTCGGCTGTCTTACAGTGGCCCCAGCCCAGTGGTCTCCGTGCCCTGCAGCGCTTTTTGGGCTTCGCCAATTATTATCGGAAGTTCATCAGGGACTTTTCCATGCTAGCCAAGCCTCTCACGGATCTGACCAGGAAGGGCAGTAATTTCCAGGTCTGGCCGCTCGAGGCCATCCGAGCTTTTGAGGCTCTAAAGTCCGCCTTTGTGTCGGCTCCGATTCTGTCGCATCCCAACCCTGGGTTGCCCTTTGTCCTCGAGGTGGACGCGTCTGAGACGGGAGTAGGCGCCCTTCTGTCTCAGCGTAGAACACCAGAGGGTCCTCTGCTTCCCTGTGGGTTTTACTCCCGGAAACTGTCTTCCGCGGAGTGCAACTATCAGATTGGTGACAGGGAGTTATTGGCCATCGTGCAGGCCCTTAAAGAATGGAGGCACTTGCTCGAGGGCTCGGTGGTTCCGGTTCTCATCCTGACGGACCACAAGAATCTGACCTACCTTTCTGAGGCCAAGAGATTGACACCACGTCAGGCCAGATGGGCTCTGTTCTTGTCACGTTTTAATTACGTGGTCTCCTACCTACCCGGTTCCAAGAACATCAGAGCGGATGCCTTATCACGGCAGTACTCCGAGCTGTCCGGGGAGGAGTCGATTCCGACTTCGGTCATACCTCCGAATCAGATCCTGGCCGCCATTCACACCAGCCTGACCTCTTCCCTGGGTGAGCAGATTTTGGCGGCTCAATCTGGTGCTCCCTCTGGGAGACCCAACGGCAGGTGTTTTGTGCCTGAGGAGTTGCGCACTCGGTTGTTGCGAACCTACCATAACTCCAAGGCCGCGGGGCATCCTGGAAAGAACCAGCTGTCCTGGGCTGTTTCACGTCTGTTCTGGTGGCCTTCTCTACGTTCCGACATCGCCGCATATGTAGCGGCATGCTCCGTTTGTGCCCAGAGTAAGTCCCCTCGGCACCTTCCGTTGGGCCTTTTGCAACCCATAGCCACCGGGGAGCGCCCATGGTCACACCTGGGGATAGATTTCATTGTGGACCTCCCTGCATCCCGAGGCCATACGGTCATTCTCATGATTGTGGACCGGTTTTCCAAAATGTGCCACTGTGTTCCTCTCAAGAAGTTACCCTCTGCACAAGAGTTGGCCACGATTTTCGCCAGGGAGGTCTTCCGGTTGCACGGTTTGCCCAAGGAGATTGTGTCGGATCGGGGGAGTCAGTTTGTGTCCAGGTTCTGGCGCGCCTTTTGCTCCCAGTTGGGGATTCATCTCTCTTTCTCCTCGGCCTACCACCCTCAGTCCAATGGGCCGCAGAACGATCTAATCAGGCCTTGGAGCAATTCCTTCGTTGCTATGTCTCCGATCACCAAGACAATTGGGTTGACCTCCTGCCTTGGGCTGAGTTTGCCAGGAACACGGCGGTGAACTCTTCCTCTGGGACGTCTCCCTTCATGGCCAATTATGGGTTCCAACCTGCCGTGTTACCGGAGGTATTCTCTCCCCAGGATACTCCGGCCTTGGAGGATCACCTTTCCGTCCTACGTGCTTCTTGGGTACAGATCCAGAGGTCCCTTGAGGTCTCTGCGCAGCGCCAGAGACTCCAGGCTGATCGCAGACGAGCGCCCGCTCCTTCCTACCAGGTCGGAGACCGTGTATGGTTGTCCACCCGCAACCTCAACCTTCGAGTGCCCACTCCCAAGCTGGCGCCTCGCTTTGTTGGTCCCTTCCGAGTGCTTCGCAGGGTAAACCCGGTAGCCTATGCCCTTGCGCTTCCTCCTGGCATGCGGATCTCCAACGTGTTTCATGTCTCCCTGTTGAAGCCGTTGGTGTGTAATCGTTTCACTTCCTCGGTTCCTCGGCCCCGTCCGGTCCAAGTGGGCAATCATGAGGAATATGAGGTGAGCAATATCCTGGACTCACGCCTGGTCCGCGGTCGGTTGCAGTTTTTGGTCCATTGGCGTGGTTATGGTCCAGAGGAGCGTTCCTGGGTTCCCTCCGCAGATGTCCATGCTCCTGCTTTGCTCCGAGCCTTCCACGCACGCTTCCCTCAGAAACCGTTCCTTACTCCGCGGAGGAGGGGCCCTTGAGGGGGAGGTACTGTCATGGTCTTACCTTCGTTTGACATGTGCTGGCGGCCATCTTGGTTTCTGGGTTTCTTGTAGCCTCCCACCCTGTGGCTTCTCCTTCCCACTGGGAGGAGCTGGATGCCTAGCTCATATATATAGAAGGTCTGTGGCTTCAGTTCCTTGCTTGGTCCTCCTGTGTTCACATGCTTCTAAGACTGCTGCTGCTTCTGGTTCCTGATCCTGGCCTCGTCTGACTACCCCGTTGGTTCCTGATCCTGGCTTCGTCTGACTACCCCATTGGTTCCTGATCCTGGCTTCGTCTGACTACCCCGTTGGTTCCTGATCCTGGCTTCGTCTGACCACCCTCCTGGTTCCTGACCTCTGTCTACGCAAGACCCTGCTTCGGTTTAGCCATCCGTTTGGACTTTTGCTACGGCTTGGTTTCCAATAAAGCCTTCTTATTTCCACTTATCTCTGTTGTACGTCTGGTTCATGGTTCCATGACACAGAGCTCCCCCTCAGGCAGTACATTGTGCTGCTGGCTGTGTGGGAGGAGAGCTGAAAGCCCGGGAATCGGCCTCCTGCTCAGCCAGCAGCACTGTTTTTATGTAGCTGGAGAGGGCACTGGGGGCGACAAGGAGGACATAACTCTGCGAGGGGGCACACAAGTGGGCATAACTACACTGAGGGGGGCAAATATCTGGCCATAACTACAGTAAGGGGACAGTGGGCACATATCTGGGCACAACTACTGTATGGGGTTACAAAAGTGGGCGTAATAATGTGAGGGGGTACAAACTGGGCATACCTACTGTGAGGGGCACAAAGATGGGCATAACTACTGTGAGGGGGCACAAAGATGGGCATATCTACTGTGACAAGCACAAAGGTGGGCATAACTACTGTGAAGGGGTACAAAGATGGGCATAACTACTATGATGGACACAAAGGTGGACATAACTACTGTGAAGGGGTACAAAGGTGGACATAACTACTGTGAAGAGGTACAAAGATGGGCATAACTACTATGATGGACACAAAGGTGGACATAACTACTGTGAAGGGGTGCAAAGGTGGGCATAACTACTGTGAAGGAGCACAAAGGTGGGCATAACTACTGTGAAGGGGTACAAAGATGGGCAAAACTACTATGACGGGCATAAAGGTGGACATAACTACTGTGAAGGGGTGCAAAGGTGGGCATAACTACTGTGAAGGGGTGCAAAAGTGGGCATTACTACTGTGAAGGAGCACAAAGGTGGGCATAACTACTATGAAGGGGCACAAAGATGGGCAAAACTTCTGTGACGGGCACAAAGGTGGGCATAAATCTGAATCCTTGCCCTGAGCGCAGAAAACCCTAGCTACACTACACCTCTGTCCAGGCAGACATAGCAGTACACTCCTCTGAAATATCAGGGCTGGAACAAAGAATTAGCCTCCTGGAAGATGAGTTGGAAAGATCTCAGACTCAAATCCAACAGGCTCTAAAGACAAATTATGCCGTCCAGGAAAAAGTGGAGGATCTGGAAAACAGGTCCAGGAAGAGCAACCTGAGGATAATTGATTTCTCCTGGTCAGTTGGCACAGAAATACCTCAGGCATTGGGTCTCTCTGGACCTTGTTTTGTAAAAATGGCACACCACCTAGGCCCTCCACAGGACTTGCATTTTAGTAAGTAAGGGACTAGGCCGCATCTGACTATAGTCAAGTATTTGAATTATGCTGACTCCTTTTGTTGTCAGAGGGCAAAAACTGCTACTGTTTGGGGACTATTCTGCAGATGTGGCAAAAAAAGAGAAAAGATTTTTCAGGAGTGTGTGAGATACTCCCTCTACATACAGGGGTTTGATTCTGGCATTTGAAATACCGCCATTTGGTGCACCAATATTGAATTCAGGCCTACACTGGTTCAGGCCGTGTGAGATACACCCTCTACATACAGGGGTTTGATTCAGGCATTTGAAATACAGAAATTTTGGGCAAAGAAATATTTAATTTAGGCCTACACTGGTTCATGCCCTGTGAGATACCCCCTCTACATACAGGGGTTTGATTCAGGCATTTGAAATACAGCCATTTTGGGCAAAGGAATATTTAATTTAGGCCTACACTGGTTCAGGCCCTGTGAGATACCCCCTCTACATACAGGGGTTTGATTCAGGCATTTGAAATACAGCCATTTGAAATACAGCCATTTTGGGCAAACAAATATTTAATTGAGGCCTAGTCTGGTTCAGGCTGTGTGAGATACACCCTTTACATACTGTCATTCTATTCTACTATTAATTAAACACCCATTTAGGGCAAGATCCTACTTTTTTAAAAAAAAAAAGAGGAGAGCGTCAAATAAGGGACGTGGCCCAGGTCGTGGTGCTGTTGGTGGAGCTCCTGTTGCAGGGAGAGGACGTGGTAGATCTGTGCCAGTTACACGCACAAGTGAAACCCCTTCATCAGGTGCGAGTAGGCGACAGAACCTGCAGCGGTATTTGGTCGGACCTAATGAGGCTCTACGAATGGTGAGGCCTGAACAAGTACAGGCGATAGTAGATTGGGTTGCTGACAGTGGATCCAGTTCCTTCACATTGTCTCCCAACCAGTCTCCTGCTGAAAGACCACAATTGGCACCTGCAGCCGATGTCCATCAGTCTTTCACCTCACCCCCTTGCAAATCAGCCAAGCAGTCTGAGCCCCAAGTCATGCAGCAGTCTCTTCTGCTTTTTAATGACTCTGTTAGCAGGGTTTCCCAGGGCCATCCACCTAGCCCTGCCCCAGAAGTGGAAGAGATTGAGTGCACCGATGCCCAACCACTTATTTTTCAAGATGAGTACATGGGAGGACCATCGCAGCACGTCTCGGATGATGACGAAACACAGGTGCCAACTGCTGGGGCTTTCAAAAGTGTGCAGACCGACAAGAAAGGCAGGGGTGAAGACTGGGTGGAAGATGATGTGGAGGACTATGAGGTCCTCGACCCCACATGGATTCAAGGTCATGCGAGTGCGAGTGGGTGATGACGTGATGACGTAGACAGAGTACGTCACTTCCTCCCCCTCCCCCGTGACTCGGCGGTCCTGCTACCTCGCTACTTTGAATCCCCTGGCGTCCTTCATGCTGATTTTCGGCCGTGCCCTCCTTATGATTGTGGGGCATGTGCCGATGTCCTGAGCGTTAGGCTTGAACGTGGTGTTTCTCTCTGGTTCCTGATGATCCTCCCTCCTCCTCTCCGTGCCGTCTGATCAGTCCGGTTAGTCCCGTTGTGGAGCGTGTCTTCAGCCCTTCTCGATCTTCTCCTCCTCTCCCTGTGGCACTGTGAACAGCTGATCAATCCGGTTAGTCCCGTTGTGGAGCGTGTCTTCAGCCCTTCTCGATCCTCTCCTCCTCTCCCTGGGGCACTGTGAACAGCTGATCATTCCGGTTGGTCCCTGAACGTGGTGTTTCTCCCTGGTTCCTGATGATCCTCCCTCCTCCTCTCCGTGCCATCTGATCAGTCCGGTCAGTCCCGTTGTGGAGCGCGTCTTCAGCCCTTCTCGAACCTCTCTTCCTCTCCCTGTGGTACTGTGAACAGCTTCTGTTGTGTTTCCTCTGGCCGTTGGACTTGTGCCGAAACTTGTTTTGGAATCGTTCCCGACCCTCTCCTTTCTCCCCTGCGCCACTGTTGTTGGAGACTGTGGATTCTTCGTCTCTGCCGCCGGTGCCCCTCAAGATCTTCAACCCTTGGATGCTAGGAGGAGGTGGAATACCGGTGAGATTGTTCTATTTACTTTCTTCTTTTGTCCTCTAGATCTTCCCTCCCTAGGATGATATCCACTAATTAAAACTACTTTTTCCATCCAAAAACACATCCGAAAAATACTGAGGTGGCCACACAAAAAAAAAAAAAAAAAAAGGAGGAAATTATAAAGTATAAAGTGGAAAGTGGAAGAAAAGAGAAGAGAAAAGAGGAGGGGGAGGGAGAAAAAAAAAAAAAAAAAATGGAAAAAAAAAAAAAAAAAGAAGACATAAATAAAAAAGGAGAGAAAGAAGTGGAAATTTAAAAAAAAAAAAAAAAAAGCGGGTGAAAAAGGAGGCGAAGAAAAGCAAGGAAAAAGCAAAGGGGGAAAAAGAAAAAAAAAAAAAAAAAAAGGGAGGATCAAAGTATGGCTCCAAAAGCTAGTAGGCGCTCGGCTGACCTCTCAAATCAGAAACTGGGGTTTAAAACTGTTGAAACAACAAAAATAGACCAGTTTCTGAGGTCTCCGAGGGTTAATAGGAGGGGCGGACAAAAGGAACTTGCCACAAAAAAAAATGATGACCCAGAGTTGACGGAGCTAGACCCACAAAAAGCCTTTAGATACTCAGAAGTGGAAGATGGTATAATGGGGGAGGTTATCCCTAACGACAACTCTTCTCCGCTAGAAGAAATATTGCTAGCGGTCAAACAAAATGGGGATTTAATACAGGCCGTTACAACCCAACTTGGGTTTATCCAAGTTGATGTGGGACTAATAAAAGATGATTTGTCAAAAATGAGAGATAGAGTCAACAACATAGAGAGCTCTGTTACCCTGATACAGAATGAATCCCAAAAAACAAAAACTGAAGTCTCCACACTTAAATCAGAGTACAACCTTTTGAAGAAAAAGGTGGTGGACCTTGAGGATAGGTCACGAAGATATAACGTGAGAATAATAGGGATTCCAGAGGGTGCGGAAGAGAAGAATTCAACCCAATTCATACAGAAGTTAATTCTTGAAAATTTTGGGAAAGATTCGTTTTCCCCCTTTTTCATGATAGAAAGAGCTCATCGGGTCCCAGGGGGTGGGCCAATTCCAGGGAGACAACCGCTGACATTTCTTGTTAAGTTATTGGCCACAGGGGATAAAGATATCCTTTTAAGAAGAGCGAGGGAATGCTCACCGGTTGTATATAATGGGAACAGACTGGCTTTCTTTCCAGATTTTTCAAAAGATATACAAGAAAAGAGACGCACATTTATGACTGCCAAAAAGAGGCTAAGAGAAAGGGATATTAAATATTCTCTTATATTCCCAGCAAAATTACGGATTATCTTCAACGATAAAACACTTTTTTTCGATACTTCGGAAGAAGCTACGGATTGGCTTGATCGAAATAATCTTTGATTTAATTCCCTTTAGGATGTGTTGGGAATTGTAATTACTAGAAGGGGTTTATACCCCTAAATTTCCTTTTCTTTACTTCTGAATGGGGGCGGCCGGGTGGGGGGAGCGTGGGAGGGATGGTCACAGGAGAGAAATCTACTACAATATGTGGTGGATTACCTGCATGGGGGGTTGGGGGTGGGGGGGGGTTGGGGTTGGGCTGTGGTGCGTCAAGATGTATCCTTTTTCTTTTTTCTTTCTTTCTCCTCTTTTTCCCATCTGACCACTGTTGATGATGCTGACTAGGGTTGTTGCCTGGAACGTACGTGGTTTGGGGGATAGAGGTAAAAGACAAGCAGTTTTTTACTTTACTCGGGTCCACCTACCTGCAATAGTATGTTTGTTGGAGACCCACCTCACCGAAGAGACCTCTAGGGTGGTCAACAGGGGATGGGCTGCGCATACGTATCATTCTACTTTCTCTAATTACTCGAGAGGTGTTACCGTCTTGATACATAGACTTATTGATTTTGTTTGTATGGCATCCTCTGTTGATCAACAGGGGAGATTTATTTTTTTATACTGTAGGTTAAGGGGGGAAATATGCATTTTGGCCTTTGTCTACATTCCACCGCCATTTTCTTTCTCGGTTCTTAATTCTTTGGTATTGTTTATGGAGAAATGGCCTGAGTGCCCAACACTGATTATTGGCGATTTCAACTGTGTCATGGATCCTTTACGTGATAGGGTTTCTATGAGTAACAGGAGTGATAGTCCGGTTCAGGGGTCTCCCCTGGCACGGTTTTGCCTGGAGGCTGGCTTTGTAGATGTTTGGGAATATTTAGGACAGGGGAAAAGGGTTTTTTCATGTTTTAGTAAAGCAGGTAAATCAATGTCTAGAATAGATCTTGCATTGATAAGTAGTAAACATGTGAAATTGGTAAATCGAATGAAATACGAAACGAGGTCAATATCGGATCACTCTCCGTTACTACTTGAACTCTGCCTAACTCAGGAAAGATACACACAAAAACCTCCCTTTAGACTAAATCCTTATTGGTTATCAGTTATAAAGACACATGAAATAATCCAAAATGAAATTTGCCTCTTTTGGGATAATAATTATGGCTCAGCAAAAATTCAAGTTGTATGGGATACCTTTAAGGCGTACATGAGGGGATTGCTGGTTAGTAACATCGCGAATCTTAGAAAGGAGTATGGGGAAAAACAGAAAAACCTAGAAGAACGTGCAGCACTGGCGACAGAATCCTTTTATATGAATAAGACGGAGAAGAATAGGGAAAATATGCAAAGAACCACGCAAACATACTCTAATTTTCTATTGGACAAGGCCCAACAGAGCCTTTTTTTTAAGGGGCAAAAATACTTTACGGAGTCAGGGCGACCTGGTAAACTTTTGTCCAGAGTAATATCAAGTCAACAATCTAAAAAATTTATAGATAAGGTTCGATTGAGTGATGGTAAGATGGTCACTGGACAGGGTCCGGTAGAGAAGGCCTTTGTTGACTATTTCCTGGATTTGTATAAGGCTGAAACTAAGATCACAGACGATAAGATAGATCTCTATCTTGACAGGATTACCTTCCCTTCTATTACTGAGACGCAAAAGAAAGCACTCGAATTGGAGGTTTCAATTCAGGAACTCGAGGGAGCTATTAAATTATGCTCGGCCAACTCTACTCCTGGTTCAGATGGGCTTCCATACGAATTCTATAGTAAATATACGGAGTGTATTCTCCCCAGACTGCTGGAGGTCTTTTCTGAATCAATGGAGTATGGGAAGTTGCCAGATTCAATGATGGAAGCTGTAATAATATTAATTCCAAAAAAAGGCAAGGACCCCCTAGATCTAGAATCTTATAGACCAATCTCACTTCTTAATGCAGATGTAAAGCTTCTTGCGAGGGTCTTGGCTACAAGGCTTTCTAGGGTCATTTCCTCTATTGTCCACCCGGATCAGAGTGGCTTTATTCAGAACAAGGGTACACATTATAATCTACATCGGCTCTTTTCTAATATTCAGGCCCCTGGGGGGACTGCTCGCTCCATCCTGTCATTGGACGCCTCTAAGGCCTTTGACAGGGTGGAGTGGCGCTTCCTCTGGAAGGTTCTGGCAAGGATGGGCTTTGGAGAAAGGTTCATAGGTACTCTTAAGTTACTATATGGATCTCCAAGGGCAAAATTGAGTCTTAATGGAATCTTGAGTAGCAGTATTGATTTAAATAGGGGCACGCGGCAGGGCTGTCCATTATCCCCATTGTTATTTGATATTTATATCGAACCCCTTGCTATAGCCATTAGACAGGACGATCAGCTTAAAGGATTTGGTACGCTAGGAACACAAGACCGTATCTCATTATATGCGGATGATGTTCTTTTTTTTATAGATCATACGGAAATTACTCTCCCTAGGATTATTCAAATGGTTAAAGCATTTGGTGAGGTGTCTGGTTTTCTTATAAACTGGGCTAAGACCAGTTTGATGCCAGTGGATCCCCTCCCACAGAAAGAGGTCTCTGTGACACAGTTGAATATTGTTGATACCTTTCAATACTTGGGTTTGATTATATCACCTCGGGTTGAAAATTTTATACAACTTAATTTGATCCCCATAATGGTAAGCAGTAGAGCTAAAATAGGGATCTGGCTGAGACTTCCTCTATCTAGAGCCGACCGAGTCTCATTAGTCAAAATGGTGATACTACCACAATTTTTATATGTCCTTAGGAATACACCTATTTGGATACAAGATAAGTATTTTAAACTTATGGAAAGAATAATTAATGATTTAATATGGGGAAGAAAGCGAGTTCGAATAAAGCTGGAATATTTGTACAAATCAGTGGAGTGCGGGGGTTTAAACCTCCCTTACTTTAAAGGGTACTTTATTGCAGCCCAGCTATTGAGGTGCTACGAATCAGAGAACAGTGCACTGTTGGGGAAGTTGGTAATTAGCCACGCCCATAATAATATCTTTACCTTGTTGGAATCCGGGTTATTGAAGGGCTATGAGCGAGGCTATAGAGAGACTATAAAATTACTCCTGAAAGTGTGGGCTACAACTAGGACATGGTTGAAGATTAAGGGTTCATTTACATTTACGCCTCTTTGGCATAATGTGCATTTACAAAGGCTGGATGATATTGCAGCCGACACATTTTGGCAAAAGAATAAAATTTTATACATTTCACAGGTAGTTAAGGATAGAGATATTAAACCATTTATAGAGATGACACATAATATAGAAAATTTTTCATGGTTTAGGTATCTTCAATTGCGTTCAGTACTATCCAGTCTGGATGATAAACTGGTGTTGGATATAGATAATTCATCCTTTTTGAATGAATGGGTAGGGGGTACACTGTCTAGAATAAAAATTTCAAATATATATAAGCTACTACTTAAGGCACGGTTTAATGATACACATTCACCAGGACAAAGAGCGTGGGAGCTGGATTGTCCGAACTTACAAATAGAAGGTTGGGAGAATATTTTTGGGAATTTAGGTTCACTGTCACAGAACTTCAACCACGTTCTAGTACAATTCTATATTTGTCATAGATTATATATTACTCCACTGTGGATGAATAAATGTGGATTAAGAGACACGTCAAACTGCCTCAAATGCGACACTGTAGGAGCGGACTTTCTCCATATGATATGGACTTGTCCAGAACTTATAAACTACTGGAATACTATTAATAGTTGTATTATGTATAAACTAAAAGTTCGAATCCCTTTTGAACCACAAGTATTTGTGCTTAATGATCTTTCCAAATTAAACAATCACAAGTATCAAAAGATTTTCTTGAGCAGAATATTGATGCTGGCTAGAGTCTTGGTCAGTCGGACCTGGTTTGCTCGATTCACTCCAGATATAAATACATGGATAAATTTAGTTGTTAAGGTAAAAAATTATGAGAAAATTATGTACAAACAGAGGGAAGCTGAGGACAAGTGGATTAAGATATGGGGTGGCTGGAGGACTGATTAGTTGAGGTCAAATTGTTTTATTTTTTGGGGTTCTATTTTGATGCACCACAGGTAAGGGGGGAGGGGGGGTTGGGGGGGGAATTGTATCTCCTTTTCTTACTCTGTAATGTTTTGATAAATTATCTAATAAAGACAAAAAGTTATTAAAAAAAAAAAGGTCATGCGAGTGACCGATGTAGTTTGGAGGAAGAGGCGGTGGTCGCACAGAGCCACCAGCACAGCAGAAGGGTGCAAAGGCGGAGCGGCCGTCCTCTAGACAGTACGCCTCCTACTGCCCACCGCAGTAAGGGACCGAGCACACCAAAGCCAGCTCCAAGTAGTTCCCTGGCGTGGCACTTCTTCAGACAATGTGCTGACGACAAGACATGAGTGGCTTGCACGCTGTGCAATCAGAGCCTGAAGCGAGGCATAAACGTTCTAAACCTGAGCACAACCTGCATGACCAGGCATTTAAGTACAAAGCACGAGCTGCAGTGGAGTAGACACCTCAAAAACCAAATAAGGTCTCTGGCTCCTCCTGCTTGCTCTTCTGCAGTCTTGGCCTCTTCATCCACCTCTGGAGTGACAGTGCCACCTGCCACCCCGCAAACAGAGGATCTGCTAGCAACACCAACACCTGGGTCACCAAGCATCTCCACAATGTCCCACAGAAGCGTTTAGCTCTCCATCTCCCAAACGCTGGAGAGGAAGAGGAAGTACCCCCGTACCCACCCACGATCCCTAGCCCTGAATGCCAGCATTCCGTCTGGTGGAGACGGATAGTTTTAAGGCCTTATGGTGGTGGCTGTCCCACAGTATGTTGTGCCCAGCCGCCACTACTTTTCAAGGCAAGCCATCCCTTCCCTGCACAACCAAGTAGGGGAGAAAATCAGGTGTGCACTGCGCAACGCCATCTGTGTCAAGGTGCACCTGACTACGGATACGTGGACCAGTAAACACGGTCAGGGCCGTTATATCTCCATAACAGCACACTGGGTAAATGCAGTGGCGGCTGGGACTGAGGCGGATAGCAGTTTGGCGCATGTCCTTCCACCACCGAGGATTGCAGGGCGCTTCAGTTTGCCTCCTGTTGCTTCCTCCATTTACTCTGCTTCCTCATCCTCTACCAGCTCCTCATCCGGTCAGCGTAACACCTTCACCACCAACTTCAGCACAGCCAGGGGTAAACGACATCAGGCAGTTTTAAAACTTATCTGTTTGGGGGACAAACCCCACACCGCGCAGGAGCTGTGGACGGGCCTTTAACAACAACACAATGAGTGGTTTGTGCCAGTCAGCCTCAAGCCCGGCCTGGTGGTGTGCGATAATGGGCGAAATCTCGTAGCAGCTCTGGGACTAGCCAGTTTGACGCACATCCCTTGCCTGGTGCATGTGCTGAATTTGGTGGTGCAGAGATTCCTTAAAAATTACCCCGATATGTCAGAGCTGCTGCATAAAGTGCTGGGCGTCTGTGCGTGCTTTCGGCGTTCTCACCCTGCTGCTGCTCGTCTGTCAGTGCTGCAGCGTAACTTCGGCCTGCCCGCTCACCGCCTCATATGCGACGTGCCCACAAGTTGGAACTCCACCTTGCACATGCTGCAGTGGCGTATCTATCACAAGGCAAACAAGGCATTTGCCTAGGGCGGCACTTGCCAATGGGGCAGCAAAATGCCTTGTTTGCCCCTTGTCCCATCAGTCTTATCTGCCTCCGGTATACTCAGAAGATCAGATGGTATATTCTAACCCCCAGGCGTTCCCATGCTGACAGGGACGCTTGCCTGGGGGTTAGAATATACAGGGCCCCGCCGCTCACAGGAAAACATTTAAAAACGAATCAGTAACCTTAACTTTATTCATTGGTGATGTCTTTACTGTATACCTTACTCTGTCTTTCAGCTCCGGTAACAGCAGGCAGTACGGGCAGGCGGCGCTCACTCACTGACGTCACGCGTCTGCGCCGCCTAGTGGGAGGAGCAGGCGCGTGACGTCAGTGAGTGAGCGCCGCCCGCCCGCACTGCCTGCTGTTACCGGAGCTGAAAGACAGAGTAAGGTATACAGTGAAGAGATCACCAATGAATAAAGTTAAGGTTACTGATTTGTTTTTAAATGTTCTCCTGTGAGCGTCAGGGGGAGGAGGAATCTGTGGATGGCACCATTTAGGGGAGGGGGGGAGGAATCTGGATGGCACCGTTTAGGGGAGGGGGGGGGAGGAATCTGTGGATGGCACTGTTTAGGGGAGGGGGGGAGGAATCTGTGGATGGCACCGTTTAGGGGAGGGGGGGAATCTGTGGATGGCACTGTTTAGGGGAGGGGGGGGAGGAATCTGTGGATGGCATCGTTTAAGGGAGGGGGGGAGGAATCTGTGGATGGCACCGTTTAGGGGAGGGAGAGAGGAATCTGTGGATGGCACCGTTTAGGGGAGGGGGGGAGGAATCTGTGGATGGCACCGTTTAGGGGAGGGGGGGAGGAATCTGTGGATGGCACGGTTTAGGGGAGGGGGGGAGGAATCTGTGGATGGCACCGTTTAGGGGAGGGGGGGAGGAATCTGTGGATGGCACCGTTTAGGGGAGGGGGGGAGGAATCTGTGGATGTCACCGTTTAGGGGAGGGGGGGAGGAATCTGTGGATGGCACCGTTTAGTGGAGGGGGGGTAGGAATCTGTGGATGGCACCGTTTAGGGGAGGGGGGGAGGAATCTGTGGATGGCACCGTTTAGGGGAGGGGGGGAGGAATCTGTGGATGGCACCGTTTAGGGGAGGGGGGGGAGGAATCTGTGGATGGCACCGTTTAGGGGAGGGGGGGGAGGAATCTGTGGATGTCACCGTTTAGGGGAGGGGGGGGAGGAATCTGTGGATGGCACCGTTTAGTGGAGGGGGGGAGGAATCTGTGGATGGCACCGTTTAGGGGAGGGGGGGGGAATCTGTGGATGGCACCGTTTAGGGGAGGGGGGAGGAATCTGTGGATGGCACCGTTTAGGGGAGGGGGATCTGTGGATGGCACTATTTAGGGGAGGGGGATCTGTGGATGGCACTATTTAGGGAAGGGGGATCTGTGGATGGCACTATTTAGGGGGGAGATCTGTGGATGGCACTATTTAGGGGGGGGATCTGTGGATGGCACTATTTAGGGGGGAGATCTGTGGATGGAACTATTTAGGGGAGGGGGATCCGTGGATGGCACTGTTTAGGGGAGGGGGATCCGTGGATGGCACTGTTTAGGGGAGGGGGATCCGTGGATGGCACTGTTTAGGGGAGGGGGATCCGTGGATGGCACTGTTTAGGGGAGGGGGATCCGTGGATGGCACTGTTTAGGGGAGGGGGATCCGTGGATGGCACTGTTTAGGGGAGGGGGATCCGTGGATGGCACCGTTTAGGGAAGGGGGATCTGTGGATGGCACTGTTTAGGGGCGGGGGATCCGTGGATGGCACTATTTAGGGGAGGTGGATCCGTGGATGGCACTATTTAGGGGAGGGGGATCTGTGGATGGCACTGTTTAGGGGGGATCTGTGGATGGCACAGAGGAAGGGGTGTGGTTTAGAGAGAAAGGGGTTTGGCCTTGACAGGAAGGGGTGGGTCAAATTTATATTAGGGGGGTGCCCGAGTTTAGTCTCGCCTAGGGCAGCACAAAACCAAGATACACCACTGACATGCTGCCCAGACTGTGCGAGCAGCAGCAGGCTATAGTGGAGTTTCTTAAAATATATAGTAAAAATGGCGGCTCTCCACTGGTTTTCTGAAAGCAGGTGCTCTTGCTCAATGTGACTCACCCTCGTCACTTGTGAATAGATTTAAAATGTATAAAGATAGTGAGCAGGCACTCTATTTATGGGTTCATGGAAAGGCAATTTTATTCATTAAAAATAACATGGATATGTAAGACAATAGATAGCAACAATATAACGACAATTAAGAACAATGTGACAAGGATAAATAATATAACAAATGATAATATAGCAGCAATTCACCAGTTGATAATATATAGCACCAATGGTAGCAGTATCAATAGTATATCACAATTAGTCCGTAGCAAAATTGTTAGCAGCAGTTGGTAATGATATGCAGCAAAATACTTTCTTATAGGATTGGATTCGTGGCAATTATTCCATGTGTATGCGCCACTATTCCTATGGATGCAATGTGTGACAGCAATGTAACAACAATATTCTTGGTTGTAGCAGTTATTGAAAAAACTTTCAATTAGTCGCTGAATGTCTCCTTATATTCCTTTTGTACAATGCACATGCTTAAAATAAAAATGCGGAGTCTTCTATTCTACATATTAAGTGGAGTTTCAGCTGCAGCACGCACGGGTTAATCGCTCGGCTGAACAGCACCACTTCACCACCAATGACTGGGCCTCCATGCGAGACCTGTGTTCCTTGTTGCGCTGTTTCGAGTACTCCACCAACATGGCCAGTGCCGATAACGCCGTTCTCAGCGTTACTATCCCACTTCTATGCCTCCTTGAAAAAACGCTCTTGGCGATGATGGAAGAGGATGTGGCACAGGAGGAGGAGGAAGAGGGATCATTTCGTAGGGTTTCCGGACAGTCATTACCAAGTGGCTCCGAGGGTGGGTTCCTGCACCCACAAACCCAAGGTACACAATTGTCCAGCCAGGGCACAGTTCTGGAGGATGACAAGGTGGAGGATGAAGAGGAGGAGATGGAGGAGGAGGAACCATGTTCACAGCAGGATGGCACCCAGACCAGCTCATGGCCATCACTGGTGCGTGGATGGGGGGATACAGAGGACACAGACGATACACCTCCTACAGAGGACAGCTTTTCGTTGCCTCTGGGCAGCCTGGCACACATGAGCGATTACATGCTGCAGTGTCTCTGCAACGACCGCCGAGTTGCCCACATTCTAACTTGTACTGATTACTGGGTGGCCACGCTGCTGGATCCCCGTTACAAGGACAAGGTACCGTCCTTAATTCCGTCACTGGAGCGTGATCGTAAGATGCGCGAGTACAAGAGCACGCTGGTAAACGCGCTGCTGGTGGCATTCCCAACTGACAGCGGGGGCACAGTGGAAGCACAAGACGAAGGCAGAGGAAGAGGTCGCCAACGCAGCTGGGGCACTGCCAGCACCTCAGAAGGCAGGGTTAGCATGGCCGAAATGTGGAAAAGCTTTGTCAACACGCCACAACAACCAGCACCACCAGCTGATATGGAACGTCTTAGCAGGAGGCAGCATTTCACCAACATGGTGCACACGCCTACACGTACTGAATGACGGGTCTGCCCCCTTCAACTTCTGGGTCTCCAAATTGGGCACATGGCCTGAGCTTGCCCTTTACACCTTGGAGGTGCTGGCCTGCCCTGCAGCCAGTGTATTATCTGAACGTGTGTTTAGCATGGCAGGGGGCGTCATCACAGACAAGCGCAGCCGCCTGTCCACAGCCATTGTGGACAAGCTCACGTTCAAATGAACCAGGCATGGATCCCTCAGGACTTGACCTTGTGCAGAATAGACATGTATACCGGCACTAACCAGCCATTGTTATACTGCAGCGAAATTGCTCATTTTGTATTTTGGATATTTCACACTCTTTTGGAGTGTACCTTCATTTTAAAAAATTAAATTAAAACCAAAAACCTGTGTTGGCTATCTCGTCCTCCTCCACCGCCGCTTCCACCTACTCCGCTACTTCCACCACCTCCTCAAACTCCTACTCCATATGGAACTCCAACTCATAAATAAATAGTTTTTTTTTTGTACGTGTTTTATTTTATATCATTTCACTACTTTGTAATTTACATTTTCTGGTGAATTCACCAATTTTTGGGTGTATAGTACCAGTGCTATACCTAGCAGGCTGGTTAAAAAAAAAATTGTCATTAACATTTTCTGGTGAAATTAACCAATTTTTGGGTGTATAGTACCACTGCTATACCTAGTAGGCCGGTTAAAAAAAAAAAATATATGTCATTAACCTTTTCTGGTGAAATTAACCAATTTTTGGGTGTATAGTACCACTGCTATACCTAGTAAGCCGTCTAAAAAAATAAAATAAATTGTCATTAACATTTTCGGCTGAAATTCACCAATTTTTGGGTGTACAGTACCACTTCTATACCTAGTAGGCCGGTTAACAAAAAAAAAAAATTTGTCAGTTACATTTTCAGTTGAAATTCAACAATTTTTGGGTGTACAGTACCACTGCTATACCTAGTAGGCCGGTTAACAAAAAAAAAAAATTTGTCAGTTACATTTTCAGTTGAAATTCAACAATTTTTGGGTGTGAAGTACCACTGCTATACCTAGTAGACAGGTTAAACAATAAAACAATTTGTCTGTTACATTTTCGGGTGAAATTAACCAATTTTTGGGTGTATAGTACCACTGCTAAACCTAGTAGGCCGGTTAACGAAACAGAAAAATTTGTCAGTTACATTTTCTGGTGAAATTCGGCAATTTTTTGATTCAATGCTTAAATTTAAACAAGTTGGACCGCATTTAAGCTTCAATACTTTGTCCCACATTTCCGCTATACTCTTTTGGCCAACATTTGCGCCTCAATAGCTTTTCCCACATTTCTTCTCGATCCCAATTTTTTAAAATAAATTTATCTCCCTTAAATTTGGTCTCTTTTTCTCACGTGCCCTCTCCGGCCTGGAACCCTGATTCCCTGCCACCCGTAATCACCATGGTAGGCGCATAAAAGAACATCGAAAGTTGATAGAGCAGATATCAAATTGGATCGTGAACATCACGGGGACGTGCGACATGGTGGGGCAGTAAGTATGCACACGCCTACACGAACTAACTGACAGGGGTCAGCCCCTACAACTTCTGGGTCTCCAAATTGGGCACATGGCCTGAGCTTGCCCTTTACACCTTGGAGGTGCTGGCCTGCCCTGCAGCCGGTGTATTGTCTGAACGTGTGTTTAGCACGACTGGAGGGTTATATTTCCCAATGTTTTGGGGTGTACCCTAATTTAAAAAAATATAAATAAATTTTAAAACAAAAAGCAGTGTAGGCTACCTCCTCCTCCTCCACTTCCACCTACACCGCCACATCCACCGCCTCCTCAACCTCCTACTCCATATGGACCTGGTCCTCCTACATCAAGATTATTATTTTTTATTTTTACGTATTTTATGTTATTTATCATAAAGTAATTTCCCTATCCACATTTGCTTGCAGAGCACTTGCCATGCTCTTAACCACATTTTGACGACATTTGCAGCCCTCTAGCCCTTTCCATGACATTTTTACAGCCATTTTAGTGCTCAAAAGTTCGGGTCCCCATTGACTTCAATGCGGTTCGGGGTCAAGTTCGGGTCCCAAACTCGAACTTTTTTCTGAAGTTCGGCCGAACCCGTCGAACCCGAACATCGAGGTGTCCGCTCAACTCTACCCTTAATCAGTATTTTGTGGAAGCAGGTATATCACACCTCTTAATCAGTTTTTTTGGGGGCAACGGGTATATCACACCAGTTGCAATTAGTTATTCCAATAGCGTTTGTCCCTCTACTCTAGCTGCGGTATCTCAGCAGAACCACACACAACTGTTGCACAATACAAATGCACTATAATATACTTTCTATGTTAAGAAGGTATATTAAAGGTATATCACACCCCTCAATCATTTTTTTGGGGGGAGCAAAAGGTATTTCACACCAGTTGCAATTAGTTATTCCAACAGCGTTTGTCCCTCTATATAGCTGCGGTATCGCAGCAGAACTGCACACAACTGCTGCACAATACAAATGCACTATAATATGCTTTCTATGTTAGAAAGTATATTATAATTATATTACAACCCTCAGTATGTCACACCTATAGCAGTCCTTAAAAGGACTTTTGTGGCCCTATTAGCTAGCGTTTAGTGTCCCTAACAGTCTGTCCCTGCTCCACACAGCAACCTCTCCCTACACTGGCAAAAAAAAGAATGTAAAATGGCTGCCAGATCGGGTTTATTTATAGGGTAGGGGGGGTGTCCATGTGCTGAAACTTCTCAATTGGCTGTCCTGTCCCACCTGATGGATGGTCACAGAACTGGGATTCCAGCATACCATGGGTAACTTATGTTTTGTTTCATGCATGGCTAGTTTATTATTTTAGTGTTACTGCTTACACATAGCATACTTGCTTCGCCCCTACTTGTGATACAACTTGGTCATCTGTATTCATCTGACGGTCATTTTTGTTACCTTAGGTGAGCAAGTTTGCTATGTGTGACAATACTGACTCTTTACATGCATGCTGCATACATATGTCTATAGGTCACTTTGGGCGAACATACAGCTCTCCCATCTTTATGCGGCTTGATACCCAGTGTTTGTGACCCCTCTTCCCTGTTAGTCGGGTATATGTGAGGGTGCTTGCTCATGGTCCCGCTACACGGGGCGTCCCATCCCCCTTTACCTTGTGCCTTTGTGTCATATTTATTGTTATTGAATTGTGTCTCAATAAACTACATATATTTTATATGTGTGTTCTCTCATTCTCTATGGGGTTATTGTTTTTTTTTTGTTGGTTGGCTCAGTATATTATACAAGACCCCAGTGTATTTTATACACCTAATTTGAGTTTGTCTTATAGGTTGGTCTAACCACCTGATGGATGTGTCATGGGTCAAAGTTTGGCACAATGCAAAAGAATATGGCGCCGACGGACATCGCAATATGTTCGCATGTTCGGCGAACGAGCAAAGTTTGCCGCAAAACGACCGCCGGGTAAACCGGCAAGGCCATCTCTACTTGGGGAGAACAGGCAAAAACTTTTTTTTTCTTAGTCAACTGTGTAATATAAGTAATTATTTCTGAGACATTCTTAATGAAGGTTCTATAAAAATTGGCAAAACCTATGAAATGTTGAACATCTTTTATGCTATTAGGGGTAGGCCAGTTTACTATTGCTTTAATCTTGCTAGAGTCCATGTGTAGACCATGAGGTGAAATTATTTAGCCAAGGAATTGGATCTCAGTCTGGTGAAATTCCCATTTTTCAGTCTTAATGTAAAGTTGATTCTTTCTTCGACATTCCAAAATGAGTCTCACATGTCTCTGATGTTCTTCCATAGAGTTGGAGAAGATCAAGATATAGTCCAAATAGATGACTACGAACTGATTCAGAAGATCTCTGAAGATATCATTGACGAGATGTTGAAAAGTGGCTGGGGTATTGCAAAGACCAAAAGGCATAATAAGATATTCAGAATTTCCGTAACGTGACCTAAAAGCTGTCTTCCATTCATCTCCAGATCTGATACGGACCAGGTTATAGGCGCATCGCAGGTCTAACTTGGTAAAAAAAAATTTGCATGTCGCACTCTTGGGGATCAATGGTAGAGGATAACAGTTTTTGATTGTAATTTTGTTAAGTTCTCGGTGTCACGCCTTGCCCTGTGAATGTGCGGAGATCTGCCAGGCTGGCTGCACATGTCTGACTCTTCTCTTTGTTTTGGTTTTGAGCTGGATCCACCTTCCCTTAGGTGTACTGGGTTGATTGTTAGCGAGGCTATTTATTCCTCCTTCTCCCAGTGGCCTGTACGGGTTATAGTTCATTCTTGTGGGCTTTGGATGTGCTGTGGATCATCTGCTCCAGCTCAGCTCAAGGTATTTTCTTCCTAGCTTGGGCCTAGTAAATTGTTCTGGTTGTTTTCCCTGCTTCCTACCTACCGTGACATTATAACCCGCCACAAAACTGGCATTTCCCTGCTGTTTGCGAAATTAAGGCTATGGATGCTTTGGTTGATCGCATGCAGGGATTATCGCTGGAGGTTGTTGATCTCCGCAGTTCTGTTGAATGCTCTGGCGCCATTGGAGGATATCAGGTCTGCTTTGAGCCCAAAGTCTCTCTCCCTGATAGGTTCTCAGGGGGTGTGATGACTTTATTCGGGTCAGGGAGTCCTGCAGGTTGTATTTTTGTCTGCGGCCGATGTCATCTGGTGACGAGAATCAAAGAGTGGGGATCATTATATCTCTGCTCAAAGGGGATGCGCAGTCCTGGGCTTTTTCTCTGCCGACCGGTGGATGAATTTTTTTAGAGCCTTGGGCTTGATTTATGATGACCCAGACCGGGTCTCAATGGCTGAATCTAAGTTGCGCAGTTTGTTACAGGGAGAACGTACTGCGGAGTCGTATTGTGCAGAATTTAGAAGATGGGCAACTGACTCGGGGTTGAATGATCCTGCACTCCGGAGTCAGTTTTGTCAGGGGCTATCTGAGAGGTTGAAAGATGCCCTTGCTTTTCATGAATATCCCAATTCATTAGAGACGGCCATGTCTTTGGCAGTGCGGCTTGATAGACATCTTAGAGAGAGGTATAAGATTCCTCTCGAGCGGGGGGTCCTGTCTGAAAGTGGATCCATCCCACCTATTCCCCGGGGAAATATGACATTTGAATCTAGGGCAGGAGAAGAGCCTATGCAGTTGGGCCAGATTTCCTTTCGCTCAGGTGATAGGAACTTTAGGAAGCTGAATAAGCTATGTTACTGCTGTGGTAAAGAAGTTAAATTTGTTTATGCATGTCCTTTTGTTAAACCTCAAAACGGTAATGAAAAACTACAGACATATTCACATAAAGAGAAAGAAAAAACCTCCCTGACTCTTGGTAGTGTGAATGGGGAGTCTGAGCAAGCTAATATGCATTCTCCCTGCAATACCCATTTCCTCCTGTCTGCCTGAAAATTTTGATTTTGACGTATTTGTTGACAGTGGTGCGGGGGTAAACCGTATTGACTTCTCCAAAATTTTGGTTTTAGAACTAACGCATTAGAAAAGGTAATACCAGTGTTTGCTATTGATTCCACCCCTCTCTCACAAAAGAGTCTTACTCATATCGTTCATAACATTCAGTTAAGGGTGGGTGATTAACATGTTGAGTCCATTTCTTGTTTTGTTATGAGGGGCTTGCCTGCTCCGATGGTTCTAGGTTTATCATGGTTGATAAAACATAACCCTACTATTGACTGGCAAACAAGACAAATCAGTAAGTAGCTGGAGTGAATTTTGTAAGGACAACTGTCTCTGTACTTGTATCTCAGGGGTGTCAACTACGGTCCTACCTCAGTTTCTCTCAGATTTTTTGGACGTATTCCCGAAGGGTGGAGCTCAGGAGCTGCCCACCCATCGAGAATATGATTGTCCGGTCAATCTCATCCTTGGAGCTAAACTGCCAAAATCTCGGTTATACAACCTTTCCCAACCAACAAGAGAGGCTATGCGGAAGTATATTGCCGAGAGTTTGTCAAAGGGACATATTAGGCCATCCAAGTACCCTGTGGCCACCGGCTTCTTTTTCATAAAAAAGAAAGACTGATCACTTACACCGTGTTTGGATTTCCGGAAATTGAATCTTATTACGGTCCGTTATCCGTATCCCCTTCCTTTGATTTCTGATCTATTTGATCAAATTGTCGGAGCCAATGTGTTCTACAAGTTAGATTTAAGAGGAGCCTGTTATTTATCTTGATGTCATACTAATTTACTCACCCGATTTGGAGACCCATCAGGATCACGTGAGACAGGTGTTGTCGATCCTTTGGGAGAATAAATTGTATGCAAAACTGGAAAAATGTGTATTTGCTGTCCAGGAGTTACAGTTTTTGGGATACCTGCTTTCTTTTCTCATTTTCGTATGGACCCTGAAAACGTCCGGGCGGTACTGGAGTGGGACTGGCCTGAGAATCAGAAAGCTCTGATGCAGTTTTTGGGTTTTACCAATTACTACAGAAAATTCGTCTTGAATTATTCCACCATTGTAAAACCTTTGACAGATATGACTAAAAAAGGCGCCGACCTCTCTGTCTGGTCGGATGAGGCATTACAGGCCTTTTCTGCTATAAAAAAATGTTTTGCGTCTGCTCCCATTCTAAAGCAACCAGATGTGTCTCAACCGTTCGTAGTGGAGGTTGATGCATCAGAAGTGGGGGTCGGAGCAGTTCTGTCGCAGGGTCCATCCCCTAGCAAATGGCATCCGTGTGCTTTTTTCTCCCAAAAATTCTCTGCTGCTGAAAGAAATTATGATGTGGGAGATAGAGACTTACTGGCCATTAAATTGGCCTTTGAAGAATGGCGTCACTGGTTGGAAGGGGCTACTTATCCTATTACGGTATATACTGACCACAAGAATTTGGCTTACTTGCAGTCTGCTAAGCGCCTGAATCCTAGACAAGCTAGGTGGTCACTGTTTTTTACTAGGTTCAATTTTGTGGTCACCTTTCGCCCTGGGGTTAAAAACATCAAAGCAGATGCATTGTCACAAAGTTTTCCTGGGGGGAGTGATTCGGAGGATCCCGCTCCGATTTTGGCTGATGGGGTGGTGGTTTCTGCTCTGTACCCAGAGTTGGAGATGGAGGTGTTGGGGGCCCAGGAGGAGGCTTCTGATTCCTATCCTCCAGGCAAGTTGTTTGTTCCTGCTGAACTGCGATACAAGGTGTTCAAGGAACATCATGATACGGTCCTTGTGGGACATCCTGGAAACAAATCCACCATAGATCTTATTTCCCTGAGATTCTGTTGCCCAGGGTTGTGCAAGGGTGTGGAGGGTTATGTGGCAGCTTCTGAAACCTGGCACGGGCGAAGGTGGCTCACACTCGGCCTTCAGGATCCCTTCTTCCTTTGTCCATCCCGTCTCGTCCTTGGACACATTTGTCCATGGACTTTATTACCGATTTACCGAGTTCCTCTGGGAAAACTGTGATTTTTATGGTAGTGGACCGCTTCAGTAAGATGGCCCACTTTGATAACATTGTAAAACTACATGGCATTTCCTCTGATGTGGTGTCTGATAGGGGGACACAATTTGCTTCCAGGTTTTGGAGGGCATTTTGCTCTCGTCTGGGAATTCAACTTTTTTGGCGCATATGGTTTTCACCTACAGTTTGGTACCTTTTCTGGGACTGGATCTTCTGAAGATCTTCTTTACTGGAAGTTAGACGACTGGAACACCTATCGGCTACTCTGCTCACCTCGATTGGCAAGTTTGACCGTGTCTGGAGAGAATGGGATTTGGTGTTCGGAGAATCGAATTGAATTGTCCCCTACCCCAACCTTGGTGTATCTTGTTGCTCCCCTTTGTCTGTCTTTCTTTTCTCTTTCTCTGCATCTTTATGTCCTCATAAACATTATAGGTCTACTGACATCCTGTCATAAGAGGTTGATTGTACTCTGACGATTCCTAATACTATATTATATATGCATAGATACTATATTTGTATTTTTGTGGCATATACATTTGCTTCTGTATACGAGCTTTGATGTCTCTTCCTATTGCTTTCCAATGTGCTAATGTAACATAAATAACATATACACATGATATTGCTTTCCATATGTTTATTATTGAAAATGTAATGATAAATAAACAATTGGAAAAAAAAGAACATCCTCCGCTGGGAAGCTTATTTCTTTGGTTTACCAGTTGATAACAGGGTTCTGTGCTTGCAACCAGGGTAGGCCTAGAATAACAGGGAAATGTGGAAGAGATCAACAGAAACGATAGGACTTTACGGTGATGGGGTGCTATAATGATTTCAAGTGGTTCCATCTCTTGATCCACTGGCACTGAGCTCAGTGGAGATCCATCTATGGTCTCCATTACCATGGGTGAGAATTTTTTCTGAAATTTAACCCCATGCCTTTGAGCAAAAGAAAGATCCATGAAATTGCCAATAGCCCCGGAGTCCATCATGTCAGAGGTGGATATCCACTGAGAGTTAATCAAGAACTTAAGGGGAAGGAAGCAATGGGAGTCTTTATTCTCTTTCTTAACCCCTTAAGGACACGGACATATTTCACCGTAAGGACCAGGCCATTGTTTGCAAATCTGCCCAGTGTCACTTTATGTGTGAATAACTTTTAAACGCTTTTACTTATCCAGGCCATTCTGAGACAGTTTTTCATCACATGTTGTACTTCATGACACTGGTAAAATGGAGTCGAAAAAATTCATTTTTAATTATAAAAAAATACCAAATTTACCCAAATTTTTTAAAAATTTGCAAATTTCCAAGTTTCAATTTCTCTACTTATATAATACATAGTAATACATAGTAATACCTCCAAAAATAGTTATTATTTTACATTCCCTATGATCCCTTGGATCATTTTGGGAATGCCATTTTATTTTTGGGGACGTTACTGTCATGGAACCATGGACCAGACGTACAACAGAGATAAGTGGAAATAGAAGGCTTTATTGAAAATCGAGCTGTAAGCAAAAGTCCAAACGGATGGCTAAACCGAAGCAGGGTCTTGCGAAGCCAGAGGTCAGGAACCAGAAGGGTAGTCAGACGAAGCCTGGATCAGGAACCAGCAGGGTAGTCAGACGAAGCCAGGATCAGGAACCAGCGGGGTAGTCAGACGAAGCCAGGATCAGGAACCAGAAGCAGCAGCAGTCTTAGAAGCATGTGAACACAGGAGGACCAAGCAAGGAACTGAAGCCACAGACCTCCTATATATATGAGCTAGGCATCCAGCTCCTCCCAGTGGGAAGGAGAAGCCGCAGGGTGGGAGGCTACAAGAAACCCAGAAACCAAGATGGCCGCCAGCACATGTCAAACGAAGGAGAACAGCAAGAGGGTAAGACCATGACAGTTACAAGGCTTAGAAGTTTAGAAGCAAATCTTGAAATTTTTCAGAAAATTTCTTAAACCCACATTTTCAGGACCAGTTCAGGTCTGAAGTCGCTTTGTGAGGCTTACATAATAGAAACCACCCAAAAATGACCCCATTTTACAAACTACACCCCTCAAGGTAATTAAAACTGACTTTACAAACTTTGTTAAGCCTTTAGGTGTTCCACAAGAATTAATGGAAAATAGAGATGATATTTCAGAATTTCACTTTTTGGGCAGATTTTCCATTTTAATAATTCTTTTTCCAGTTACAAAGCAAGGGTTAACAGCCAAACTAAACTCAATATTTATGGCCCTGATTCTGTAGTTTATAGAAACACCCCATATGTGGTCGTAAACTGGTGTACAGGCACACGGCAGGGCGCAGAAGGAAAGGAACACCATAAGGTTTCTAGAAGGCAAATTTTGCTGGATTGGTTTTCAGACACCATGTCCCATTTGAAGCTCCCTGATGCACCCCTAGAGTAGAAAAAGTTACTCTTTTTTGGAAACTACAGGATAAGGTGGCAGTTTTGTTGGTACTATTTTAGGGTACATATGTATTTTGGTTGCTCTATATTACACTTTTTGGTAGGCAAAGTAACAAAAAATAGAAATTCTGAAATGTTATCTCCATTTGCCATTAACTCTTGTGGAACACTTTAAGGGTTAACAAAGTTTTTAAAATCAGTTTTGAATACCTTGAGGGGTGTAGTTTCTTAAATGGTGTCACTTTTTGAAGTTTCTACTCTAGGGGTGCATCAGGGGGGCTTCAAATTGGACATGGTGTCAAAAAACCAGTCCAGCAAAAACTGCCTTCCAAAAACCATATGGCGTTCCTTTCCTTCTGCGCCCTGCCGTGTGGCCATACAGCAGTTTACGACACAATAATATCATTTTTGAAACAAAAAAAAATCATGTTTTAGTGTCTCCATAGTCTGAGAGCCATAGTTTTTTCAGTTTTTAGGCGATTGTCTCAGGTTGGGTATCATTTTTGCGGGATGAGATGACGGTTAGATTGGCACTATTTTGGGGTGCATATGACTTTTTGATCGCTTGCTATTACACTTTTTGTGATGTAAGGTAACAAAAAAATAGCTTTTTTGACACCATTTTTATTTAATTTTGTTTACAATGTTCACCTGAGGGGTTAGGTCATGTGGTATTTTTATAGAGCAGGTTCTTACGGACGTGGCAATGCCTAATATGTATACCTTTTTTTTATTATTTAGGTTTTACACAATAATATCATTTTTGAAACAAAAAAAACATGTTTTAGTGTCTCCATAGTCTGAGAGCCATATTTATTTTTATTTTTTTGACAATGTTTTTTTGGTCTTATGTAGGGTATCATTTTTTGCGGGATTAGGTGACGGTTAGATTGATCGCTTGGTGTTGCACTTTTAGTGACGTAAGGTGACGAAACAAAGCACAGATTTTATTTTATTTATTTGACAGTGTTCACCTGAGGGGTTATGTCATATGATATATTTATAGAGCCGGTCATTATGGACGTGGCGATACCTAATATGTATACTTTCTTTTATTTTTTTAAGTTTTACACAATAATATAATTTTTTAAACAAAAAAAATCATGTTTTAGTGTCTGAGGGTCATAGTTTTTTCAGTTTTTGGGCAATTGTCTTAGGTAGGGTATAATTTTTGTGGGATGACGGTTAGATTGGCACTATTTTGGGAGGCATACAACTTTTTGATCGCTTGCTATTACACTTTTTGTGATGTAAGGTGACAAAAAAGGCTTTTTTGACACCGTTTTAATATATTTTTTTACGGTATTCACCTTAAGAGTTTAGGTCATGTGGTTTTTTTATAGCGCAGGTTCTTACGGACGCGGCGATACCTAATATGTCTACTTTTATTTATTTTTCCGTTTAACATAAAAAAGCATTTTTGAAACAAAAAAAATCATGTTTTAGTCTGAGAGCCATATTTTATTAATTTTTTGGGACATTGTCTCATGTAGGGGCTCATTTTTTGCGGAATGAGGTGACGGTTTGATTGGTACAATTTTGGCATACATACGACTTTTTTGAAAAGTAACATGACTGTTTTATAGATCAGGTCGTTACGGACGCGGTGATATCAAACATGTGTAGGGAATTTTTATTTTTATTTTTTTTGATCAGTAATAAAATTTTTATTTTATTTTTTGATCCAGACCCACTTGGTTCTTGAAGATCCAGTGGGTCTGATGTCTGTATAATACAATACAGTACACTATATAGTGTACTGTACTGTATTTTCACTTTACTTAGTCTGATCAGACTTGATCAGCCCCATGGACAGCCGGAAGCCTGTGAAGGTGTCCGGTTGCCATGGTAACCATCACTCGCTGCCACAACAGAGCAGCGGGAGATGGGGAGGGAGGGAGGCCCTCCCCATCACGAATCGGGGGCTGAATCGTCAAGAATCAGGGGCTGAAGAGGCACAGCAGCCCTCGATGGGAGAGGGAGGGAGCTCCCTCCCTGTTAACCCCCTTCCATATAGCGATCCCTATGAACCGCGGCATGGAAGGGGTTAAACGGCTGACATCACAGCACAGATGTCAGCGATTTCAAGCAGAGTGTCAGCAATGTGCTGACACTCTGCTTGCTAACCGCTCGGCCATCCTGTAAATGATAGGGAGGGCGGGCGGATGATCACGGACCACAGGGATCAGAAACTTCCGAAAACGCTGCAAACCGCAGGTCTGAATTGACCTGCGGTTTGCAGCGATCGCCAATTCTCCATCTAAAAAGTCAGGATCTGTAATAGCTGCTACCAACCTCCGCGGACTGTTAGGGCAGTTGATAAGGAAGTGGTCAGACGTTCCACAGTAAAAGCATAGACTTTCCTGGAGCCTGTGCTCCTTTCGATCAACGCTTTCACGTCTTGGAATCTACTTGCATAGACTCACTTCCTGATTTTCTGTGAATCTTTTTTTGGGGTTCCTTGGAAATGGAGACAGGAAAGAAGGGGGACTGCATTTCTCTTGCCGTCGTTCAGACAGTCGGGTATTGATTCGAATGCAATGGTTAATAACAGCATCCAAACCTAAAGGGAATTCTGCATGGGCAAGTTCATCTTTAATGCGCTGCATAGTCCTTTCCTAAAAAAAATACATTTTCACTGCGTCGTTCCAATTGGTGTCGACAGCCCACCTCTTGAACTCCATTGCATACTCTGTGACAGGGCGTCTACCCTGGCGCAATGCTAGTAATGCTGCTTCAGCTGTAGCACCTCGATTGGGATTGTCAAACATTTGACTCATGGCATCGATAAAGTCCTCTAAGTGATTTAGCCGGACGTCTTGAGTCTCAATGTCACAGCGGACAGGATCTCAGATACACAGACAACCAAATACACAAGTGTCTAGGCTAGATGCTGGGGACAGGTCACCTCCTAGCACATCCCTGACTTCTCTCACTATGCTGCTAAGCCCACATTCAGACCTAGATGGTAGGAATGAAGTGTCCTCGTGCCTGGACTGCAAACGCCCTAGAATCCCTGAGATGGTGAAAGGGGAGAAGGGGCAGAAGACACACAAATAGCCTAGACCACAAACAACACAAACAGAAACAAAACTTATCTGAGCTGGAACAGACAATCCTTCCTTCCTTGAATCCAAGGCCAGACAGAATTCTATAACCCACACGGCCCTCTGGGATTGAAGGCAATTTAAGCCAATGAAGGAAGGCGGATCCAGCATGATTCCAAAACAAACAAAAGGTTAGACACATGCTGCTAATCTGACAGACCGCCACACACCGTCCGAGCAGGGCATGACACTCAATCAATGGACTAGCCTAGGCAATGGCTTTATGTGTCAGCAGCATAATAATACATAAGACTTCTATCAGTAGGAAACTGAGTTGAATACACATCAAAGTATAGCCTACATTGATTGAGGAATCCCCGGAATTTGTTGCGATCTCCGCCAAATCTGAATGGTGGCAACTTAGGGGTCATTGCAGGCACTGTAGCGGGTGGTACAGAAACTCGATTCTCCAAGTGGACTATCCGGTCAGATAATGTCTGCACAGTACCACGTAGCTCTTGAATTGCTTGTCCATAAATTTGGATGTTGTGGGAAGTCTGTCCTTCAAAGGTGTCATATTTATTTTTCAAAGTCTGCATCTCGGTGTGCATATTAGCCATAGCAGTCTGCAGTTGCTTAATGCGAACCTCTGAACTCCCATTCCTGGCGGACGCCATTTTAGGCTGTCACGATACTAGTGGAATACTGCTGGAATCCAATGGCAGGGACAAGGCCTAAACAGAGGAGGCACCGGAGTCTTGAACATGAGGTAGCAGGAATGCAGATGAAGGCAGGGATCCAGACGAGAGATCAGGGGGAAACCCAGCGAGCGGTCGGCAGGTGTCCAGGAGTAGCAGGCTAAACCGCAAGGAGAAGGAACAAACCAGAGAGCAAGTTCCCGGTGGGAGGACTGCACAAGCAGGAGCTAAAACACAATACTCAAGCAATGAGTAACAGGCTTGAGAGGTTTATATCTGAAACAGGAAAAGAGATGGCACCCAGCTGAGACACAATACACCATCTTAACTGAAGGAAAACTTAAGGGCAAGACAGTCTGAACTAAACAGACATAACAGGATGATTCCTGAGAGGTTCCTTGTTCCTGTGCTTATTAGATTGTTCATTCCTCTGACCCCGGCTTGTCTTCTGACCACTCTCTGTTTCTCGTTTGATACTGATTTGTCCATCTGGTTCTGATCTCGGTTTCTCTTCTGACCACTCTCTGTCTCTCATTTATGTACGACTCTGGTATTGTGTTTGTCTGTCTTTGTTGTCTGTCCATCTATGCACTTAAATAGCATAGGGACTGTCGACCAGTTGTGGTCTAGCTATCTAGGGCTTGCACTGAAAGTAGGTAGGGAAAGCAGACTGGGTTCTAGCCTTAGGGCTCATTGTCCTTGTCTGTCCCTACTCTACAGTAGTAACAGTAGTGCTTTAAATCTCTGAGTGAAAATATGAAATACCAATCCGAAATCTGTGTCAGGGCATCTCTAGATAGTTCATTTTTTTGGGAGGTTTGTGAAAATAGTAATATAGGTGTGTCTTACAATACAGAGGGTAGCATTTTAAATCTCTAAGTGATAACATGAACTACTAGGCAGACCTCCGTGTCGGTGCTTTACCAGTTGCATTTTTTGGGGGGTTTGGGAACATAACAATATTAGTTTGTCTTACAATACAGAGGGTAGCATTTTAAATCTCTGAGTGAAAACATGAAATACTAGTATAAAAAATCTATGTCAAGGCATCTCCAGACAGTTTTCCTATTTTTTTTGGGGGGGGGGGGGGTTTGTGAAAATAGCAATATACGTGTGTCGTACAAAACAGGGGATAGAGTTTTAAATCTCTTAGTGAATACGAGGCCGAAACCAGGTCAGTGCATCTCCAGACAGTTCAAGTTTTTTATTTTATTTTATGAAATATAGCTATACTATTGTGCAACGTTTGTCTTATAATACAGTGGGTAGTGTTTAAAATCTCTGAGTGAAAACGGGAAATACTAGACCAAGTTCCTTGTTAGGGCATCGCCAGACAGTGAAGTGTTTTTTGTTTTGTGAAATATTGCAATACAAGTGTGTAATGTGTGTTTTAAAATTTTATAATCCAGAGGGTAGCGTTTTAAAGGGGTTGTCTCACTTCAACAAAAGTCATTTATCATGTATGGGTTATAAGTGGTGTACCTCAAGGTTCAGTGCTGGGTCCTCTATTATTCATTTTTTTATTAATGATATCGAGGATGGGATTAATAGCACAATTTCTATTTTTGCAGATGACACTAAGCTGTGTCGTACTGTGCAGTCTATGGAAGATGTCCATTACATACAAGCTGACTTGAGCACTTTGAGGGAGATTTATCAAACTGGTATAAAGTAGAATTGGCTTAGTTGCCCATAGCAACTAATCAGATTCCACCTTTCATTTTTCACAGCTCCTTTGGAAAATGAAAGGAGAACTCTGATTGGTCTCTATGGGCAACTAAGCCAGGTCTACTTTACACCAGTTTGATAAATCTCGCAGTTCAGTTCTGGGCACCAGTCCATAAAAAGGAAGCTCTGCAGCTGGGAAAAGTACACAGGAGAGCAACTAAACTGATAAGGGTCATGGAGGGTCTTAGTTATGAAGAAAGATTAAAGGAATTAAATTTATTTAGTCTTGAGAAGAGATGTTTAAGGGGGAACATGATTAACCTATACAAATATATAAATGGTCCATACAAAAAATAAGGTGAAAAACTGTTCCATGTGAAATGCCCTCAAAAGACAAAGGGCACTGCCTCCGAATGGAGAAGAAAAAGTTCAGTCTCCAGAAGCGTCAAAGCTTCTTTACTGTAAGAACTGTGAATCTGTGGAATAGACTTCCTCAGGACGTGGTCACAGAAGGAACAGTCAACAGTTTTAAAAAGGGTTTAAGTAAATTACATTAATGCTTTTGAAAATGTGTAGAAATCTAAGTCTCACTTCCTTCTGGGATTCGCATCCCCACCTATCCCTTGGTTGAACTTGATGGACTTATGTCTTTTTTCAACCGTATCAACTATGTAACTATGTAGAGAAAGCCTCCTCTTTTGCTGGCTTGAATAATTTTTCCATCACATTATTCACTGCTCGTATCCATGGTTAAGACCACGCAGCAATCCAGCAGCGGTGGTCATGCTTGCGCCGGTCTCTCTAGTGGCCGGTACCATGGGACTGCACATGGGCTGGCACTTTTTCCTATAGTGTGCAAGCAAGGTCACCGCTGATGTTCTCAACCATGGAAACTAGTGTACAATATGATGAAAAAATTAATCAAGCCAGAAAAGGAGGGAATATGGGCAATCACAATACATTAGCAAGTGCATTGTTTTAATTTTCTCTACATGATAAATGCTATTTGCTGAAGTGAGACAACCCCTTTAAATCTCTGAGTGAGAACACATGAAATAGTAGGTCAAAATCTGCGTTGGGGCATCTCCACACAGTCCAAGTGTTTGTGTGGGGGTCTGGAGCGGCAAGGAGGGAGGGGGGGTTAATCTCATAGTAGGTTGACAACTTATGTTTAACACTTGAGAAAGCTTTTCTTCTGAACTGCATATTTGAATGTACTAGTGGAGCCAATATGTATTATTTTCAAAGTGTCTTCAGTGTGTTTGTAGAAAGGGGAGGGAATTTTATTGAGCCTCTCTGTCTTTAAGTTCCAGAAAACAGACTGGCAAACAATTCCATACTTTGACTGTTTACATTAGGCTCAAAAATATCAGGAATACAGGAGGGTTCGTCTTGTCCTCTCAGAGTCAAAATGTGGGTTGTGTAGCAGCACCAACTATGTGGCCAGAAGTAGTAGTAATAGCAGCAGTAGGCCACGGTTCTTCCTGGCTTCGGAAAGGAGCAACATTATTATTGAGGAAATAGAGGATGAAATAGTGGATAGGATGAGATGGAGGTGACTTCTGAGTCGGACACCGTGCTTTGGAGCCAGGGGTCAAAGCATTGCTTCTGCTCCTCCTTGCAGCTGCAGAGAAGGTTTTCAGTGTCCTGTCTGTCGTCACTGCCCCTGCCTAGTGGGGCGCCTTTCTTTTTCCTAAGAAGTGGCAAGAAAACCCCATCATGCCCTATGGCATATAGTCAAGAGTCTCCCTGTTGACGACTTGTGTGACTGCCCTGGAAAGGAGGTTCAGGAGGAAGCTGTGTTGGTGGTGGTAATAATGGCATCTTTAGCCACAGTATTGGTGGTACGGGCAGCAACAGTGGCAGTCGTGGGCAAATACAGAGTAGGGAAGGGAAGCCAGTCTGATAAAAGTGGCAGGAAGGGTGAGGGCTCCAATGATGATTGTGTGTTGGACAGGACATGGGAGCCAGATTGAGGTGCTTATGAGGAGGTGTAACACCCCAGAGTTGTGTTACTACACGCCTCTACCCCGCTACTATCTTCTAAGCACCTTTTATAATGACATAAGTCCTCCAGAAATGTGCATAAAACTATGTTAAAAGTAATTGTTCATGTAATTAGCCTGGTTATCAGCAGGTTGCAGCAACTCATTGGCAGGTACAAGTTCCAGTTTAGTGTATCTAAACTGAAATGGTTTATTCCAGCTTAGCTCCCCCTCTGTGGAGAGGTGGGCTGGACCTACATCCTGCAGTATGGGTGGAGGAGGAAGTTAGAGGGAGAGTGCCAGCCACCCCTACTAGGGGAAGGCTGTGTGATAGTGTTCAGGAGAACCCCTTCTTAGGGAAGACAGCAAGGACATAGACTCGGCTGAGACATGTCCATATATATACAAAGTCTGAGCACCTTCAACTCTGCTGGATGAAGAGAGCAGAAACTACAGACCAACTTTAGAGTTCCAGGAAAAAAGCATCCCCTAAGAAGCCATCTCTGAGATAAGTCCAGAGTCCTGGGAGAAGCCTATTCCTCCTCAGCTAGTCTGCCCCCACACAGCAGAAGTTACAGATAAGTGCAGAAGCTAATCATGCCACAGAGAACAGAGCTACCAAGCAGACATTTATCCTGCAAGCTCCACATTTAAAGCAGAAGCACTCATTCCTGCCAATCATTGCCAAAACCTGCTGGGACCAAGAGACCAAAGCTGTATACTGTTTGGATGCAAGTTACTTCAAGTAAAGCAACGTTTGAACTTCATCTAAAGGTCTGGACATTATTTATTCGGCAAAATTCCTCTATTAATCCTACTATTACTACACTCAAATTAATTGCAAGTGAGCCAGGAGTCCGGCCCTACCCAGGTAGGAGTCACCGTGACAGAACTACCACAACACATTATAGGCCATTACCCCACTCTCGCATTCCTAACCTGGGACGTGCGTTATAACACCTTGGAAGGGCCCTGGGATAGTACCCTGCGCACGCTGCAATTGGCGTCACAACAGAATATTATCCACCCGTACCTGGACACTGCAGAGGCAACATCAGAGGAGGAGGGCGGTGGCGGCAGCAGCAATAAAGAGCAGAGGCGACATATCTCCTAAAGAACCTTATCAAGGCCATATCTGCTTTGGGACCTGTTGATGTCACTGACACTGTGGGTAAATTAGGCCCAAATCGTACCAGAGCTGCTAAGCCAAGCTCGGCTGCCTCTAGTTCTGTGTAAGTATCCGGTATGGCAGTTTTTCTTCATGCAACCGGAATACAGAAGCATTGCCCTGTGCAAGCTCTGCAAGAATAAAATAAGCCGTGGGAAGCCAAACATAAACACCACAGCTCTATGGAAGCACCTGAAACAGCATCACCCCATCAGGGTTGCCAATCGTCCAGAAATTTAGACAGATGTGTCTGTGATTTTTTTTTGAGGCTGGTGGTATTTGACTACATTATTTTGGTGGTAATTATAATCATTTTACAGCTCACAGTAAATGCTGGTAATGAGTTCTTATCAGTATATTGAGCTATAGACATGTATTACTTAATATTTATCATCCATTGAGGTTTTCCAATTTGTCCGTAAAAATGTTGGTCGTCCGTGATTTTGGGATAAGTCATCCGGAAGACAGAAAAATTCTGGTTGGCAACCCTGCACCCCATCCCATGGGCAAACAAAGGTGGCAGACAGCTACCACAACAGGAGTTCTCTTCTTCACCCGGTCCCCCTTGTGGCAGCCAGGCTGCATCCATGGACAGTGTGGCATCTTTCACATTGTCCTCACTTTCTGCCTCTCTGTCACGGTCCCTCCCATGACAGAGGTGAGAAGATCGGAGAGACTGGCGGCACTTGAGGGTATCTGACAGTCTCTCTGTTTTCTCCTTGCAGTGTTGTTGTTTGGTAATGACCACACCTCTTATCAGGTGCAGCTTGTGGTCATTACTGAGGCTCTATTTAGTTCTGACTCATACTGCTTACCATGCGATTGATATTTCCTGCTGGAGTTGGTTGAGCTCCTGCTCCACCATTCTTTTTTAAGCTAAGTGCATTTTGTTTTGCATTTTGTTGTTTGCTTGTGTTTGTTGTTTTCTAGTCTTTATAGGTACGGACCGCTCTGCTTAAAATCCAACGGAGGTGTTCCTTTTTAATTTGGAGCCATAAGCACCTTCAGACATAGGGACACATCAATATCCACATGAGACGCTCTCATCTTTAAGCAACTCTCGCAACGCCTAGGTGGTTCTGCACATATATTCTCCGCGTTTGCCTGGGTTTCCTCCCACACTCCAGATATACTGATCCTTCATTTGGGAAGGAACCAGTAGTCTCATTCCCTGCCACCACTCCTAGGGCTTTCCAGGGCTAACGTTACGGTGTATGAGTATTTCCACCTTCAGGGTCTACTCATATCGGCAGGAGTCAGGGAGAGGTCTAGGGATTCCTTGGAGGTCACCATCCCTCTCCCTTAGCATTGAGGCCTAGACTCCGGTCTATTTCATTCTGTGTGTTATCTGGTGTTTCCCCCTCCTCATTACCTGTGACACTTTCACGCCCAGACTCCTCCTCCTCTGCTCCATTGTCAGCCATCAATAACAGAATGTGTGGCCAGGAAACAACTTTACTTAATTCCCACCTGGCCAAGTTGCTGGTGGTGCAGTCGCTGCTGTACCATTTAGTAAAATCTGATGGTGTGTGCTCAGCCTCACTGGAAAATACGTAGCCGGCATTATTTCTCCCAAAAAGCCATCCCTGCCTAGTACTCTCATGAGGCGGAGAACATGGGCCACTCCTTCTCGCTGTGCGGCAAGGTGCACGCCACAGTGGACACCTAGAGAAGCATTAGAATACTTTTTTGTACTTTATTTGGTTTGCAGAGAGCTGTTGCATTGTATTTTTTACTTTGTGTTTACAGCCACAGCAACGTGCACCTGCACATTAGGATGTGCTGACTGACCCCCTTTGTTTTTCTTTGCAGTTTGTAATGGAGGTGTGGCTGACACTTCAGTCGTGCACTCCTGACCAGCCTGTCTGCCCCATAGGCTGATTTTAATTAGTGTGAGTATAAAGCTTAGCCTGCTCTCCCTCACTGACTGGAAGCCATTTGGCATCAGGAGAGATATAGGGTGGACTCTCATTGCATTCGTTGGTGGCCATTTGGCACCAGGAGAGGTGTGGAGTGGGCTCGGCATGCATGTTAGTAACTGCATTCCCTGGATTTAATGGAGGCCATTTTGGCACCAAAGATGACAAAAATTAAGGAGAGCCTAGCATGTATGTGCAACCTACATTCCCTGAATTGTATGGTAGCCGTCATGGCACCTAACAGGTAGAATTTAGTGTTAGGTTCCCGTCTTAAGGAGATCGCCTTAACATAGAAACATAGAATGTGTCGGCAGATAAGAACCATTTGGCCCATCTAGTCTGCCCAATATACTGAATACTATGGATAGCCCCTGGCCCTATCTTGTATGAAGGATAGCCTTATGCCTATCCCATGCATGCTTAAAATCCTTCACTGTATTTGCAGCTACCACTTCTGCAGGAAGGCTATTCCATGCATCCACTACTCTCTCAGTAAAGTAATACTTCCTGATATTACTTTTAAACCTTTGCTCCTCTAATTTAAAACTATGTCCTCTTGTAGCAGTTTTTCTTCTTTTAAATATTTTCTCCTCTTTTACCTTGTTGATTCCCTTTATGTATTTAAAAGTTTCTAATCAGATCATGTCTGTTCCATTCGGTGCTGGCTGTGGCTCAGCACAGCAGGTGCAATGGCGTCACCTCTCCTGCTTGTGATGAAACACTGATAGCAGGGGAATGGTGAAGCAGGGAACTGATGGCCGTATAGGCTGGCTGCAGGCTACCTCGCGTACTGGCTGCAGGCTGTGTATGCTGGTTGATTGGAACTGCATGCTGGCTGCAGTGGTGTGTGTAAACTGTTGCCTTTGTTTGTGTCTCCTTACGTCCATATTTCTGTGGTTCCTGTCACCGTTGCTGTGCAGGCTGGCTGCATGCACTTTGTGTACTGGCTGTGGCGTTCCCATGTATGCTTGTCTTGCCTGATCTTCTGATCCTGTTGTGTGTCTTGACCCAGTCTGTTTCATGTATAGCCTGGCAGTGCTATACTGCTTCTGACCCTGTCTGTTTCATGTATAGCCTGGCAGTGCTCTACTGCTTCTGACCCAGTCTGTTTCATGTATAGCCTGGCAGTGCTCTACTGCTTCTGACCCTGTCTGTTTCATGTATAGCCTGGCAGTGCTCTACTGCTTCTGACCCTGTCTGTTTCATGTATAGCCTGGCAGTGTCTAATGGCCTCTGATGCTGTCTGTTTCATGTAGAGCCTGGCAGTGCCTAACTGCCTCTGATCCTGTCTGTTTCATGTATAGCCTGGCAGTGCTCTACTGCTTCTGATCCTGTCTGTTTCGTGTAGAGCCTGGCAGTGCCTAACTGCCTCTGATCCTGTCTATTTCATGTATAGCCTGGCAGTGCTCTACTGCTTCTGATCCTGTCTGTTTCATATATAGCCTGGCAGTGCTCTACTGCTTCTGGTCTTGTCTGTTTCAATGTATAGCCTGGCAGTGCCTAATTGCCTCTGATGCTGTCTGTTTCATGTAGAGCCTGGCAGTGCCTAACTGCCTCTGATCCTGTTTCATGTATAGCCTGGCAGTGCTCTACTGCTTCTGACCCTGTCTGTTTCATGTATAGCCTGGCAGTGCTCTACTGCTTCTGACCCTGTCTGTTTCATGTATAGCCTGGCAGTGCTCTACTGCTTCTAATCCTGTCTGTTTCATGTATAGCCTGGCAGTGCTCTACTGCTTCTGACCCTGTCTTTTTCATGTATAGCCTGGCAGTGCTCTACTGCTTCTGATCCAGTCTGTTTCATGTATAGCCTGGCAGTGCTCTACTGCTTCTGACCCTGTCTGTTTCATGTATAGCCTGGCAGTGCTCCATTGCTTCTGATCCTGTCTATTCCATGTCTCGCCTCGCAGTGCTTACTGCTTCTGTTCCTGTTCTGTGTATGTCCTGCCTTCGTGAGAGGGCCCCTGGGTTCTCCGGAGGGAGGACATCTAGTCTGTGTGCAGCTCTGCCTGTGACTGCCATGCTTCCGTGCCGCATGGGGTCCAGGCATCTGCTTGTGTGCTGGTTCCTGTTTGTCTTGTCTCTGCTGTGTCCTGTGCGGTTATGATGGGTTCCAGTCCTTTGTCTGTGTTTTCCGCTGGTGTTTGCACCAGCATGGTTCTTTGCAGATAGCGGCCATCCCGGATTGCTACCACTATTGCTTAACCTACATTACTTCCTGTTCATTTATTACATGTGTAATAAAGTATTCTGTTGGTTCCTTATCTGTTACCTTGTCATGTCCGCGAGACGTTCCGGAGGTCCGCCCGGCCCCTGGAACGTGACAGAAATTCAATCTACAGAGACGGTTCTGATTTCTGAGAGAGATATATGTATGTATGCATAAAGAATTTAGCAACTTTGACAAGGGCCAAGTTGTCAGAACATCTCCAAGACCATAGGTCCTGTAGGGTGTTCTCAGTATGCAGTGGTTGGTACCTACAGTACAAAAAGTGGTACAAGGAAGGAGAACCAGTAAACTGAAGACAGGCACCCCCAAGATTCACTGATGCATGTGAGGAATGAAAGCTAGCCCATCTGGTCCAAAAGAGCTACTGTAATAAAAATAACTCCATCACAAAACCGAAGTGAAAGCAGTAAAACCGAGTGCAGTTTTTAAACATGGTTTTGACCACGTGGTCAAAAACATCTCATACAAGTAAGGTTAGCAACAGTTATCCATGCCAAGTCAGTAAAATATACTGTAAATCTAAAGAACAAGTCAGTAGACATACCCATCAAGGCTATCACTAGGGATGAGCGAATCGACTTCAGATGAAACATCCGAAGTCAATTTGCATAAAACTTCGGCCCAATACTGTATGGAGCGAGTGCTCTGTACAGTAATAGAATGTATTGGCTCCAATGAGCCGAAGTTATTACTTTGCGAAGTCTCGAGTGACTTCACACAATAACTTCATAGATTGATTTATACTGTAAAAAAACATTTCCCGAACTCGGATTCGGTTCCAAGGTACCAGTGTAAATCAATTTCTTAAGTTATCATGCGAAGTCTAGAGAAACTTCGCGAAGTAATAACTTCGGCTCATCTGAGCCAATACATTCTAACACTGTACGGAGCAGTAGCTCCATACAGTATTGGACCGAAATTTCATCCGAAGCCGATTCGCTCAAGCCTAGCTATCACATACCCCCCTGTATTACCACACTGGACCTCCCTCCCTCCTTACACTGCACTTATAAATTCAAATTCACATATATTGGTTAATTCTGTTGTATAAGTTACCTTAACCCTTTCTACTCCAGAGTTTTTTTTTTTTATTTTGTGTTTTCGTTTTACAATCCCTGCCTTCCCAGAGACACAATTTCTTTTTATTTTTCCATTCACATAGCTGTATAAAAGATTGTTTTTTTGCGGAACAAGTTGTACTTTTTAGTGCCACCATTTAATATTGCATATGATGTCCAAATGGGGTGGAATTGAAAAAAAAAAAAAAAGCTATGCTGCCACAGTTTTACGGATTTTTTTTATTTACGATGTTCGATATGCGATAAAATTGACCAGTTACTTTCATTCTGCAGTTCAATATGAATCTGGACATACCTTATATGTGTAGTTTTTCTTGTGTTTTGATTCTGATAAAATAATCAAAACCTTGAAAAAATATTGGATCACACCTACCGGTAATCGTTTTTCCTTGAGCCTATGACAGCACCCATGGATAGCATCCGCCCCTTTCCTCAGGACAGGAAGCACAGCCTCTTTAAAAGGGAAGTACAACCCCCATCATGCCAGTCTTATTCCAAGAACTAAGGAGACAAAAAAAGACTACACCACAGGACACAATATATCTATAATAGATCAAATGCTTATATCTGTATATATTTATATATATATATATATATATATATACACACATATATTTTTCTTTCTCTTTTTTTTTATATATATATCTGAACATAAATAAAGGAGTATTTATACTATTTTTTTTATTTTTTTGTATTTTGGGAGGGTCCTAGGCGGGTGCTGTCATAGGCTCAAGGAAAAACGATTACCGGTAAGTGTAATCCCATATTTCCCCCCTCGCCTATTACAGCACCCATGGATATCTAGGCGAGATTATCTAGGGTGGGACAACTGCTTGGATGACTTTACGCCCAAACCCTAAACCTGCCTGTGAAGGAAGCTGCAGTCTATAGTGCTTAAAAAAGGTATGTGAAGAACTCCACGTAGCAGCTCTGCAAATCTGGTCAATAGAAGCAGAAGCTCTTTCTGCCCAGGATGCAGACACCGCTCTAGTTGAGTGTGCTCCAAACCCGGCAGGAGGAGGAACCCCATTAGAGGAATATGCAAGGTAAATGGCCTGTTTAATATATCTGGCAATAGATTGCGAGGAAGCAGGGGAGCCCTTCTTCTGTCCCTGAAAGGAAACCACAAGCTTAGAGGACGACCTCCAGTCCTGAGTGGCAGAAAGGTATTGAATTAGACACCTTCTAACATCGAGGCAATGGAATTCCCTTTCCTTCTGATTCTTCGGTGAGGGATAGAAGGAAGGTAAAACTACATCCTGAGATCGGTGAAAGGATGACGAAACCTTTGGAAGGAAGGCAGGGTCAGGAGATAAAATAACCCTATCTTCTAAAATGCTAAGATACGGTCTCTCGATTGAGAAGGCCGATATCTCGCTCACTCTTCTAGCTGATGTAATGGCTAGCAAAAAGGTTAATTTATAGGTTAAGATCTTTATTGGGATATCTTCAATGGGCTCAAAGGGATCCCCAGTTAAGGCAGACAAAACTAGATTTAAATCCCAGGGAGGAACTCTGGACTTCTGGACGGGTGCAAGTTTAGAAATTGCAATGACAAATCTTTTAATCCAGGGGTGGTCTGCTAATTTATACTCAAAGAGAGCACTTAAGGCAGAGATATGGACCTTTAAAGTACTAGGTCTAAGTTTTTTATTCCAGCCCTCCTGGAGGAAGCTAAGGACTAGCGGCAACTCTGGGGGTTCTAGGACATTAACAGGCTTATTTGCAAACCTAAGGAAGGCCCTCCAAATCCTTAAATAAATCTTTGAAGTAACAGCCTTTCTACTAGACAAAAGGGTGTTTATTACCTCCCCAGAAAGACCCTTCATTTCTAGGATCTGCCTCTCAACAGCCAAGCTGTCAAGTGCAGGCTCTCTAACTGCGGATGAAGTATCGGCCCCTGCACTAGTAGCCCCGGGAAAACAGGAAGTACCCAGGGATCTGCTACCGACATCCTCCTTAGCCAGGAAAACCAGACCCTCCTGGGCCAAAAGGGGGCTATAGTAATTACTAGGGCCTTCTCCTCCCGAATTTTCTTCAGGACTCTTGGGAGTAGCTTTATAGGAGGGAAGGCGTACAGGAGGCCTACTCTCCATGATTGGGCCAATGCGTCCACCGCCGTGGGCTGCTCTAATGGGGATAGGGAGAAGAATTTTTTCACTTTTCTGTTTTCCCTTGTGGCAAAGAGATCTACCACCGGGAGACCCCATAGAGCCGCAATGTCGTTGAAGATCTGTTGGTTTAGGGACCATTCCCCCTGCCGAACACAATGTCTGCTCAGAAAATCTGCCATTACATTCTCCGTTCCCTTTAAGTGTACTGCCCTGATTGATGGAAGGAAACCTTCTGCTAGCTTGAAAATTTCTTTGGTCAGAGACATTAAGTCTGGGGATCTGGTCCCCCCCTGACGATTGATATGAGCTACTGCCGTCATGTTGTCTGAGTAGATCAAGATATTTCTGCCTTTTAAAGAGGACCTTTCACTTGTATAAACTATGTGAACTGAGTATGCTGCCATATAGAGCGTCGCCCGGGGATCTCACTGCACTTACTATTATCCCCGGGCGCCGCTCCGTTCTCCCGTTATAGGCTCCGGTACCTTTGCTCCTTAAGTTATAGTAGGCGGGTCTTCCCTTGTCCTGTGGGCGTCTCCTCCTCCTAGGCTGCAGCGCTGGCCAATCGCAGCGCACAGCTTACAGCCTGGGAGGTTTTTTTCTCCCAGGCTGTGAGCTGTGCGCTGCGATTGGCCAGCGTTGCAGCCTAGGAGAAGGAGACGCCCACAAGACAAGGGAAGACCCGCCTACTATAACTTAAGGAGCAAAGGTACCGGAGCCTATAAAGGGAGAACGAAGCGGCGCCCGGGGATAATAGTAAGTGCAGCGAGATCCCCGGGCGCCGCTCTATATGGCAGCATACTCAGTTCACATAGTTTATACAAGTGAAAGGTCCTCTTTAAGAGGTGGAGGCTCCTCTTCAAGGCCATGAGGATCGCTCGAAGTTCCTTGAAGTTGTGAGATTTGGAAACTATCTCCTGATTCCACTGTCCCTGCAGAAGTAGAAAATCTGTGTGAGCTCCCCAACCCCAAGGACTTGCATCTGTAGTCAGAGTAAGGGGATCCTTCCTTGACCAAGGGGCTCCTTTTTGAAGGTTGGAAGGCACCGTCCACCATTCTAGATCTTTTAACGTTTGAGGTGAAAGAAGAAAGAGAGAATCCAAGGATTGGGGATCTTTGTCCCAAAACCCCAGGATCTGCAACTGAAGTGACCTCGAGTGGAAGTGGGCCCATTCTACTCCCGGGATTGCGGCCGCCATCAGGCCTAGAACTGACATTGCTTCTCTTAGGGAGATGGAGTGGCGAGCTATAATGTCTTGAACCCTGGAGACTAGCAGATTTACTCTTTGAGGTGGGAGAAAACACATTTGTTTCTGGGAGTCCAGGAGTAGCCCCAGAAAGGTGCATATCTGGCTTGGCACAAGACTGGATTTTTGGAGATTTATTTCCCAACCCAGCTTCACTAGCACCTCCCTGAACCAGGAAATCAGATCAATTAACTGGTCTGGTTCCTGAGAGAGAAGGAGAAAATCATCTAGATAGGGAATGACAATCAGATCCCTCTCCCTCAGATGAGCCATCATCTCTGCTATAATCTTTGTGAAAAGCCTGGGTGCCTGAGACAACCCAAACGGCAGGGCCTGAAATTGTACATGTAGGAGTCTGTCCGGGAACTGAACGGCTACTCTTAGGTACCTCTGGTGACTGGGATGGATTGGTACATGGTAATAAGCGTCCCTGAGATCCAGGGTTGCCATGTAGCAGCCTGGGGATAGATTTGGAATTATAGAACTGATAGTCTCCAATACGAAATTTCTCGTACACCAGGTATTTGTTTAGCAGTTTCAGGTTTATTATAGTACGGAAGGTGCCGTTTGGCTTCTTTACAAGGAAAAGCGTTGAGTAATAGCCCGTCCCCCTCTCTTGAGCTGGAACCTCCTGCAGGAGCTTTTTCTTCAGCAAATCCGAAATCCCCAGACGTAACGCCTCGAGTTTCTCTGGGCTGGAGCGATAGTCCGTCAAGACAAACCTTTCTGGAGGAGTTCTCAGTAAGTTTAAGCAATAGCCTTCTGAAATAATTGAAAGAATCCAGGGGCTGTTCGAGATCTTCCGCCATTGCTCTGCGAAGAGGTAGAGCCGACCTCCAACCGGGGATCTGGCGTCAATGCTGAGGCTTTTTTGAGGCCTCTCCACCTGAAAAAAGAAATCCATTGTTTCTTCTGGCCGCATTACCAGATTGTCTGGGAGTTTCTCTTCTCTTAAAGTTGAATCTGGTTGTCTGAGAGCGAAAAGGTTTCTTAGGAGGCTGCTGATGTATAGAGGGGAACCCCTTTTTTCTGTCAGAAGCTTTCTCCAGCAAATCGTCTAACGTTGGCCCAAAGAGGAATTCACCCTGACAGGGAATAGAACACAATTTCACTTTTGAACCCGCATCTCCTTTCCTATCCTTAAGCCAAATGGCCCTCCGGGCGGAATTTGAAAGAGCGGCGGCTCTTGCTGATAGCTTCAGAGAATCTACTGAGGCATCTGCTAGGAAATCAATGGCACTATAAAGGGTTGGAAATGAGGCAAGCAACTGTTCTACAGGTGCTCCCTTCTTTATCTGCTCTTCCAATTCGTTCATCCAGACTTTTAAAGATCTGGCCACTGAGGTGGCGGCTATAGCGGGCCTGAACGAGCCAGCCGTCGCTTCCCAGTTCTTCTGTCCATCGGATCTTTAAGTGTTCCCGAGTCTTCAAACGGGAGGGCTGCCTTTTTAGAGATCTTTGCTATCGGGGCATCTAGTTTCTGAGCTCTATCCCAATCAGCTGAGGCCTTATCTTCAAAGGGATACTTCCACTTTAGGGCAGATGGCACGAAAAACTTTCTATCCGACCTACTCCATTCATTCTTAATTACAGAAGTTATATTCTCGTGAACGTCAAAACACTTCAACCTCCTAGGACCCAGGCCCTCAAACATAGTATCTCTCATAGACTGGGGTTCTGACTGATCATCGAGTCCCATGGTCGCCCTGACGATCCTGACTAGGGAATTAATGTTCTCTGATAGGAACAAAGGTCTCCCTGCCAATTGCTCATCTTGGGAGTGATCCGAGGACGGTAGTTCTCCCTCCTCTAACCCCGATAACAACTCCTGATCACTTGAAGGAGGAATAGAGAAAGCAGCAGAAGTGCTAGGGCGATCTTCAAGCAGATTACTCAAGGACTCCTTCACTGATTCTTTGACCTCGTCCTTGATAATTTGTTTTAGGCTTGATAAGAGAGAAGGGGCCTCATCCTCCAATAATTTGCCCACGCAGGTCTGGCAGGCAGGTTTACCCCAACCGGACGGTAGCTTTCTTTTACAAATAGCGCAGCCCCGCTCCTTGGATCTTGACACTCTTCTCTCTTTGGAAGTCTAGACACACAGAATAAGAAGACTCCCATCAGGATAATGTAATAAGTGAAAAAAAGCAGGGCATTCACCCCTCTTACCCCCACCGGTACCGAAGATTCGTTGGTGGTTTCAGTGGGTTCTGCGCGCTGTGTGGGCTCCATTTTCTGCCTCAGGCTTTCTTCTATGGAGATCACTGCAGGCCAAAACACCAGCCTGCAGTGAGAGCTGGCTGGATTTGAACTTGCCGGGCGCGTACCGGCACCCTCCCCTTCCGGCCTAAGGCACGCCCCCTCCCACTGCTTGAACCCGGAAGCCAAGGATCCGGCACTAATGACATCAGCGCCGACCTCCTTACCCGGAAGTGACGGCGTTGCGCTCCCGCGCGAACGTCGGACAGCAACCGAACATACGGCACAGCCGCAGAGGTTCGCCGTGCAGGGGACACTAAGGCAGCCCCGACGGGGGAGTGACCGGAACGAGGGGGAGTCCAGGGATCCAGGCTCCAGCAGCGGCTTCCAAGGAAGGCTTACGCCGCTCGGGTAGGCCCTCCTCTTACGGGTGAACACCAGGGGCTCCCGCAGCTCCATCTTCTCGTGCTGTGCATCCACCCTGTCCCTTAGGACAGGAAACAGAACAGGCATGATGGGGGTTGTACTTCCCTTTTAAAAAGGCTGTGCTTCCTGTTTCCTGTCCTGAGGAAAGGGGCGGATGCTATCCATGGGTGCTGTCATAGGCGAGGGGGGGGAAATCTGGTTTAATTTTTTAGCAGCATACTCTGACCCTTATAACGTTTTTGTAATTATGTGTGCGGAGCTGTGTGAGGGTTCATTTTTTGTGGGACGATCTGTACTTTTCATTTATACCATTCTCGGGTGTGTACGACTTTCTGATCACTAATTTTTTGTGGGAAATTAAACGACCAAAAAAATCGGCCATTTTGAAGTTTTTTTCCGTCTTGCTTTTGCATAGTGGTTGTACTTGGTATTACAGCTCAGCTCCATTCACTTCTATGCCACGTGACCAATGAATGTGTTGCCACTAGCCTAGGAAAGGCTGGAGAAGGACGCAGCGCTACTGCAAGCGCTGCTGGCTTCTCAAACAGCTGATGGGTGGGGGTCTTGGGTGTCAGACACCCACCAATCAGATACTAAAAGCCCCATTAAAGGTTTTTTCCCCATCTACAATCGAAACAACGCTCAGGTAAATTTAATGTAGAAGCAGCGCTCGCATGAATGACGCAACCCCTTCAAACAGCTTACTTGCTAGGGGGTGCCGGCAGTCAGGCTCCCACCAATCTGATATTGATGACCTATCCTGAGGATAGGTCATCATTATCTTTGCACAGCACAACCCCTTTAACATGTTGTCTGACTTAGTCCTCATGCACCTGACCGTATTTTCCATCTGCGTGCTATGCCCATTTTTTGCGCATAGCACACTAGCCCATTCATTTCTATGGGGCCATGCTCATGTCTGTATTTCTTTGCAGATCCTTGTGGCCATTCTTCAAATGATAGAACATGTCCTATTCTGGTCTGCATTGCGAGTGGAAGTGAGAAAAATGTGGTGTGGATAGAAAGTATGACACATTGAGAGGTTTGGTCTTGGGAAACAGGTATTTTCCTCCTAGCATGTGCTGCTGGGCTGATTTACTGCCAGGTGATGTCAAATACCGGACCGGATTTTAAATGTCAGTCCGGGTTGTGGCAGCACCTGGCTGTCCTTAAATAGGCAGCTGGGCTCAGAAGCCATGTCTCTGTGTTGGGATCTGGGAGCCTTGTGTCTGGAGAAAGGCTTGCTACCTGTTTGGCGTGAAAACAGGTTGGTGCTTATATCAGGAAGGACTCTTTGAGGCAGAATTGCTGCATGGTGTGAATTACACCGCAAGGTGACTTTTTGTTTGAATATGACTGCTTGTTTTAATACTTGCTTAAAGTGTGAATAAAACACTGAACTGTTTGATCCAAAGAACTTGTTGTTGCCTCTATACTGCGTTCGCTAAATCCTGTCTACTAGAGCGAGTCCCCACAATTGGTGGAGGATGGGGGCAAGAGCAGTGAGGCTGGTGTGACCGCCGATATTTTTGGTTTCTGCATTTTTCAGGCACGGTTGTATGTCGTACATCAAACCAGCTGTATTACAACCAATGCCCCAAGACAAAATGGAGGTCGTTGTGAAGGCTCTCATGGAAGCTAATCTGCAGCAGTGAGAGACAAACCTGCAGCAATGCAAGGCTAATAAGCAGCAGCAGGAGACTAACCAGTTGCTGCTACAACACGTGATGGCGTTGCAGACAGCAGGAGCAACCCTGAACGTCCACGATGCCCGGAAAGCAGTCCGTGCCGCGATTCCTAAGATGACCCCTGCAGCCGACATTGAAACCTACCTGGCGATGTATGAGAAACTGTCCATCAGGGAAAAGCTTACCCGTGACCAGTAGGCTGAGGTTGTCGCTCCATTCCTGGCATCAGATTCCCAGCGAGTGTATTTCGACTTGCCGGACGATCAAGCGGCCGACTACCAAAAAGTAAAGGGTGAGATTTTCAAAGACTGGGGGTGAATGTGTTGGTCTGGGCCCAGCGGGTACATCAGTGGGGGTTTAAGCCGGCTGATCCTGCGAGGACCCAGTATAATGACTTACTCCACCTCTTGCAAAAGTGGCTTCAGCCTGATGTGCTGAGTCCCCCGGCTATGCTGGATAGACTATTAGCCGATATGTTCTGGAGGGCTTTACCATACCCTCTCCAGCACTGGATCAGTCAGGTGTCTTCTAGCAATGCCCTTGAGATGGTGGACCTGGTGGAACGCTATGAAGCTACCAGGAATCTAAAGGAGGGTTCTGTCGGGAGGGGGGGGGGGGGGGGGTCGGCAAACCCCGGAAATCTCCACCCCAGGCCCGGAGATTTGAGCCGATAAAACACGCCCAGGATGTACCCACGGCGGACCTGGCTCCGATAGTCTGCTGGCGGTGTCAGGAGCCTGGCCATGTAAGGGCTGACTGTCCCCATCGGGTTGAGACCATGGACACTAACTATGGCTAACGTCAGTCGCTATATGCCAGGAGACTGTGTGCAACAGGTACCCCAATAGTCTCTAGATCACTTGTGCCAGGTGGAAGTGGGAGACACTCCGGCGGACGCTCTGCTGACCCTAGTAAGTGCTTCCCTGGTATGGTCAGTGGAGTATACTGGCCAGAATGTCGGGGTGATGTGCATCCACGGAGACCTAAAAGACTACCCCACCGCGCTGGTGTCTCTAACCACGGTGGCCGGTAGATGGACCCACAAGGTGTCGCCACAAATCTACATTATGAACTCATAATAGGGAGAGACTTCCCGTCACTGTGGCCTGCTATGAAAGTGACTGATACCCATGAAACAGGGGTAAACATAGTAGAGTGGCCCGCCTCAGGGGGGAGAGCAGACCCTGGGAACCTGAGACCGAAGAGCCAGCGGTAGGGGTGACTGCCACTTAGGTGGAAGAGGGGGAGACAACCCCGCTAAGTGTGATGATGGGAGACGTGGAGGACTTGCTGCCGGGTCCTGAATTGGCAGACCTCAATGTTTCCGGGGATAATTTTGGTACCGCCCAACGTCGGGACCCAAACCTATCCCGCGCGTGGGAAAACGTGTTAATAGTAGATGGTGAACCATAACAACCTAGGGCAGAGTCAGTGTTTCCCCATTTTGTGGTTCATCAGGCTATGTTGTATCGGGTAAACCAACTACAGGGTGAGCCTATTGAACAGTTGTGTTAGATATAGCCCACCAACACGTTCTCTTGGGTCACCTGGGGCTGCAGAAAACTCAGGATCGTATTCTACAGCGGTTTTACTGGCCCAGCATATTCAAAGAAGTGGAAGAGTTTTGTAAGTCTTGCCCGACCTGCCAGATAACTAGCCCCCAGGTACATTTCCGTAGTCCCCTAGTACCTCTCCCGATTATGGAAGTACCGTTTGACCGAATAGCTATGGACCTCATAGGCCCAGTACCGAAGTCCGCCAGAGGGCATCAACACATCTTAGTCGTTCTAGACTACACCACCCGTACCCGGAGGCGGTGCCACTGCGACATACCTCGGCCAAACTCATAGCTAAGGAGTTAATGGAGATGTTTTCCCCGAATAGGACTACCTAAAGAGGTTCTGACTGACCAAGGGACCCCTTTTATGTCCAAGGTGATGTGGGAACTCTGTAAGTTGATGCCCATAAAACAACTACGGACGTCCGTTTACAATCCGCAAACGGATGGTCTGGTAGAACGGTTTAACGAAACATTATAAAATATGTTGAAAAAGGTAGTGTCTAAAGATGGGAAGGACTGGGACCTTCTTCTGCCCTATTTCATGTTCGCAGTGCGTGAGGTACCCCAGGCCTCTACTGGGTTCTTGCTCTTCGAACTGCTATATGGCAGACACCCTCGCAGTCTCTTGGACGTGGCCAAAGAGGCGGGGGAAAAACAACCCACTCCACAAAAAAGTGTCATTGAGTACGTTACAAAGATGCAAGATCGGATAGAGGCAGTATTGTCTCTTGTTAGGGGGCACATGGAGGCAGCTCAGCGAGCCCAGAGTCGGGTCTATAATCGGCAAACTTGGGTCCAGATCTTTAACCCAGGTGATCGGGTTTTGGTTCTGGTGCCGACCGTGGACAGTAAGTTCCTGGCTAGGTATTAGGGGCACTACGAGGTACTCGAGAAAATTGAAGATGTAAACTCCAAGGTACACCAGCCAAGGTGGCGAAAGCCTGAGCAGGTTTACCATGTGAATTTACTCAAACTGTGGAAAGATAGGGAAACGTGTACAGAAGACAGCCCACGGCCGGGTTTTCTAGGAGAAGAGGTACCGGACCCTCTGTCTGATGCAGGAGAGGCGGCTGCCACAGTAAAAATTGCTGACAGCCTCTCCTATAAACAGGCTCAGGAGACTAGGGAATTCATTAGTCGGAACATGGATGTGTTCTCGGACCTCCATGGACGCACTTTCATAATCCAGCATGACATTGTCACTGAGACTCAGGCAAAAGTCTGATTAAAACCATACCGGGTGCCCGAGGCTCGGTGACAAGCCATATCGGAGGAGGTGCAGCTAGACGTCATTGAGGAGTCAAAAAGTGAGTGGGCCAGTCCTATAGTATTGATATCCAAGCCAGATGGGACGTTGCGGTTTTGTAACGACTTTCGAAAACTTAACAAGGTTTTCAAATTCAATGCGTATCCCATGCCCCGTGTGGATGAGCTCATCGAGAGGTTAAGACAAGCCTGGTATTTTTATGTTTTGGACCTCACGAAAGGGTACTGCCAGGTACCCTTAACAGAGGCTGCCAAAGAGAGAACTGCCTTCGTCACGCCTGAGGGGCTATATCAATATATGGTCTTATTTTGGTCTGTATGGCGCCCCCGCCACTTTTCAGCGACTAATGGACATTGTGCTTCGTCCACATCGTCAGTACGCTTCGGTTAACCTGGACGATATTGTCATCCACAGTACCGACTGGGAAAGTCACCTACCCAAAGTGCAGGCTGTAGTGGACTCCCTTCAGAAAGCTGGCCTAACCGCTAACCCCCAAAAATGTGCGAGACTAAGTAGCTTGGGTATGTCATTGGGCGCAAACTCATCAAACCCCAAGTGAACAAAATAGAGGCGATACGGAATTGGCCCCGACCTTTCACCACCAGGTAAATAAAGTCATTCCTGGGAATGGTGGGCTATTACATGAGGTTTGTTCCCCACTTTGCTACTCTAGTCGCGCCCTTGACAAAACTCTTGAAGGGACACAAGTCAATGATGGTTCGCTGGGCTGATCGGGCGGAGGAGGCTTTCTCCGCTTTGAAGTTGGCCCTGTGCGGGTCCCCGGTTTTAGTGACGCCCGACTTCAAAAGGGAGTTTATAGTACAGACCGATGCCTCCGAAGTAGGCCACGGTGCTGTACTGTCTCAGGAAGTCAACAGGGAGGAGCATCCCGTTGTCTTCCTCAGCCTTAAGCTCATCCCAGCCGAGATCCGGTATAGTATAGTGGAGAGAGAGTGCCTTGCTATCAAGTGGGCACTAGAATCTCTCCGCTATTTATTGAGGAGAAAATTCTGCCTGGTGACCCTCTCAAGTGGATGAGCCAGGCCAAGGACAGAAATGCCCGGGTAACGCAATGGTTTCTCTCCCTACAAAACTTTTAATTTTCGGTGGAACACAGGGCAGGCCGGTTACAGGGAAACGCGGATGCCCTGTCTGGCGTGTGTTCACACCCTCAGGGTTGAACAAAGGGAGCTGGGGTATGTGACACAGTGAGAGGTTTGGTTTGGGAAAGCAGGTATTTTCCTCCCAGCATGTGCTGCTGGGCTGATTTACAGCCAGATGATGTCAAATACCGGACCGGATTTTAAATACTGGTCCGGGTTTTGGCAGCACCTGGCTGTCCTTAAATAGGCAGCTGGGCTCAGAATCCACGTCTCTGTGTTGGAAGGAAGCCTTGCTACCTGTTTGGCGTGAAAACAGGTTGGTGCTGCTATCAGCAAGGACTCTTCGAGGCAGAATTACCAACGCTGCAAGGTGACTTTTTGTTTGAATGACAGTTTTTTTTGTCACTTGCCTAAAGTGTGAATGAAACACAGAACTATTTGATCCAAATAACTTGTTGCCTCTATACTGTGTCCTCTAATCCTGTCTACCAGAGCGAGTTCCCGCAGAAGCTATCCGTGTTTTGTGGATCTGTTATTTGCAGACTGAAATATGGATACTGCCATGTGGATGAAGCCTAAGGTCTGACCCCTCTTAGATGCTAATTAAAGGGGTTGTCTCATTTCAGCAAATGGCATTTAACATGTAGAGAAAGTTAAAGGGGTTATCCAACCTCTAAAATCCTTCCCCATACGCCTGGGCCCCATGATGCTAGGGAAGCTCGGTCCCGTCGCGGCCTGCTATCGGCTGCCCCCCTCTCCGATGCCTGACGTTTTCATTCTCAGGGAGGGGAGATGCAGCGGCAGCTGTCAGAAGCAATGAGGGTGTCGGGGAGCCAGGTAAGTATAACCTCTGTCAGGCCCAGGCATATGGGGAGGCATTTTAGGGGTTGGATAACCCCTTTAATACAAGGCACTTACTAATGTATTGTGATTGTCCATATTGCCTCCTTTGCTGCCCGGATTCATTTTTCCATCACATCATATACTGCTTATTTTCAAGGGTACGACCACCTTGCAACCCAGCAGTGGTGGTCGTGCTTGCACACTATAGGAAAAAGTGCCGGCCTCTCTGGTGACTAGGACCCTGGGTGCTTTTTCCTATAGTGTGCAAGCATGACCATCGCTGATGGATTACAGGGTGGTCATAACCATGGAAACAAGCAGTGTATAATGTTATAGAAAAATGAATCCAGACAGCAAAGGAGGCAATATGGACAATCACAATACATTAGTAAGTGCTTTGTATTAACTTTCTCTACCTGATAAATGCTATTTGCTGAAGTGAGGCTCTGTGGCGCTGTGTGGTTTCCTAGGTAACTGCCCCGCCGTATGCCATGCGGTTCTCCGCACACAATGGCGGTTGAGCAGGAGGCCATTGTCTGTGTAACACGTCTGGTCGGTTGCTATGGGCAACCACTTTACTTTTCACAACCTTAACCACCTCCGGACCGCCTAACGCACGGATGCGTCCGGAAGGTGGTTGATCTACTCCTCCTGGATGCATCCGTGCGTCATCTCGCGATAGCCGAGATTTCCTGTGAACGCGCGCACACAGGCGCGCGCGCTCACAGGAACGGAAGGTAAGCGAGTGGATCTCGGCGATCGCTCGCTGGCAGGCTGGAGATGTGATTTTTTTAACCCCTAACAGGAATATTAGACGCTGTTTTGATAACAGCGTCTAATATACCTGCTACCTGGACCTCTGGTGGTCCCTTTTGTTTGGATCGACCACCAGAGGACTCAGGCAGCTCAGTACAGTAGCACCAAACACCACTACACTACACTACACCCCCCCCGTCACTTATTAACCCTTTATGAACCACTGATCACCCCTGATCACCCCATATAGACTCCCTGATCACCCCCCTGTCATTGATCACCCCCCTGTAAGGCTCCATTCAGAGGTCCGTATGATTTTTACGGATCCACTGATACATGGATCGGATCCGCAAAACACATGCGGACCTCTGAATGGAGCCTTACAGGGGGGTGATCAATGACAGAGGGGTGATCACCCATATAGACTCCCTGATCACCTCCATCATTGATCACCCCCCTGTAAGGCTCCATTCAGACGTCCGTATGATTTTTACGGATCCACTGATACATGGATCGGATCCGCAAAACACATGCGGACCTCTGAATGGAGCCTTACAGGGGGGTGATCAATGACAGAGGGGTGATCACCCATATAGACTCCCTGATCACCTCCGTCATTGATCACCCCCCTGTAAGGCTCCATTCAGACGTCCGTATGATTTTTACGGATCCACTGATACATGGATCGGATCCACAAAACACATGCGGACCTCTGAATGGAGCCTTACAGGGGGGTGATCAATGACAGAGGGGTGATCACCCATATAGACTCCCTGATCACCTCCGTGATTGATCACCCCCCTGTAAGGCTCCATTCAGACGTCCGTATGATTTTTACGGATCCACTGATACATGGATCGGATCCGCAAAACACATGCGGACGTCTGAATGGAGCCTTACAGGGGGGTGATCAATGACAAGGGGGTGATCACGCATATAGACTTCCTGATCACTTCCCTGTCATTGATCACCCCCCTGTAAGGCTCCATTCAGACGTCCGTATGATTTTTACGGATCCACTGATACATGGATCGGATCCGCAAAACACATGCGGACGTCTGAATGGAGTCTTACAGGGGGGTGATCAATGACAAGGGGGTGATCACCCATATAGACTCCCTGATCACCTCCGTCATTGATCACCCCCCTGTAAGGCTCCATTCAGACGTCCGTATGATTTTTACGGATCCACTGATACATGGATCGGATCCGCAAAACACATGCGGACGTCTGAATGGAGCCTTACAGGGGGGTGATCAATGACAAGGGGGTGATCACGCATATAGACTTCCTGATCACTTCCCTGTCATTGATCACCCCCCTGTAAGGCTCCATTCAGACGTCCGTATGATTTTTACGGATCCACTGATACATGGATTGGATCCGCAAAACATATGCGGACGTCTGAATGGAGTCTTACAGGGGGGTGATCAATGACAAGGGGGTGATCACGCATATAGACTTCCTGATCACTTCCCTGTCATTGATCACCCCCCTGTAAGGCTCCATTCAGAGGTCCGTATGATTTTTACGGATCCACTGATACATGGATCGGATCCGCAAAACACATGCGGACCTCTGAATGGAGCCTTACAGGGGGGTGATCAATGACAGAGGGGTGATCACCCATATAGACTCCCTGATCACCTCCGTCATTGATCACCCCCCTGTAAGGCTCCATTCAGACGTCCGTATGATTTTTACGGATCCACTGATACATGGATCGGATCCGCAAAACACATGCGGACCTCTGAATGGAGCCTTACAGGGGGGTGATCAATGACAGAGGGGTGATCACCCATATAGACTCCCTGATCACCTCCGTCATTGATCACCCCCCTGTAAGGCTCCATTCAGACGTCCGTATGATTTTTACGGATCCACTGATACATGGATCGGATCCGCAAAACACATGCGGACCTCTGAATGGAGCCTTACAGGGGGGTGATCAATGACAGAGGGGTGATCACCCATATAGACTCCCTGATCACCTCCGTCATTGATCACCCCCCTGTAAGGCTCCATTCAGACGTCCGTATGATTTTAACGGATCCACTGATACATGGATCGGATCCGCAAAACACATGCGGACATCTGAATGGAGCCTTACAGGGGGGTGATCAATGACAAGGGGGTGATCACGCATATAGACTTCCTGATCACTTCCCTGTCATTGATCACCCCCCTGTAAGGCTCCATTCAGACGTCCGTATGATTTTTAGGGATCCACTGATACATAGATCGGATCCGCAAAACACATGCGGACGTCTGAATGGAGTCTTACAGGGGGGTGATCAATGACAAGGGGGTGATCACCCATATAGACTCCCTGATCACCTCCGTCATTGATCACCCCCCTGTAAGGCTCCATTCAGACGTCCGTATGATTTTTACGGATCCACTGATACATGGATCGGATCCGCAAAACACATGCGGACGTCTGAATGGAGCCTTACAGGGGGGTGATCAATGACAAGGGGGTGATCACGCATATAGACTTCCTGATCACTTCCCTGTCATTGATCACCCCCCTGTAAGGCTCCATTCAGACGTCCGTATGATTTTTACGGATTCACTGATACATGGATTGGATCCGCAAAACATATGCGGACGTCTGAATGGAGTCTTACAGGGGGGTGATCAATGACAAGGGGGTGATCACGCATATAGACTTCCTGATCACTTCCCTGTCATTGATCACCCCCCTGTAAGGCTCCATTCAGACGTCCGTATGATTTTTACGGATCCACTGATACATGGATCGGATCCGCAAAACACATGCGGATGTCTGAATGGAGCCTTACAGGGGGGTGATCAATGACAGGAGGGTGATCAATGACAGGGGGGTGATCAATGACAGGGGGGTGATCACCCCATATAGACTCCCTGATCACCCCCTGTCATTGATCCCCCCCCTGTAAGGCTCCATTCAGACGTCCGTATGCGTTTTGCGGATCCGATCCATGTATCCGTAAAAAATCATACGGACGTCTGAATGGAGCCTTACAGAGGGGTGATCAATGACAGGGGGGTGATCACCCCATATAGACTCCCTGATCACCCCCCTGTCATTGATCACCTCCCTGTAAGGCTCCATTCAGACATTTTTTTGGGCCCAAGTTAGCGGAAATTTTTTGTTTGTTTTTGTTTTTTCTTACTAAGTCTCATATTCCACTAACTTGTGTCAAAAAATAAAATCTCACATGAACTCACCATACGCCTCACGGAATCCAAATGCGTAAAATTGTTTAGACATTTATATTCCAGACTTCTTCTCACGCTTTAGGGCCCCTAAAATGCCAGGGCAGTATAAATACCCCACATGTGACCCCATTTCGGAAAGAAGACACCCCAAGGTATTCCGTGAGGGGCATATTGAGTCCATGAAAGATTTACATTTTTGTCCCAAGTTAGCGGAAAGGGAGACTTTGTGAGAAAATACAAAAAAAAACAATTTCCGCTAACTTGTGCCAAAAAAAAATAAAAAATTCGAGGAACTCGCCATGCCCCTCACGGAATACCTTGGGGTGTCTTCTTTTCAAAATGGGGTCACATGTGGGGTATTTATACTGCCCTGGCATGTTAGGGGCCCTAAAGCGTGTGAAGAAGTCTGGGATCCAAATGTCTAAAAATGCCCTCCTAAAAGGAATTTGGGCCGCTTTGCGCATCTAGGCTGCAAAAAAGTGTCACACATGTGGTATCGCCGTACTCAGGAGAAGTTGGGGAATGTGTTTTGGGGTGTCATTTTACATATACCCATGCTGGGTGAGATAAATATCTTGGTCAAATGCCAACTTTGTATAAAAAAATTGGAAAAGTTGTCTTTTGCCAAGATATTTATCTCACCCAGCATGGGTATATGTAAAATAACACCCCAAAACACATTCCCCAACTTCTCCTGAGTACGGCGATACCACATGTGTGACACTTTATTGCAGCCTAGGTGGGCAAAGGGGCACACATTCCAAAGAGCATCTTTCGGAGTTCGCAGGCCATTTTTTACAGATTTTTATTGCAAAGTACTTCTCACACATATGGGCCCCTAAATTTCCAGGGCAGTATAACTACCCCACAAGTGACCCCATTTTGGAAAGAAGACACCCCAAGGTATTCCGTGAGGGGCATGGCGAGTTCCTAGAATTTTTTATTTTTTGTCGCAAGTCAGTGGAATATGAGACTTTGTAAGAAAAAAAATCATCATTTTCCGCTAACTTGTGACAAAAAATAAAAAGTTCTATGAGCTCACTATGCCCATCAGCGAATACCTTAGGGTGTCTACTTTCCGAAATGGGGTCATTTGTGGGGGTTTTCTACTGTCTGGGCATTGTAGAACCTCAGGAAACATGACAGGTGCTCAGAAAGTCAGAGCTGCTTCAAAAAGCGGAAATTCACATTTTTGTACCATAGTTTGTAAATGCTATAACTTTTACCCAAACCATTTTTTTTTTTTGCCCAAACATTTTTTTTTTTATCAAAGACATGTAGAACAATAAATTTAGTGAAAAATTTATATATGGATGTCGTTTTTTTTTGCAAAATTTTACAGCTGAAAGTAAAAAAATTTCATTTTTTTGCAAAAAAAATCGTTAAATTTCGATTAATAACAAAAAAAGTAAAAATGTCAGCAGCAATAAAATACCACCAAATGAAAGCTCTATTAGTGAGAAGAAAAGGAGGTAAAATTCATTTGGGTGGTAAGTTGCATGACCGAGCGATAAACGGTGAAAGTAGTGTAGTGCAGAAGTGTAAAAAGTGGCCTGGTCATTAAGGGGGTTTTAGCTAGGGGGGCTGAAGTGGTTAAAAAAATTCCTCACAATGAGCAAAAAGTAAGTAACATGATCCAACTAATGGCCTTGAGCAAAAATGTCAAGGAACTAAAGAGACTGTACTCCAAAATGAATATAACTTAGTGACTATGCCTCCATATCAAGGGCCGCTTGTTCCGTTAAAATCCGGTACCTCGTCACTTCCGCTATGACGTACCGCTTGAAAAGGAGGTGTGAACATTCAAGTCGGCACCAGATTGGCTGAAAAGAAGGCGTGTTGGCGCCTGCGCACAGCCAACCTGGGTACCATCATTTTACATTCAGCGCCTATGAACGCGCGGAGGGAGGATACACTGTGACTCTGCATTTGTATGAACTTTATTGAGAACACAAGACGAACACATAGGACAGGAAGTTATCACGATTGTTCTCCCGGCACCGGAAGTCGCTTCATTCTCAGGAAAGATGGCATCCGTGACTGTGCGATCTGCTCCTGTGAGCGGCTTTGATTTCGGGAACTGTAGGAGGTGAGGAGACAGTCCTGTGTAGGGACGGACCTGGACGTCTGCGGCAGAGTGCTGGGGTGGACTGCTGACAGGCTGCAGGGGTGACTCAGGGCTATGAGAGGAGCCCCAGCATGGAACAGGGGGGAACTGGGCTGTCTGAACCACTATCCCCGCCAAACTGGTAACCAAGGGTTACTGGGCTGCCCAAACCAGTATCCCCGCCAAACTGGTGACCAGGGGGCACTGATCCGCCCAAACCAGTGCTCAAGGGGTAAGTGGGCTGCCTAAACCAGTATCCTCACCAAACTGGTGACCAGGGGGCACTGATACCCCCTGAGCACTGGTTTGGGCGGAAGTTGGCTGCCTAAATCAGTATCCTCACCAAACTGGTAACCGGGGGGGTACTGGCCAGCCCAAATCGGTGCTCAGGTCAGTGGGCTGTTTAAACCAGTAGCCCCACCAAACTGATAACCAAGGGGCTGCCCAAACCAGTGCTCAGGGGGTTAGTGCGCTACCTCAACCAGTATCCCCGCCAAACTGGTAACCAGAGGTCGCTGGGCTACCCAAACTATTGCTCAGGAGGTCAGTGGGCTGTCTAAACCAGTATCCCTGCCAAACTGGTAACCGGTGGGCACTGGGCAGCCCCAACCAGTGCTCAGGATGTCAATGGGCTGTCTAAACCAGTATCCCCGCCAAACTGGTAACCAGAGATCGCTGGACTACCCAACCATTGATGAGGAGGACAGTGGGCTGCCTAAACCCGTATCCCTGCCAAACTGGTAGGGCACTGGGCAGCCCAAACCAGTGCTCAGGATGTCAGTGGGCTGTCTAAACCAGTATCCCCGCCAAACTGGTAACCAGAGATCGCTTGACTACCCAACCATCGATGAGGGGGACAGTGGGCTGCCTAAACCCGTATCCCTGCCAAACTGGTAACCGGTGGGCACTGGGCAGCCCAAACCAGTGCTCAGGAGGTCAGTGGGCTGTCTAAACCAGTATCCCTGCCAAACTGGTAACCGGTGGGCACTGGGCAGCCCAAACCAGTGCTCAGGATGTCAGTGGGCTGTCTAAACCAGTATCCCAGCCAAACTGGTAACCAGCTAATTTCTATGAGCATCAGGGACAAGAACAGACATTTCTATCATAGAGCTTGCCACGTGCGGTCCGCAAATTGCGGAACACACACGGGCTGGTATCCGTGTTTTGCGCATTCGCAATTTGTGAACCGCAAAACACTTACGGACGTCTGAATGGACCCTAATGCAGAGGAAGCAGCTGATCAGTTGGGCCCAGGTGTCGGACCCCCGGCGATCTGATACTGATGACCCATTCGAAGGATAGGCCATCAATATATCCCGCCTTTAAAATGGGACACGCGCAGTGCTATTTTATTTATTACCAATGACAGATTGCGCGACTGACTCTCGCAATGCAGGTGTGAACACAGCTCAAGGTATAGAAAGTTATGAGAATGTTCCTTGTGTTTCTGTCCATTAGAAATGCTCTTTTGGAAAAGGAATTAACACAGAAAGGGCACAAGCTTCCCGCAGCTCGCAAAACTGGGACCACGATTGTCGGAGTGGTGTTCAAGGTAAGACTTTTGAGGGTACCCTCTCCCTTTGTGTGTTTGCAGCATATCGCAGAACTGGCTGGAAATTCCCATGTGGGGCCGAGTTTAATGCAGGTAATTCCTATTTAAAGGTCCATTTACACGTGCCGACCGAGCAGGCAGGTATCAGGAATGAACCATTCTATTCCGTTTACTACCTGCTCGTCAGGGGAGACGAGAGCGGCTTTTACATGCAGCAATCATGTCTGTGGATGTGCGGTGGCTGCTGCGATTGGTAGTCCCCGCACAGGACCATTGTTTCTGGGCAGCAGATCCCAATTTACACAGCATGATGAGGTACTGTAGGAGTCTGTGTCAGCGATGCTTACACATTTGCTCTTTCGTCGGGTAGGGTTGTCACGATACCAATTTTTTTTTTTCGTTTCGAGACCATAAAAAAGTATTACCCTTCCATACCAATGCGAAAAACACCAAAAAAAGCGTGTTTTATGGAACGTCCGGCCCATATTAGAACAGTCCTGTCCTATTTTTGGGGGGGGACAAGGTGACTAAAAATAGCGAACCGTGCAGTTTTTATATATTTTTTTTCTCTGTTACGTCATTCGCCACATAGGAGAGATTTTTTTTGTGTATATATTTTATATGTAACATAGGGAAAGGGGATGATTTCGCTAGGCTATGCCCCCATTGTCTTATAGGGGCGGGTCCCAGCGGTGGTATATAGAGAGCTGAGCCCCGCAAGGTGGTGGCTGGAGGACTCTGATCCGGCCACCATCAAGCCGGCTCCCCATAGAAGTGAATGGGAGCATGCGCGGCCCCCGCTCCCATTTATTTCTATGGGGCTGACGGAAATGGCCAAGCCAACGGCTTGCGCAGTGCGCCCTCCTTCACTTGCGGGGCTCCGGTCTTGATATAGGTGCGGGTCCCAGCAGTGGGACCCGCACCTATAAGACAATGGGGGCATTTCCTAGTTATATACCCCCATTGTCCATAACACAACCCCTTTAATTTTTTGTCTACCAATGAGAAGGGGAGGAGGGGACCCTGTGGCTATTGCCAACAATTACTAATACTTGGGGGTGGGGGGCACTGCACCACGAACGATTTATGATTTGTAATACTGAGGTTGGGGGGGGGGGGGGGGGGCACGCCACCAATGAAGATAATTAACCTGTTGTATACAAATGTAAGATGTGGGTGACGGCAGTATCGCATCCCCGGCCTCTATGACAAGGGGCTGTGATCCCGGTGCTGCACCTGAGGGGCTTATTGCCGTGGTTTGGCGGATTGCAGCGCCCTGTCATTAAGGCCGGGTATGTGGTACCTCCGACACCCGCATCCTTCATTTGTATTAAGTGGTTAATTATCTTCATTGGTGGTCACAGCCCTTATCCTCGTCTTCTCATCGGTGGCAGCAGCGGCACAGTGAGATGGAGAGACTGCCTCCTTCTCTCTTGTGCTGCTGATGACAACATGGTGTGCATGGAGAGCAGCACGCGCCATGTTCTCTAACTGATACTATACAGTAGCGCAGGCTAATATAGGAAAATGGTAAAACCCAGTGTCAAATCGATCCGGGTCTAAAAATATCCATTGGGTATCGATACTGCGATATCCGGTGAAACCCTAGTCGCGTGATCAGCAGCACCCTTAGGGTCCATTCACACGTCCGTTTTTTCTTTCCTGATCAGTTCCGTTTTTTCAGGAACAGATCAGGACCAGATCTGGACCTATTCATTTTCAATGGGTCCTGGAAAAAATCGGACAGCACAATGTGTGCTGTCCGTTTCCGTTGTTCCGTTCCGCATGTCCGTTTAAATATAAAACATGTCCTATTCTTGTCCTGAAAAATCGGATCCTGGTACAATACAAAGTCAATGGATCCGCAAAAAACAGATGACAATCGGATGTCATTCCGTATGTCATCCGTTTTTTGCGGATTCCGTTCCAGGAAACACATAACAATTTTTTTTAATTTTTTTTTCAATTTTTTTTCAAAGAAATCCAAACAACTTTATTTGATTATTGAAATGTATACATGTTCCCGTTTTTTGCGGATCCGCAAAAAACGGATGACATACGGAAACATTTTCAGGAACAACGGATCCGCAAAAAACGGACCGTTTTTCAGGATGAAAAAAAACAGGACGTGTGAATGGACCCTAACACGACCCGATTATTGGGAACCAGCCTTCATATGAATGTTCGTTCCCTGTAATCATAATTCTTGTGTAAAACATGGATTTTGCAGTGACCTATGCACAATCCTATGGTCCTGGCCACCAGAGAGGCTGATGCTTTTTTCTAATGTGTGAAAGCACGACCATAATGGATTGCTGGGTGGTCATAACCATGGAAACAAGCAGTGTATAAAATGATGGAAAAAAAAATCCAGCCAGCAAAGGAAGTAATATGGATAATAATGATACATTAGTAAGTGCCTTGTATTAAAGAGGTTATCCAACCCCTGAAATGCCCCCCCTCTATATGCCCAGGGCCCTCATAGACAATGTTCTTGCCTCGCTCCCTGACACCCGCATCGCTTCTGAAGCACACAGAAAGAGGCTCATTCCCTTCACCACCTGCTATTGGCTGCCTCCCCTTCCCCCGGCGCAGGATGTTTTTATCCACACGACGGGGAGATGCAGCGGCGGCCACGCAGGCATCAGAATCGATGTGGGGGCCGGGGCCAGGGCCAGGTAAGTACATTGTGTATGAGTGGCCCGGGCATATGAAGGAGCATTTCAAGGGTTAGGTGACCCCTTTAACTTTATATGATAAATGCCATATTCTGAACTAGAACAACCCCTTTAACCACCTCCGGACCGCCTAACGCACATGTGCGTTCCGGAGGTGGCAGGCTGGCGCACAGTCACGCATATATGCGTCATCTCGCGAGACGCGAGATTTCCTGTGAACGCGCGCACACAGGCGCGCGCGCTCACAGGAACGGAAGGTAAGCGAGTGGATCTCCAGCATGCCAGCGGCGATCGTTCGCTGGCAGGCTGGAGATCCGAATTTTTTAACCCCTAACAGGTATATTAGACGCTGTTTTCATAACAGCGTCTAATATACCTCCTACCTGGTCCTCTGGTGGTCCCTTTTGTTAGGATCGACCACCAGAGGACTCAGGTAGGTCAGTACAGTCGCACCAAACACCACACTACACTACACCCCCCCCCCCGTCACTTATTAACCCCTTATAAACCCCTGATCACCCATGATCACCCCATATAAACTCCCTGATCACCCCCCTGCCATTGATCACCGCCCTGTCATTGATCACCCCCCTGTCAGGCTCCGTTCAGACGTCCGTATGATTTTTACGGATCCACGGATACATGGATCGGATCCGCAAAAAGCATACGGACGTCTGAATGGAGCCTTACAGGGGGGTGATCAATGACAGGCTGGTGATCACCCATATACACTCCCTGATCACCCCCCTGTCATTGATCACTCCCCTGTAAGGCTCCATTCAGACGTCCGCATGATTTTTACGGATCCATGGATACATGGATCGGATCCGCAAAACACATGCGGACGTCTGAATGGAGCCTTACAGGGGGTGATCAATGACAGGCGGGTGATCACCCATATACACTCCCTGATCACCCCCCTGTCATTGATAACCCCCCTGTAAGGCTCCATTCAGACGTCCGCATGCGTTTTGTGGATCCGATCCATGGATCCGTAAAAAATCATGCGGATGTCTGAATGGAGCCTTACAGGGGGGGTGATCAGTGACAGGGGGGTGATCACCCTGATTACCCTGATCACCCCCTGTCATTGATAACCCCCCTGTAAGGCTCCATTCAGACGTCCGCATGCGTTCTGTGGATCCGATCCATGGATCCGTAAAAAATCATGCGGATGTCTGAATGGAGCCTTACAAGGGGGGTGATCAGTGACAGGGGGGTGATCACCCTGATCACCCCCTGTCATTGATAACCCCCCTGTAAGGCTCCATTCAGACGTCCGCATGCGTTCTGTGGATCCGATACATGTATCCATGTATCCGTAAAAAATCATGCGGATGTCTGAATGGAGCCTTACTGGGGGGGTGATCAGTGACAGGGGGGTGATTACCCTGATCACCCCCTGTCATTGATAACCCCCCTGTAAGGCTCCATTCAGACGTCCGCATGTGTTTTGTGGATCCGATCCATGGATCCGTAAAAAAATCATGCGGATGTCTGAATGGAGCCTTACAGGGGGGGTGATCAATGACAGGGGGGTGATCAGGGAGTCTATATGGGTGATCACCCCCCTGTCATTGATCACCCCCCCCCCCCCCCCCCCCCCCGGTAAGGCTCCATTCAGACATTTTTTTTGGCACAAGTTAGCGGAAATTTTTTGTTTGTTTTTGTTTTTGTTTTTTCTTACAAAGTCTCATATTCCACTAACTTGTGTCAAAAAATAAAATCTCACATGGACGCACCATACCCCTCACGGAATCCAAATGCGTAAACATTTTTAGACATTTATATTCCAGACTTCTTCTCACGCTTTAGGGCCCCTAAAAAGCCAGGGCAGTATAAATACCCCACATGTGACCCCATTTCAGAAAGAAGACACCCCAAGGTATTCCGTGAGGGGCATATTGAGTCCATGAAAGATTGAAATTTTTGTCCTAAGTTAGCGGAAAGTGAGACTTTGTGAGAAAAAAACAAAAAAAAATCAATATCCGCTAACTTATGCAAAAAAAAAAAAAAATTCTAGGAACTCGCCATGCCCCTCATTGAATACCTTGGGGTGTCTTCTTTCCAAAGTGGGGTCACATGTGGGGTATTTATACTGCCCTGGCTTTTTAGGGGCCCGAAAGTGTGAGAAGAAGTCTGGGATCCAAATGTCTAAAAATGCCCTCCTAAAAGGAATTTGGGCCCCTTTGCGCATCTAGGCTGCAAAAAAGTGTCACACATCTGGTATCGCCGTACTCAGGAGAAGTTGGGGACTGTGTTTTGGGGTGTCATTTTACATATAACCATGCTGGGTGAGAAAAATATCTTGGTCAAATGCCAACTTTGTATAAAAAAATGGGAAAAGTTGTCTTTTGCCAAGATATTTCTCTCACCCAGCATGGGTATATGTAAAATGACACCCCAAAACACATTGCCCAACTTCTCCTGAGTACGGCGATACCAGATGTGTGACACTTTTTTGATGCCAAGGTGGGCAAAGGGGCACATATTCCAAAGTGCACCTTTCGGATTTCACCGGTCATTTTTTACAGATTTTGATTGCAAAGTTCTTCTCACACATTTGGGCCCCTAAATTGCCAGGGCAGTATAACTACGCCACAAGTGACCCCATTTTGGAAAGAAGACACCCCAAGGTATTCCGTGAGGGGCATGGCGAGTTCCTAGAATTTTTTATTTTTTGTCGCAAGTTAGTGGAATATGAGACTTTGTAAGAAAAAAATAAAATAAAAAAATCATCATCATTTTCCGCTAACTTGTGACAAAAAATAAAAAGTTCTATGAACTCACTATGCCCATCAGCGAATACCTTAGGGTGTCTACTTTCCGAAATGGGGTCATTTGTGGGGGTTTTCTACTGTTTGGGCATTGTAGAACCTCAGGAAACATGACAGGTGCTCAGAAAGTCAGAGCTGTTTCAAAAAGCGGAAATTCACATTTTTGTACCATAGTTTGTAAATGCTATAACTTTTACCCAAACCATTTATTTTTTGCCCAAACATTTTTTTTTTATCAAAGACATGTAGAACAATAAATTTGGCGAAAAATTTATATATGGATGTCGTTTTTTTTGCAAAATTTTACAGCTGAAAGTGAAAAATGTCATTGAGCATGTCAGCAGCAATAAAATACCACCAAATGAAAGCTCCATTAGTGAGAAGAAAAGGAGGTAAAATTCATTTGGGTGGTAAGTTGCATGACCGAGCGATAAACGGTGAAAGTAGTGTAGTGCAGAAGTGTAAAAAGTGCTCTGGTCATGAAGGGGGTTTCACCTAGCGGGGCTGAAGTGGTTAAAGGCGTTGTCCGAGTTTTTTTTTTTTTTGTTCTTTGTATGTTTCTAATTAAGCAAATGTAAGGGCTTTACCATGCACTTACTGCATCTACAGTTGCTGCTTTCTCAGATTTCACCGAGGGTCACATGACCTGTGATGTCAGCTTCTCTCCCTGCTCTGATGTTTTGTGCACAAGCCTGAGGGAGCTGATCTGTGTCTGTACACCGACATCACTGTGCTGGCCACGCCCCCTATACTGGCTGCTGCTGTCTGCCCTCTCCCTGGATTCTTCAGGAAAATTTTTAACCGCTTCAGCAGCACAGACACAGGGCTGAAGGCTTTACTGATTAGCTACTGGCAGTGAGGAGACAAATGCTGGGCACAGGAGCTGACACACTAGAGAAGTTCTGCAGAGTATTGCACAAGAAAAGCTAGGGGGGAAGATTCTGTGTGTATCAGCATTGTACAGCTGGGACTTGTAGTCCTACACATACAACATGCTGCTGAGTCTCCCAGCAGGCAGACATGTCACTCAGGGCAGCTCTTGTATTCACTCCCTTTGCAGAGCAGGCGGAAGGGCAGAGGTTATTATTGCAGGTAAACAAAGGGCCATAAGGGAACCAGGGAAATGAGGAAATATAATTTGTTTGCCTCAAACTTGCTTAGCTTAGTTATATATTGCAGATTTACAGATATATATATAACAATGGCGGCACTGGAAACAATGAGGGTGCTATGTCTAGGGATGTAGCAGCTTACCCCGTCAATAGGAGAAGAAAAAAGGACAGCACTCCAAGTAAAAATTAGTGATGTTTAATCACCCATGTGAAGGCAAAATGTGAAGCCTTCACATGGGTGACTAAACATCACTAATTTTTACTTGGAGTGCTGTCCTTTTTTCTTCATATATATATATATATATATAATTTTCAAAGAAGAGGCAGCACTCCAGAATTTCTGTAAAAACGACCCACTTTAATCTCCCCTGTGCAACGTTTCAACTACTCCTTGCAGTCTTTTTCAAGCACCGACTTCTGCACCCGACTACATCCACAAGTGCTGCTGCTCTTTCTTTGTATTGTGTGTGTGTATATATATATATTATTAACCCCTTTTAAGGTAATGCAATTTGCTCATTTCCGCTTTGACAGGTCATTGAAGCCTCTCCTGGTGGGGAGTATTAGCCATGTTCTAGTAGACTTTTGATTAGCTTTGGCCTTATTCTGAAAACTTATTTTTATCTCCACAGGATGGTATTATACTTGGCGCTGATACCAGAGCCACAGAAGGGATGGTGGTAGCTGACAAGAACTGCTCTAAGATCCATTACATAGCTCCCAATGTCTAGTAAGTGTCTGTAGAATATAAGGTGGCACGTCTTACCTACATAACAATAGTGTCTAGCAGCTATCTCAGTACCTACCCGATATTTGCAGTTATGATAGGCAAGCTATTCACTGCTTTTTTTAATTTTTTTATTTTATTAAATCTTCACTTTCTGAAATTGTCTGATGTGACAGAGGTCCAGTGATGGAACTATCGCTATCGGGTGGCCTGGGCCTCACCTGTCAGTACACACACGGTAACGATTACTGTATGAGGCCCAGGCCATCATGGATAATGGACACAGCAGTCGGACTCGGGCACACATCTCACTGCTGGGTCTGTCAACCGTCATGGCCGGATCTCGTTTCTTGACTGTGCTGACAGTCTGATATTGATGACCTATCTTGAGGATAAACCATCAATATTTTTTCCATGATAAGCCCATTAAAAACAGCTCAGGTAAGATGTCTGCCTCTCTAATCGTGTTCAGCAAATAGAATAAAAATTTGCATTAAGGAAATAAAACAAATTGGAAAAGAAGGATATGTGTATGTACCTAGTTTTAACTGGCAGAAAATTTAACGGGACCCTTTTTGTTAGAAAGGGATATTTTTTAACTTAATATTCATAGAAATTTTTCGTTTCTTGTTCATTTTAGCAGTACAGATAGGTAATCCATTGCAAGATTATTGCTGTTGTGAGGGCAAGATGATATCTGCTAGTATAATATTAGCTGTAGAAATTTGGATAACTGTATGACAGCTCTATTGTTCTATAGATAGGCTTAGTTAAAGATGTCCACAGGAGGGCATTGCACTTATCAGTGTAAGGGTCCATTCACACGTCCGTTGTTTCTTTCCTGATCTGTTCTGTTTTTTGCTGAACAGATCTGGACCAGATCTGGACCCATTCATTTTCAATGGGTCCTGAAAGAAAATCTGACATTGTGCTGTCCGTTTTTTTTTCAGGACCCATTGAAAATGAATGGGTCCAGATCTGTTCAGCAAAAAACGGAACAGATCAGGAAACAAACAAAGGACGCGTGAATGGACCCTTAGGCGTTGTTCACATTTCTGTTTTTCACTGACGAGTGCTGTCTTGGGTTTTCTGCGGATAGGTTTTAGAGGAGAACAATAAGAAAAAAATATTTTCCATTACACCTCAGGTCAGACCAGCAATCAGACCCCCAATGTCAATCAGACCTTAGATCAGACCCCCCAGTGCAAATAATATAAAAAAAACTCACTTACCTCTCCTGCTCCTGGACGCCATTGTGATCCTCTTCATCCTGCTGTCGGCTAGGTATTGCGGCGCACAGTGTGAGGTCACAGAGCGCCCTCACGCTGTGCGCAGCCCTGCACAGCCAATAGCCGAGCCGAGGACCAGGAAGCGTTGAGTACAGAGCCTTCACTGCTTACTGGTCCTCCGGTACTAGTGAAGCGCTACCATAATGGAAGCCCTTCATTAGTATTCGCCCCATAAGACGCAGGGGCATTTCCCCCCCACTTTGGGGGAAAAAAGTGCGTCTTATGGGGGCGAAAAATACGGTAGTTTTTCATGGAAATGTAAACAAGGCCTAATATGTGATGCTCTGTCACTCACCCTCCCTCTTCCTTCTCTGGCCGCAGAGAATGGTCTGAGTGAGAAAGTCAAAGAGGGCCACTTGCTGTGCGAAAGGTCCAAACAAAAGAGGTTAAAGGCTATGGACACCTTCGGGCAATATTTTTTTTCTGATTGCATTTTACTCCTTCTGGGACTTTGCCGATTCTGTTTACAAGATAAGTGCGGGTCCCAGAGGTGGGACCCATACCTATCAGACAATGAGGGCATATCATAGTGAGATATATGCCCCCATTGTCTGAGATGACACAACCCCTTTAAGTGATCAGGAGATCGGATAAGAGCTCTAAAGGAGCCGTCAGCTGATGGAACTCAGGAGCAGTAGTCTACAAAAAGACATTTTTTTTTTTTTTTTTTTTTATTAATTGCAAAAACTGCTGAAAATATTTTTAATTAAAGCATTTTAGCCCAAAATGAGTAAAATGCAATCATAAAAAATTGCCCGAAAGGTGTCGAATAGCCTTAAAAAAACCAGGACGGGAAGTAGAAAACATGGAGTGACTTCTAAAAATTTTATTCATAAACCCATCCACACACTTTTTTTTTTATAGTAATGACACCAAATATTCCTATATAGGTTATTAATATTAAAACACTTCTTGTCCCTTTAAGCTGGTAGCAAGTTTGTTTCGCTGCCTAAGTCATTTTGACATATTGTGTTATGTTTATTTTTTAGCTGTTGCGGTGCTGGAACAGCGGCTGATACAGAAATGACAACCCAGATGATCTCTTCCAACATGGAGCTCCACTCTTTGTCGACAGGACGTTTACCCAGAGTAGCGACTGCTAACCGAATGCTTAAGCAGATGCTGTTCAGGTAAGATGTGGGAAAGGCGGCCGTGGGGCCCAGTGACTCAAGCCAATTATTTAGGTCCCGCAATGTGGGTTCAGTGTATCTGGAGCAGTGACCAAGCGGTGACTTTTGAACACATATGGTTGGTAAATTAACACTGACTCTGTGATTTTCCTTTCCTTTCCCTGCCTTTCCGGAGCTGTAATTATTTAAAACATTTTTTTACATTCACATAGTCATGTGAGGGCTTGTTTTTTGTGGGACAAGTTGAACTTCCTAATACCATACCATTTTGTGGGAAACGGAGAAAAAAATTCCAAATAGGGTGAAATTTGAAGAAAGAAAAAAATATTCTGCCACAGTTTTTTATCGGTTTTATTTTTACGGCGCTCAATATGCGGTAAAACTGACATCTGATCTTCATTCTCTAGGTCAGTTCGATTATGGTGATACCACATATGTATAGTTTTTCTTGTGTTTTCATACTGGAAAAAGTTTTCTTGTCATTGCCATATTGTGTACCCCATAACTTTTATCTACGGAGCTGTATGAGGGCTCATTTTTTGCAAGACGATCTGTTGTTTTTACTAATACCTTTTTTGGGTATGTGACTTTTTGATCAGTTTTTCTATATATATTTTAATAGTACGGGAGTTTTTGCATGAGTTGTTCCCCTTGATTATTTTTTTTATTTATTTATTTTTCCTTTTTGTTTTTGAGGAAAGTGGGATGATTTTAATTTTTATATATGTTTTATTTTTTTAAACTTATATTTTTTTTACTTTTACTTAAAAAATAAAAATAAAATCAGATTGCAACTTGTATTAAATAATGGAATTTGCTCCATTATAACATACAGAAAACGAGATTTTTGTACTCACCGTAAAATCTGTTTCTCTTCCGTTCATTGGGGGACACACCGGGTAATTGCAACCAAAAAAGCCACCTTATAAGATAGGAAGCACAGCGACACCTGCTGAAAAGGCTCAAACGGAAAAGATTGTTGAGTGTTGAGCGCTAGAGTAAGATCCCAAGGATCCTACGGAGGACTGAAAGGGGGCCCAGCATGCTCCACCCCCTGCAGAAAAGTACAAACGGACAAAAGCGAAGCAAAAATTCGCTGAAAAAGAATGGAGAGAGCAGACACTTGCCCTTTAAGAGAGCTGAGAGCCAGGCCCAGGTCCATGCCCGACTGTAGGAAAGCCAAAAGTCGCGGCAAGGAAAAGCGAACAGGAGACAGCTGTTGCCGCTCGCACCAACTAAAGTAGGACTTCCAGATCCGGTGGTAGATTCTGGAAGACTGAGGCTTCCTGGCCCGAATCATGGTCTGGACCACTGCATCAGAAAACCCACGAGCTTTCAATATGGCGGCTTCAACAGCCATGCCGTTAAATGTAGTGACCCTAAATTCGGGTGCAAGATTGTCCTCTGCAACAGCAGGTCATCCCGAAGAGGAAGACTCCAAGGTTCGTCGGCGAGAAGGCCTAATAGGGACGCGTTCCACACCCTTTGCGGCCAATCTGGGGCCATGAGAATAACGGGCAGTCCCTTTGACCTGATCTTCCAGAGAAGACACAGAATGAGAGGAAGGGGCGGGAACACATAAGGAAATGTGAACCGACTCCACGGCATCAACATCGCGTCACATGCCAGGGCCATAGGGTCCCTGGACCGCACGACAAAGTCCTTGACCTTGTTGAAGCCTGAGGCCATGAGATCCACATCCGGCTGACCCTACCTCTTCCAGATGGCCTGAAAAACCTGTAGGTGAAGAGCCCACTCGCAGGGATCGAGGTGCTCCCGGCTGAGGAAGTCTACGATTCAGTTGCCGATGCCGGGTATGTGAACTGCCGACAGTGCCGGAACATGTTTTTCCGCCCAGCTGAGAATCTGCGCCGTCTCCGCCATGACTGCTGGGCTCCGGGTGCTGCCTGGTGATTGATGTAGGCCTCTGCCGTGTAGTTGTCGGACTGCACCCTCACTGGACAACCCCTGAGATGGTTTGCCCCAATGTCGCAGAAAGACCATCCACCATCTGTAGGCCCTGCGCACTGGGGCAAGGAGACGCATTGGCTAATCCAAGGAGGCTGGGAAGCGATCCCAGCTGGACAGAATGGCTCGCTGAAGCGTACTGGTATGGAATTGAGCATAGGATACAATCTGCAGACGAAGAGCGGATAGTTTATCTGAAGGCAAGAACACCTTGGCCTGACAAGTGTCCAGTACCATGCCCAGATAAGTCAACCGCTGCGATGGATAAAGACAAGATTTCTGCCTGTTCAGGGTCCATCCAAAGCGCTCCAGGGTGTCTAGAACAATGTTCAAGCTGTCCGCCGTCCCCTGGAATGACGGACCCTTCACCAGGATATCGTCTAAGTACGGGATCGCCATGATCCCCCTGGCATGGAGCAGGGCCATGACTACCGCTAGAACCTTCGTAAAGACCCTGGGAGCCATGGCCAGGCCGAACGGGAGGGCCACAAACTGGTAGTAAAATGGACCTTTCAAACCGGAGAAACCTCTGATGACTGACTCATATGGGCACATTAAGATGAGCGTTCTTGATGTCTATTGAGGACAGGTACTCCCCCCGGTTCCATGGACGCAATAACCAACCTCAGTGACTCCATCCGGAATCTGCGGACGCGAAGGAAACTGTTGCGAGCCTTGAGGTCCAGAACGGGACGGACCGTCCACTTTTTTTGAAAACCACAAAGAGATTGGATTAAAAGCCCTGAAAACGGACTTGCGCAGGAACCGGAACAATCACACCTTGCTGCAGCAGCGTGTGAATTGCCAGAAAAAAAGAATCTGCGGGAGAGGCCGGAGGAGACGACCGAAAAAAAAAAAAAAAAAACAGGGCGGAGGGGAGGACTTAAAGTCCAGCTTCTCTGCATTGACCTCCCCCTGTTGACAGGAATGCCAAGAAGGCCGCGGCTTAAAGGAAGGCTTGCACTTCTTGCCTGCAGCCAACTTATCGGACGCTCCCTTGGGGCCAGAAAAACTCTGAAAGGGACGAAAAAAAGGCATCCGCTTTTTTTACTTATTAGACCGCCACCTGTTCTGTGGTAAATAGGTGCTCTTACCACCTGTAGCGTCCGAAATGATCTCATCCAGGCGATTACCAAAAAGTCTGCCGCTGATAAAGGGGAGGGCCGTCAGGGTGTGCTTTTGAAGCATTATCTGCCGCCCAGCATGAGAGCCATAGGGTACGGCGAATAGCCACCAACAGGGCTGACGAGCGAGCCATAAACCTGGCCACGTCCAAAGATGCTTCACAAATATATGCACGGACATGCGAGAGCTGCAGGGCCACGTCTGCAAGTTCCCCCGTGGGGTCTTCTGAGTCGAGACCCTGATGTGAATTACTTGTCCACTCTCCCATAGCCTTGCTCACCCATGTAGATTTTGCAAACGCGTCCAGTATCTTTGATATCAGAAAAAGAAGCCGCACTGGCAAGGTAGTATGTTTAGCCAAGCGGGAAACTGGCGGGTCCTCTATAGGTGGAGCTGACCACTTCTTAGTCAAATCCTCCGGAAATGGACGTTCCAGCGTTTTGGCAACATGAAATGTTTATCAGGGAAATCCCACTCCTTGGAGAGAGAGGAATCAAACCTGGTGGCTGGGAAAACACTTGTGCGAATGACGGGACTTCCTAAAGGAAGCGCCCGTGCCGACAGGTGACTGAGCTAGATCCTCATACTGCAACGTCTCAATAACTGCCATAATTAAATTGTCCACCATGAAGGATAGTTTGGGCGACTGACCCTCCTCTGAGACAACATCCTCATCTGACCCTCTCTCCTCGGAACATGCCTCTTCAACTGAGGACATGTCGGAGTGAACTCTCTAGCAGGAGGAGGAGAGGCTGAGGACATGGGAGACACAGAACCCCTTTTGAGGAAGTTCTGGCCTGTTTTGTAGGGCGGCCACGATGGGCACGAGCCCCATGATCCCCAGTGTCGGGCTGGTCAGAGGACTGCCTTGCTGACAAACGCCCCAATATATCCACAATAGCATTGTTGGTATTGGAGACCTTCTCTACCACCCTAGACAGGGAACGCGCCCATTCCAGTTCTTCCGTAGGTTGGGCAGCGGGAAGCAATGGGTCTGGAGCCGAGCCACTTGATGGCGGCGCAGCACACGCAAAGCAGAGGGAGTCTGAGGGAATGGAAATTTTGCGCGACATGATGTGCAGGCAACATGACACACCAAAGGGACCGCCTGCTTCGGGCCTGGGTTCAGACATAATGATGCCCCTGTCACCCCAATGAGGCAAATGGGAAGGTTAGGCCCTGCAAGAAGGGACAAACACTTACCCAGCCTGTGTCCCTCCAAACGCCAGTCAGACACTCATTTCCCGCCAGGAGCTTTAAAAATCCGGAAGTGGGTGGAGCCCACTCTCCCACTGCTCTGCTGCTGATGTGGGGGCAGGGCGAACACAACATTCCCCCCCCCCTCCCCAAATGACCCCCGGTATCCCGTCTTCTGGTTGGGCGTGCAGGCTGTTTAACCCCTTAGGGACACAGCCTTATTTCACCTTAAGGACCAGGCCATTTTTGGCAAATCTGACCACTGTCACTTTAAGTGGTGATAACTTTAAAACAGGAAAATAGTGTTTAGAGAGGGCTCACTTCCTGGACAATAATAGGAGTGGGTGCACCTACAAAGAAGATTACACCCAATGTGTGTGTGTGTGTGTGTGTGTAGTAGGGCACACCTACACTTGGACACACATAGGAGATTTGGTAAATGCAATTTATTCAAACAATGTGTACGATAACACATATGTATAATAACACATAAAACTTGATTAAACAAATATTCGCATGCTGTAAATTCTCATAAAAATAAATAAAATGTACACGGAATCACACACTTGAATATAGTCATATGGACAGAGAAGGATCAATCCTTCCAACTATGTTTGTCTGTAGAATGATGCTTGTATAGCAAATCAGAAATATTCAGCTCTTTAAAACAGTTCGTAATCCTCTGATTCTGCTATACTGTCTTCCATGTATTATCAAGGAGCCCCTGCGCGGGCAGTATTATTGCTACATGTATGCCATACTTGTGCTATACTCTTTTAATAAAACGAGTTTAAAAAAAAAAAACAGTTCGTAATGTTCAGGAAATGTGAGGCAAAGTTCACAAGGGTAAGTGGTCTTGTCACTTATATTCCTTTTGTTCACTTTTTATATATGCACTAGTTCAGCGATGGTTTCTTACTCACGGTTATGCCGGCTATGTTGCGGTTAGCATGGCGTCCCACGTATGTTCCGCTTGCAGGCAGTGATATAGCTACCAGGGTATGGATCCAGGGATCTTGGGTCATCAATTGCAGGAGTGCCGCAGTTAGGAATTTGTAGGTGGAGATTCCTACCAGGTGCTCTGATTAAGCAGCAGGCTGGTTTTTACTGCGGCCATCAATCTTAGATTTTCTCCTGCCAATTTTGTTGGATGCCGATCCCTTTACTATGGTTGGTATAAAGCACTTCAATACTCCGGTTATATATTCAGTTTCATGGGATCCTTTTTCACCAAACGCGTTTCGGAGTTGGCTACGACTCCTTCCTCAGTGGCTAGTGTTCCCATGAGACTGGTCGTCTTTTATATCCAGCTATCCAGGTGTGAATTGATTCAGATGCATTAAAAACATGGAATGGAGTTTTCTGACCATACGCAATGCTATTGTAGCAAACATGTTTATCTGTATATATTTCCAATATAAAACTTAAATGCGGTCTATCAAATGTGCAGAGATATACTCCGCTCACAGCACAACTTTTTTTTTTATATATATATTTTGGTCTACAGAGCTGCATGAGGGCTTGTCTTTTACGGGACAAACTGTCGTTTTTATTGGTACCATTTTTTTTGTGGTGCATATGACTTTTTATTGTTTGTTTATATGTAAAATTGGGAAAGGGGGTGATTTTAAACTTTTTACATTTAACTATTAGCCCCTTAGGGAGCTAGAAACTGGGATCTTTTAATTCTGTTAGGGTGAATTGCATTCTGACGTGCTCCCTGCTGAGCTGTGCCTCGTGCACAGCTTAGCAGGGATGTTACTTAGACGGTTTGTCGTGGTAACCGATCAGAGCACCGCAGTTCCACTCGCCACATTTATCTTAATTTATGCCAGTTTTCTAATGTAAATGAAGCTGCAGTAGATTTCTGTTTAGGCACACGGACTGCTGAAGGATGTGCAAATTTATGAGGAGGCCTGTGCCGCGTCATAAATTTGACACTTCCCATGACAGCGCACAGGGTGTCATAGAATGGCATAAAAATAACTCTTCCCCCAGTGTGCGTAAAATCAACCCTAGCGCATAGAATCGTCTTATCTGAGAATAGTCTTTGCATCCTAAGCATCTATCCAACAGACTTGTGTATCAGAATCTCTAGGGGATCAGATCTAATCCTGTAGAGGAGCACTAGCCATTCAGAAACCTGTCTGTGATCACTTCTCTGTAGTAAATGCAAAAAGGGTTATAAATAATATTGGAAAAATATTTAGATCCTTATATCCTGCAGCTATAATACGCTATTACAAGGCACTGATGTACGGATCCACAACAGTGTTACAGATGCATACCATGAGGATCTGTAAGGCCGAGTTAACACTTCAGTTATTGTGAGCCAAAACCAGGTGCGGGTCAAAAACGCAGAACAGAACAAAATCTTTCCATTATACCTAATCTCTGAGTAGACTTCTACTGGTTTTGGCTCACAATAACTGATGGAAATAGAAGACCAAATACCTGAAGTGTGAGAAAAATGAAGTTTTAATATATGCAGATGAGCCTCTAGGAGCAACGGGGGCATTGCTTTTACACCTAGAGGCTCTGCTCTCTCTGCATCTACAGCATCCTCTGCACTTTGACTGATGGGGCCAGGCTCGATGACGTTTTCACTGCCCTGGCCTGACAAAGTGCAGAGGACGCGGCAGTTGGAGAGAGCGGAGCCTGTAGGTGTAACGGCAACTCCTCCGTTGCTCCTAGAGGCTTATTTGCATATATTAAAACTTCATTTTTCTCTACAATGCGGGCTCATATGAACATGGGACCAACACTGATGCCTTCAGCTGCCATGTAACAGGTCAGCCAGTTTCATAGGTAAACTGCTGACAGATGCCCTTTAGATTAGGTTAGATTCTGCTGCGGATGTCCACTTGCTGGTAGTCCGCACTTGTCAGCATCCCCATAGTGTGATGGTCAGCTGTGCCGCATCGCAAAGCGGAATCTGTATGGGCTAAGCAGTGTGTCAGCATGCTGAAGGCTTGTACAAGTAGCACTTCATAAACTGCCTGGCTGACAACCAGCGGGGAGAGAAGCTTAGACCCCACCGAACAGGAGACAATCCTCACACTGCGCTGACAAATGATATTGCCTCCAATTCTCCGGGCTCCGTCCTGTCAGCCATTGTTCTAAAGCTTTACTTTACAGGAATGTGAAGCGTTGTCTGCGCCCGAGATTGAATCGCTTCTCATTGTGTTCATTTGTCTGACACGGAAAAGCACGCAGGAGAGAGGCTCTGCATGGCGGCTCCCCCATGAAATATTTATTCCAATTGCAGCAGCGGAACGGTTTAATTCTGCAAGGAGTTTTCAGCAGCTCTAGGCAGACGCCATACATCACTGCGTGGAAGCAAATAGGAGTGTGTACATCATTTTAAAGTTTTAAGGAGAGGAGATCTGGGTTTCTGCCTCTGGCTTAGTGTCAAGCATCAGACACTCGCAAATCAATTACGTTGGACTACTTTAGTTTTAGGAAGTTTGTAGAAAGGTGTCAAATGAAAGGGAGCTTTGTGCCGTTTACACAGATGAGGAGTCCGCTTTATACAGACAAAGCTCCTGTCTCGTTTAGTCAAGAGGGGTGTCGGCGTACATCTTTATAGGCAGTTTTTTTTAACGTTCCGGCTGTCAGGCCAGAGGCGGAGGCATTGGGTGGAGTAAAATTAAGAGAAGTTGCAGGTTTTTGTGGCGGTTCAAGTTCTAGTGAATTTAGTAGAATTTTTTTATTTTTATTACTGTTAATAGAAGGGGATACCACAGTGAGTGGCTCCAAAACGTTGCTTCTCACTCTGGAGGACCTGGCCTTACATGGACAGCCCATTGATTTCAGTGAGCATAGCGTAGTACTTCTTCTCACCTGTGGTGGTGCTGCAAGGAAGTTCAACGCCTGCTTACAGGTCTCCTCACAGATGATTGCTTGTGGTCCCTGCAGAGGGCACCTTGGGATCGGATCAGCTTATCATTTGGGGCATTTGAAGGTCAGTTTACTCTTAGTAATTCTCAATAAACAATAATGGGGACACATGATGGTTTATGAAAGTATAAACCACATGATGGTTACATTGTTTTAAGTATTCACAAGGTTTTAGGGTCTATCCCTCATACCCCTTGCAGACATGTCCACTAAGACCAACAAGAGTGGACCTGATTTTAAAGCTGGCCATACACTTAAGATATTGGTCGGCCGTGGGACCAGAATAAAATGCAAGACTGTACTGGCTGAAAAAAAAACCTCCACAGTGGTCCTTTGAACATAGTGGCAAATGACTGGCTGAATTCGATGACAGGCACTGGTACAGCCAGTACTGACCACAGCCGCAAAAAATCTATCCCAACAGGTCACATTTTAGGTAGACACTGACAGTAGTCTACTGTCGGCCATTGTGGACATTCAGCTGAACATCGTTTGAATAGAAGATGTGAACAAAATCAGCCGTGTCGGCCAACCATTGTCCTTGTGTGGGGGGCAGCATGTTATTGCTAAACATTAAACACATTTTTTTCGAATGTTTTTTAGTTTTCTATGTCCTGTATATTAAAATAGATAATATGTTGATCCTGCCTGTTCTATGGACTTGACTTTCCAGCAGTCACCTCATTAGAAGCACAGATACCTCCTCTGTATACAAGATCCACCTTTCACAGCAGATGATGGACACATCTTATCTACTCCTCCTCCCTGCAGTATGACCTCTGCATGGTGAACAGAGCATTACTACAAAAGGGTCCCACAAAAATCAATGATTCTCAAGTCTATCGTGTCTCTGACCCTGGTGGCTGCTGAGAATAGGGGGGAGATTTATCAAAACTGGTGTAAATTAGAGCTGGCTTGGTTCCCCATAGCAACCAATCAGACTTCACCTTTCATTTTTCAGAGCTCCTTTGGAAACTAAGTCAGTTCTACTTTACGCCAGTTTTGATAAATCATTACATATTAGGCTCGGTGTCCAGACGTATTCTTAGACCCTCTTTAATTACTATTGTAGAAAGCGATGGTGACATTCTTATATCTGTATGACATAGTAACTAACTTACAATGTGTTTTCTATCTTCTGACAGGTACCAAGGCTACATCGGTGCTGCCCTTGTACTAGGAGGGGTTGATAGTACTGGCCCACATCTGTACAGCATATACCCCCATGGGTCCACAGACAAGCTTCCTTATGTGACAATGGGTAAGTGAATTATTTTTTGGGTCAGATGAGTTACTATTATATTACTCTTGAGCATGTAATGAGATCTCCAGTGCCATCCCCTTATATTGAGTGTACATTTAATTTTTAAAGGGGTCCTCTCATCTCAAATGTGTAATACATTCGCTGGATGTGCTGTAAATACATGATAGCGGGGTGCCGTGACCCCAATATGCCACTTCATGTCAGAATTCAATGTAGAGGTGGGATTTCAGTAGTCCAATAAGGCCTGATTCACCCGACCGTGCTTGGTCTGGGAAACGCAGCCCATGTGTCGGCTGCATCTCCCCAGGCCCATAGTGATTTATGATACCGTCAGGTCCTATCTGACTCGTACAGTAGACCCATGATCCGTTATCATAAATCAGTATGATGTAGTCAGGTCAGGGGAGCCGCAGTCGGTCCGGTAGATGCAGCCAACACATGGCTTATGTAGGGTTGGGCGATAACAAAAACATTCTCTAGATGATATTAAGACATTTATTGTGATAATGATATATATCACGATAAATGCCCATCCAACAAGGAGACGTTATACTGTATGGTGCTTACACTCTCCATGGGACTCATGACCTGTTGGGTGTAGTAAATCCCCCCCACCTCTTGCATCCACATCTGTGTGCTCTATGCTGAGAAGTAGCTTGTGGGATGGCAGTCGTACGCCAGTATATCATGTATTTGTGCCACTGCCATAACGCAGTGTATATAGCACCACTATTCTATTGTATGGGCTCCGTAGCAGCTACAACAGCTAGTGCTGCACCACAGTGCACTCCCTCTGCAACCTAAGAGTATCCTCTTCCGTAAAACTACAAGTCCCAGGGAGCATACGGACTAATGACGGTGCCCAGTCGTACTTTACTATGCTTCTCATACACCACTGCTGACGAAACCGGAGCGGGAGGGCAGTATACGCTCCAGTGCGCTTCTCCCATATGACGCCACTTTCTTGTCACAAGCTGGGGAGACTTCAGCCTCTACTGTCAGCCTGGCGCATTGGGGATGTGTAGTTCATAAGGCTCACCCAACGGCACATGCTCAGAGGAGGCCACTGCTTTATGAAGTGTATCGGTCTGCGCTTTCCAACTGCCCCTGTGATTCCATTAAAATATTGCAGTATTTAAGAAACGATAATACTGCCATATCGCTGTTTTTTTATATCTCGATTTATCGTAGATACCGGACTATCGCCCAACAATAGGCTTATGTATCCCAAACTGAGAATGTTCGTGTGAATCAGGCCTAACAGATTGCAAGTAGTTACTCTTTGGATTTTCAGGCTTTGCATTACACAGTCTGTCCACTAGGTGATGCTGTTGTACAACTTATTATTAGGCTTGTTATGTAGTAACTTTGTATAGTGTACGGTAGGTGTAAATCTGCAAAAATAACCCCGTTCCTCTCATCTGTCTGTAATTGTATCATAGAGTTGTGTTTAATGATAGAGTAATTGTATATAGATATTTCTTCTCTCATTACAAATGTGACCAAGTACGGCCGTAACCTCAAAAGAATCTTTTGCGTCCAAAAGAGTTTTTCGACGTTTCGTACAATTCTTTTGCGCTTGCCTCTGCTGGTAGTATTCCTTTGCAGTAGTTCGCTAGTTCATGTGCCGGCCAGTTGAATGAGTGGATGGGCCAGAGATACCGGAGCGATATTTGCTGTTTGTAATAGCGGCGAGACCCTTCTGTGGCTTCATAGGTCTGTGGATGTGGAATCTGATATCTGATTATTCACTGGCTTGGATTTTGAAGAAAAACCGGACTTGAACATGAAATGAATGGACACAGAGAATTGGGATTCTTTTGGCCTTCTTTCCTGTTCTCAGATTCCTCTGGTGCTTGAAGAGATTTCCAAAGGATGATGATTCTTTGTGGGGTAATATAAAGCATATACCCTCCTGTGATATCCAGTTCATTTGTGAATCGGTTTTATGTAACTCTTTTTAATTGCAGTATATATATTGTGCTTGCCTTTAGTTACAGCCACTATTACACTCCAGAGCTTAAAGGGGTTGTCCGGGTTCACAGCTGAACCCGGACATATACCTATTTTCACCCAGGCAGCCCCCCCTGACTTTAGCATCAGAGCAGTTCATTTTCTGGAGTTCCGGTGACGTACCAGGCTTTCCTTCCACCCAGCAGTGAGCCCGTTGACGTCCCCGGCACTGATGGGCAGCCTTTAGCGCTGCCCTAGCCTGTAAAACGGCTAGGGCAGCGCTGAAACCGAACACACTGCTGGACGGAAGCCTCCGCCTGGCAGTGTGTTATGGCAAATAAAAGAGCCCTTGCCCTGTGCGATCCTGTGCATGGCAAGGGAGAGCATCGGAGAATGAAATGCCTGGGTGAAATTATGGGTATGTTCGGGTTCAGCTCTGAACCCGGACAACCCCTTGAAAGGAGTGGTTTACCCCTAGGGACCTTTTCTGCCACCCCATCTAGTGTAGCCGGACCCATGGTAGTAATCATACTTGCCTGATTCCCACCTCTGGCTTCCTGCTCCTTTGCTGCATCTCCTGCTCTGCAGATCCCACGTCAACGCCTGGTTTGATGCGAGTCGTATGACCGCTGCAGCCAATCACTGGCCGCAGCGGTCATTTGCTACCTCTGTACATCACATGACCCAGTCACGTGCCACATGGGTAGCAAGTCACTGCTGCAGCGCTCATGACCCGCGTCAAACCGCATGTTGATACAGGGAGACCCAGGATCTGCAGAGCCAACGGGGCAGCAATGGAGCTGCAACCCAGAGGCAGCGATCAGGTAAGTATTATCACCACTGCAGGTCCGGCAAAACTGTGGGGTCTGTAGAAAAAGTCCCCTTTAAAGACATCATGCCACAACAGACATTTAGAATAGGTGATAAATATCTGATTGCTGGGAGCCCCACTGCTTTCAGCCCCGTCTATCACTAGAACAGGGGTCCCAAGCCCCTCATTCCTCCTCATTGCTATCATGCAGTGCATATGTTGTGGCTCGTACCCTGCTGATTAATTCAGTGTCTGTGGGCAGCGCCCAGCTGTTTCTGTCCACCCTATAGACCTTTAATAGAGCAGCAGCACTAATGGTCGACCACCACTTAATTTAAACTCTTACTGCGGTCATACACTAAGGAGGAATGGGAGAGGGGGCTTGGGACCCTCATTTTAGTGACTGCGGCTATAATGTTATGTACAACATATTTCGGCAGGGTACTGGCTCTCCTTAAAGAGACCAGCTGTGTCTGGAGACTTATTGGCAGTGCGCCATGGGAAATTAATATGCAAAGAGCCATCTACCAGGGAAAGAGAACAGTCTCGCTAGCGCCACCTTTTCCATGGGAGACAACTCTTTGTACAACATTTATAATATTACACACTGAAGTTTCTCCTTTTCTTCTTCGCTTCTCTTTATGTATCAGGTTAAATGAACATTTAGGACTAGTTTAATTCTTCAAATTAGTATTGGAGGAACTTTTTTATTTTATTTTTTGACCACCATTTGTTACACATTACAGGGGTGTTGTATTCTTGAAAAGAAAAGGTCGTCATAGTAAGCATTAAGCCGCTTTATATCTAGTGTCTCAGTCCTTTAACGTTTCAAGGGCCGTTGTTTCGCCTCTGGTAGTATCGCAGTCTCTGATGCCGCGCCGTGTTTAAACAGATAATTAGGCTGTTTGGGCAGAGGAGATCTGCTGTGTAAGGTGCCGGGATGATGGAAGGACGTGGCACTGCAGAAAATGCTGATGCCAGCACGGTGCCCTGTCATTAATGAGTTTGAAATTCTAATTAGTCTTCTGGATGCTCTTTTCCCTTTACCCTTGCATTTTAGATTTTTAATTTAAAGGGGTTCTGCAGTTTTTTTAAACTGATTTATCCTCTGGATAGATCATCGGCATCTGATTGGCGGGTGGTCAGACACCCGGGGACCCCCGCCGATTAGCTGTTTGAGAAGGCAGCGGCGCTGGCAGTAGTGCCGCGACCTTCTCGCGGTTTACCGCAGGCCCAGTGACGTCACGACTAGTATCAATGGCCTGGGCGGAGCTAAGCTCTGATCACTTGAATGGAGCTTAGCCGCGCCCAGGCCAGTGATACTAGTCGTGACGTCACTGGGCCTGCTGTAAACCTGCAAGCAGCGTTTTGGTGTCCGCCTCCAAAGCGGAACGGAGGCAAACATATGCATTCTGAGCGGATCTTTTTCCATTCAGAATGCATAAAGGGCAAAACTGATCCATTTTGGAGCCCTGAACGGATCTCGCAAACAGCCAAAACGCCAGTGTGAAAGTAGACTTTGAAAGTTTATGCATTTATATCCATACTCCTTCTGGGCTTTTGAAGTGAAGGAGGCCGTCCCGTCGGTGATGGGCACTGATAGGACCGCCTCTGCTGCCAGCAGATTAATTAGCATTTTCACGGTGACAGATTCCCTGTAATGGTATTTGTACTGCACGGTGAATGGAAAAATATAATGTCAAAAATGTATAAAAGGGTTATCCTTCAAAAATGATTGCTGTGCAATGAACATAGCATTTTAAATGAAGTATTATAGCAATATACATGCAGTTAAAAAAATAAAATAAAAAATTCCTCTCAGGTAGCGCCCCCTGCTGTTTGTCTTTCTGGTCCACCTGCTTCACATTCACTGGTGGACTAACCTGCTCAGCAGCTAATCTGCTCCATTCCCTTCAGTGCCAGCGTAGTGGTATCATGGAGAAGCAGGTGAACTGCTCCAGACCCCATTCCTTCATGCATCCCTACTTCTAAGGGCTCATGCACACGGCAGCATGTATTTCGCGATCCGCAAATAATACGGATGGCCTCCGCGTGCATTCTGTATTTTGCAGAACAGAACAGCTGGCCCCATAGAAAAGTCCTATCCTTCTCCGTGATGTGGACAATAATAGAACATGTTTTGTTTGCAGAATGGACATGGAATGCACACAGTGTCATTTCCGTCTTTTGCGGCCCCGTTGAAGTTAATTGTTCCGCACACGGGCCCCAGAAAAACCGAACAGACACTGAAACAAAATCAGTCTGTGTGCTTGAGCCCTAAATCGGTTGAAACCTATAGCTCTCTCTAGACAGCGGAGAAAGAAATCGTGGGGGCGTGACATACCATATGTGAGGGATGCATTTCTGTGCAGGGCAGGAAGGGGTTAATAAGAGCGGATTGCAGTGCACTCTGGGAGATGCAGGTGACTGGTGAGCTGCTGCCACCCACAGAAAGGGAAGAAAGTCCTTCCAGATACTTGAGTGGAAAAAAACAAACATTTTTTAAATCTCTTACGTGTGAAGAGTTTCATAAAAAGAGAAGTGACCTATAAGAGCCGGGGGGCTTCTAGTTTCCGTGCAGAATGATGATTTTTGAGGCGTTCCGCCTCAGGTCAGCAACGTTCCCTGTAAATGGAGCAGGATCTGAAAGCCGCTATCACTTTATCCACTAGTTCTCCGCTTTAGAACAGTTTCTTTATTACTCGGTGAGAACTCCTGTCCTAAAACTAGTTTTTTTTTTTCTTCTCCCCATTCTGTACTGGTTCCGTGTGCATTACATTCTGTGACCAGAGGGGGCACTGCTGCCTCAGAAGTGGACCAGCATCACTATTCCTAGAGTGATTGTGGAAGGAAAATATATGTATTTCAAGTAATATTTTTACATTATTATTTTATTTATTTTTTTTAGATTTAAAGCTTGGCTTATCCATTTACCAGATACACAATTTGTCGTGTTGATAAGGGATTAAAATATTAACCACTTCGTAACTAGTTTTCTTTTTAGTTATTTTTTTAATAAATGCTATTCCTATAGGTTTCACAGTAATGAGATATTTTTGTACATCCCGATATTTTCATAGGACGGACAGATGCAGCCTTTTAAACATCAATTATTTTTGGAAATTTGGCCACAAATAAAAATTAAATAAGCACTCTTCGCAGACCACCCTTAAACTACAGCGATGGGAGAGTTCAGATTGGTATTTTTTTTTTTTTTTTTTTTTATCAAATAGTTTTTCTTGAGGTTTAACAATAAAACTACATACATAAAGAACAATCCCGAAACAAACCCGCCTCCCTCCACCCGCAGATCCGCGCGTGCGGTCAGTAGGTAGTCAAGAATGTCCGTTAGGCTCTCCGCCTCCTGTGAAGCAAAAGTGCTCCCTGTAACTCAACAGCTCTCTTCCAATAGGAGTTAGAGTACCACTCAATACAAAACCAAATACTAAGCATTCAGCCAATGCCTGTCCAAATACAATTGGGGTACATATACTGAGGGGGCCATCAGCTACCCGATATCTCTGTTCCATTTTACTGTCATTTCTATCTTTATTCTCCCATTTCGCCTCTGTGAGCAGACCATGTGATGTACAGACGGGACCAGTCCTCCATCTTTATACCCCACTTATCTGCTGTGCATAGAGAGAACTAGTCCTGGAGTCCTCTCCACTGTGTACAACCGCGTCCCCTACACTGAATGCTGCCCGTGTCCAACTTTGTAGGACAAGTCCTATTGGCAGTAAGAATAGTAACACTCGCTTGTCAGTTTATTTATACATTTCCATGAGGAATAACTGAGGAAAAACACAGTGCAAAATTCTAAGAAATATGCACAGGAGTATTTTTTTTATGGGGTAAATTAAAAAGGTGTATATTAAATTCCAAATGTGTCGGGAGAGATGATGGGTGTCGTATCACTATCGAGTAGGACAGTAGTCGCCAACCTCTGCCACTTGAGCTGTTGTGAAACTATCATTCCCATCGCCCATAGAAGTGGATGGAGCATGCTGGGAGCCATAGTTTACCAGCACAGTACCAGAGGTTACTGACCCATAGAGGCGGGCCTAGGCATTAGATGACTGCTGTGATCTCTTCATAGTGACAGTGGAGGGAATAGAACTCTGATCATGTCTCCCCTCCATCCTCACCATCAGTACATGACCCAAGCGTCTTCTCTATGTGGTGTTCCTTGTCTCTGTCATTCCTCCTGGAAATGGAAATGTATGAATACATTTATGTTCCTTTTGTCCATGGGGCGTGCCCATAGAGTCCAGCCTATTCATACTTTTCCAGGAGGAATAAGAGAGGAACGACAGTGTTGAGTTAATATGCTTCCAGATTCGTTATTTTATGAGGAACACATTTATTACTGAAGCGGACATGCCAGGAGAACTCGTAGGTTCTCTTTCTCCCGGCACTAATGGGACTTCACAGATTATTGGCCAGGTATGAAACATGTAAACTTACTTTTGGGGTAGATAACCTTTTACATAGAAACTGTCCGATGACGAAAACCATGATGAAACCGTATTATAAGTCCTTGGTCATTATATGGGTTTTCCGGGACTTAAAAATTGGCCTCCCATCATCCTCGTGATCAGCAGTTGGAAGAGGCTTCTCGCTGCCTGAGGCCCATTCCTCGGTCTGTGATGTCAAATTCGTCGGTCACATGGCCTTTGTGCGGCTCGGTCCCATTCAAGTGAATGGGACTGGGCTGCAGTACTAGGCACGGCCCCTATACAAAATATGGCGCTGTGCCTGGTTTACTATGAAGATGCGGCAGCTCTTGTCTGAGCGTTGCAGGCTCTTCAAGCAGCTGATCAGCTGGGAGTCGGACCCCGATATTGATGACCTATCCTCAGTATTAAAGGATGTCGTCAGTAAATAACCTATTGTTTAAATCATGTTTTTATGCTTAAAATATTGTTAAAGAATTTTTGATGTTTTGAATTTTCCATGTCACTATCTATATTTAAACAAAAACCTTAAATTCCTGCAGTTTTCACACTGGCCTCTAAGGCCTGTTTCACATTTGCGGTAAGCTGATCTGGCAGTCTGTTCACGGATCCGGCAGGCTGTTTTCCGGTCGGAATACCGGACGCTACCATGCGCTGCCAAGATACCATCAGTCTCCATTCACTAAAATGGGGACCAGCAGAGATAAGGCCGGACACACACACCCCTGCACACAGCAGTTTTCGTTCGGCTGCTTTTTGTATCATATTTGCCGGGTTGCGGGCGAATCTCCCCCGGTCCCCATTATAGTGAATGAAGCTGGATAGTATCTTGATAGCGCTCAGTATTTACGGATCCGACAGGCTTTTTCGGCCCGGAACAGCCTGCTGGATCTGCCTACTGCAAATGGGAAACAGACCTAAGCTTAATAGGCGCCACTTCTTGGTTTGTACAGATCACTTTACTGCAGTTATCTACTTATCTGTCATTTTTAATCCTGCCTGGAAGGATATCACCTCTGTGTACAGATAAGACAGGATCCACTATTCACAATAGGCCATCGTCAAAGCTTGTCCATTCTTTCCTTGTACAATGACCTCTGCACAGAGCATGCAGAGAAAAAAACTCTCCGATAGAAGTCACTGAGGTCCCCTCCTGACCATTGTGTCTATGGACCATGGGGCTGCCGTAAAGCATTTCTCTTAATGCTTTCTAAATGCTGTTCAGAGCAGCTCAGGCAAGATGGTCGCCCCCATAATCATGTTCAGAAAACGGAATAAAAAAAATCTGTAATCAGAGAAAAAAAGTCAGATTAGGAAAAAAGGATATGTGTCACTATCTGGTTTTAACTGGCAGATAACAATTTTGGTGACACATTTGCTTTAAGTTTACAAAAGGGGTAATTGGTTTGTATGGAGTAATACGAGTAGGTTCTCTTTACATGGTGGCTGTAACATTTAACCCTTTCCCTGCTCACCGCGCAAGGCGTTAACATTCACAGCGAGCGTTCCCACCGCCGTGGCCTGGTGCCAACCTCAAACGGCACTTCTAAGTCCTTTTACATACTCTGTAAATAATTGATGGCTTTGCCTGCCATCTTTCGGAAAGATGTCCCGCTCTACAGCCTCCGCCAGAAAATGAACGGTGAGTGAGCAGGTTCTGCAGGAAACAGTTTTGTATGTTATTATGAAATAATAACTGACACCAGAGTCCATTTGCTGATGGAAAGCTTTCTTATGTCTCGCAAGGGGGTTTCAGAGATCCTCGTTGCTTACTCAGGAGTGAAAGCATCAAATTAAAGTGTTTGTGCTGACAAAGGCGAAATTTGGATTTCAGCAAACGATGCAAGACGGTGTGATTGCTGCGCTCGTCGGACGAGAGCCAGCCTGGCCAGGCCCCGTAATGAAATGCATGCATACAATTAAAGCCACTTGAAGTGCGTAGCTGGAGGACGCGTTCCGTCAGTCTCCAGTGACCGCGGCCGCTCCCCGTACACCCCGACTCCGCTTCATATTCATAAATCAGCTCCTCACACATTGGCAGCAGAGGTCCCACGGAGAAGGCAGGAGCATCGGGAGACCAGGCCGTGCAGCCAACAACAGAAGTGAAAAATGATCCCACTTGACGGGGGCTCCCGGATTTCTTGCTGGAAGGAAGAGCAAATTGAATAGCAATGAGAGTGTGTGAATAAGCACCTTGTCAGGAGATCTGACACTGACAGATGATGAGGTTCACAGATAGAGCTTACACCCTGCACCATGGCCTAGAGGTCCTGCATGCAGGGAAGGGATGACTTCCCGTCAGTGGGCAATACATCTTTCTTTGTGTTTGAAACTATCAGGGGGCATCCTGCTCTGGTCTGATGATTTGGGGGGGGGGGGGGGGGGGAGGATAACTCCCCTGGCACAGAGAACTTTTTATTGTACTGATGCCTTGAGAGGTGTTTATATAGTCTTATGTATACAGGAGGAACCTCTAGAACTTCGGAATGCAGCGAGACATTACTCATCGGAGACATCAGCCACCTCGTTCCTGCCAATCCAAATGGGAATGATAAGTTATTGCCAACTTTTATATACGTAACTAGCAGAAGGACCCGGCTTCGCAGGGGTATATTTTATCCATTTCATTTAATGTTTGTGTGTGTCGTTAAAAGATATCGACAGTATCCCCCATAACAGTGAACTCCACAGCACCCTGCCCCTTAACACTGACCCCCCCCCCCCCACTTTAAAATGAGACCTCCACAGCAACCCATCCCCTTAACTTTGACCTTCACAGCAGCCTGCCCCTTTAACAGTGAGTTTCACAGCACCCTACTCCCTTGACGGTGACCTCCACAGCACCCTACTCCCTTTACAGTGACCTCCTCAGGGGCCCGCCCCCTTAACAGTGACCTCCACAGCGCCCTGCCCCTTTAATGCTAGGGCTACACGGCATGTGTCGCGCGACATTTTGTCTCAACAATTTTTATAATAGGCTATGGTGTTGCACTGCGACATGTGACATATTACGACACGACCGTTGCAAAAAAAACATCCAAGATGGATTTTTCTGCAACTGTCATGTTGCAGTCGCAGCATGTCACAGTGCAACACCATAGACTATCATTATAAAAATTGTTGCGCGACATCAATGTCGCAGTGTAGGTGTCGTGCGACTTACTGTCGTCGCGTAGCCCTAGCCTAAAGCTGACCTACAGCAGTGAAGAAAAATGGCTGGGTTGTTATGGAAACCTGGAGTAAAACTGTGTGTATGTGGAGACTAAGGGCCTGCGAGCTTCTATTGGCTGATGAGGGACATGTGACCGTGTGCATGGCAGTTGAGATATGAAGAGAAAGACTTGCAGGCTTGTATTGGCTAATGCAGATAATTTTGGGGGAATATCTCAGGAACGGTACGTCCTAGAGAGCTGAGACACCCACAATATTTCTTTCCAGGTAGCAAGGGATGTGTATACCAAGTTTCATTGAAATCGATGGTTGAGTTTGAGTGATCACGGAATATATATATATATATATATATATATATATATATATATATATATATATATATATATATATATATATATATATAAATAGGAGAAGATTCAAAAGATGGAGCAGAAAAGGGGTTTGGGTACCTAGCACAAAAACTGTAGAAAAGGGTGCTGAGGGGGTGGCTGAAATGATTCTAAGGTAATGCAATAGACTTAATCGGGTTGTCTCAGGAGGACAGCCTATTACCTGCCCACAGGATAGGTGGGGTCTGACAGCCCCCATCGATTCCAAAGACATACTGATAGGGACCTTAGGCTGCGGAATATAATAGTGCTATATAAGTGTGTATAATAAATAAAATGAAAACGGGGATCCTGGGTCCCCTGCTGGAATGGAGCTGCAGTAGAGCACGCACGGTGCTGCTCCATTCAGTTTGTGAGATTGCGGTACTTGCCCATCTTCAGAAGTCCCATAGAGTTTATATGTGCAAACTCGACCGCTGATTTAATCAAACTGGAGAAACAGGTGGACCCCTTGTTCTTTTGATCGCAGGGGGGATCCCAGTGGTTGGGCCTCCATCATTTAGACTAAGGGTGCACAACCTTTTCTGGTTGGGGGCCACTTTGTCAGACGAAAATAAAACTTAAAGGGGCTTTACCAACGGAAATATTATAAGGCATATTGAACATACTGTATATATCATAAATGTCTAGTTACACTTCCAGGGCTCCCATTTAAAAGGAGAGTACAGGAAAGATGCAGTACATGTCAGCAGCCACAAGACTTATCTGTTACCAGATGCCTGAGGGCCCGTTGTGCACCCCTGATTTAGACACTTATAACCTGTCAGTTGTCTGCACCAAAAATCTAAGAAGTAAGGCAAATTGGCCCAATTTCAGTTTTGCTCCAAAAAGAGGTGGTGGCGCTGAAGGCCTAATGTTTTTCACCAAAATTGAGACATAAAATTCTTTCTAAATGTAAGACGGCCCGTAGATGTTCTAGAGTCAGCCTGAGCCTCTGATAAATCTGGTGCAGATCTAGACAGCCATCCATGGGATTAGTAAATCTGGGCCAATATATTTTGAGCTGTGGGTTTTATAAAGGCACTGACCTCTTGGTAACATTATTTAATGGGGTTTCCCGAGAGAATTAAAAATCTCAGACAAGCACTACAATTGCTTTAAAAAAAAAAAAAAGTAGTATACTGGCCCCTTTCAACAATGCTGGTCCTGTCCTCTTGCCTCTGTTTGCATGCCCCACTGGTGTTGTACTGGTATGTAGCACGTGATGCAGGAGCCAATGCCTGGCCTCAGCGGTAGACCATGGGATGAGTATACTATGATTGGTTTTTATCTTATTCAATTCTCTCTAACAACCTCTTTAGACATCTGTCACATCAAAAGTATAACCTATAATGGAGTGTAGTTCCACTTCCAAGACTCTCCTCTGCTGGGAACATGAACAGAAGATGCCATGCGTGTACAGGTGAAACTCTAAAGAATTTAGAATATCGTGCAAAAGTTTATTTATTTCAGTAATACAACTTAAAACTAGAATGTTGTGAAAAGGTTCAATATTCTAGGCTCAGTGTCGCACTCTAGTCAGCTAATTAATCCATACCCCCTGAGCAAAGGGCACCTGAGATTGTGACTTTGGGGTTTCATAAGCTGTAAGCCGTAATCATCCAAATTATAACAAATAAAGGCTTGAAATATCTCGCTTTGCCTGTAATGAGTCTCTCATATACTGTATTTTCACTTTTTAAGTTGCATTACTGAAATAAATGAACTTTGCACGATATTCAGATTTTTCGAGTTTCGCCCGTATATGGCCCCCTCTATTGTAGTTTGTAGTGTTTTACTCTTCCTATAAAACTACAATGAAGCACATGTGCATGGTTAACTTTCCACCACAACTATGCCGTTCAGGAGTGGCACACAATGCACCGATAGTACCTGTCCCTGCTCCTGCACCACTCTTCTCTATGCATCTGAGCGAGCACCCGATGTAGACGAGCATGTCTATGGCCCAGGGGTAGGGGGCAGCACACAATGGCATTGGGAGCTGCATGTGGACCCCAGGCAACATGACCAGCCCTGTACCTCACATGGATTCAGAAATCCCTTTTATTAATTGCTTCTATTGTTCTGCTAGATTAATTTCCTTTTTTGTCCTTTCTAATGTAGCGCTTTCCCTGTAACTGCCGCAGCTTGTAACAGATGATATATCTGGTAACAGTTGAAGTTTTAAGGCTACTTTCACACTGGCGGTTTGGCTTTCCGTTTGTGAGATCCGTTCAGGGCTCTCACAAGCGGTCCAAAACGGATCAGTTTTGCCCTAATGTGATAACTGTCCAGCAGACATCGGAGCCCGTGTCCCGGTGAGAGAGCCTCGGCGGGGGAAGATTAGTTAGTGCAGGGGAGGCAGAGCAGGAGCCCAGGTAGCGGCGCTGCACTCGCTGACAAGTGGAGGGAAGACAATCAGCCCATCATCATTCCTCCTGCTGTATACAGCAGGGGACATGATCGGGCAGCGCAGCATCCCAGGGCACCAAGTGCTGCCAGGTCCCTGCTCTGCGGCGGTAAATGATGCGCTCTGCACTTATCCGCCAGGCTCAAAGTTTGTAATGTCTGCCTGCTACGGCCATGAACCCAGCGGGGAGCTGCATACCTGCTGCCGTCATTAGGCCGGAGCTCCTGCTAGCCACAACTGGTGGCCATTCCTGCACCATCCCTGCAGTTACCATGCTGCCATTTCTTAGTTCTATCCCTTTCTAGGAAAGCTGGGTGACAGCCTGTATACCACACAGAAAGCCGGGTGGCAGCTCCTAGGAGAGCTGTGTGGTATACAGGCTGTCTGTCACCCAGCTTTCCTGGTCTGCTGAGGAGAATATATCTCAGTATAGGAACATATACTGTTCATATAACATATGATAACATATGATAACTTAAGTTATCATATGATTTACCCATTCAGGAGTCTTGGAAAGCCGGGTTGCAGCTCCTATGAGAACTAAGACTACTGAATGGCCAAATCATCTGATGACTTCTCTATATGTTCCCGTACTGAGATATGTTCTCCTCAGGAAAGCTGGGTGACAGGCTGTATGCCACACAGGTCTCCAGGAAAGCTGGGTGACAGGCTGTATACCACACAGGTCTCCAGGAAAGCTGGGTGACAGGCTGTATACCACACAGGTCTCCTAGGAGCTGCCATAAGACTCCTGAATGGCTAAATCCTCTGATAACTTCTCTATATGTTCCCGTAGTGAGATGTTCTCCTCAGGACTAGGAGACCAGGAAAGCTTGGTGACAATCCATGAGAGAGCTGGAAGGCCCCTCAGTATTCCTCGGGTAATTCCAATGGAAATATTTTCCACAGAGGATTACCTGTTGTGGATTTTTATCAAACTCTACATGTAGCGTGTGGAATTCAGCTACGATCAGTTACACATGGTGAAATCCTATATTACCACGGTGCGGATTTGAAATGTGCACAGTACGTTCATTTCCGTGTGGATTTTATAAAGTGTGAGGATTTTTGGTAAAATCTTATCTATTTTGCTGGTGGTTGCTGCAATACGCTGTGGATTTCATAGCTGCAGTTCTATGAGATGAATGAGCCCGGACCAAACATCCTGGGAAGGGATCTCCATTCAGTCAGCTACAGCACAAAGGATTATACACACAGTGACGTCACAGCGCAGGGATTATACACACAGTGACGTCACTCACAGCGCAGGGATTATACACACAGTGACGTCACTCACAGCGCAGGGATTATACACACAGTGACGTCACTCACAGCGCAGGGATTATACACACAGTGACGTCACTCACAGCGCAGGGATTATACACACAGTGACGTCACTCACAGCGCAGGGATTATACACACAGTGACGTCACTCACAGCGCAGGGATTATACACAGTGACGTCGCAGTACACTGATAATAAACAATGCCCATGTTGTTTGGTTCTAGACTTCTTTATATGTTAATTTAAGAGGTGTTATTTTTGTCGCTGAAAATAAGGCTTTATAAGGTAAAAAAAAAAAAACTGCTCCTAACTTTTTTAGCTGGCTCCTAGATTCCAAGGAAATTTGTCAAGCCCTGCTATATTGGACTGTAGTATTCAGGTTAAGTTGCCATGTTGGCACTTTGCAATAATTATGCGGTTTTTGGGTTACAGTTTAGGCACTTGGTCTCTAAAAGGTTCCCCATCACTGGCCTAGGGTCACCGGGAAAATCGCTTATAAACCAGGCACAATGCCTTATAGGGCTAGCTGTACTGAATGTATTCATACCTTTCACTTAGTGCTCTATTGCTTTACTCTGGGAAAAAATGTAAATGTAATTAATAAGCAAATGAGTAGTTAAGAGCATCAAGGCCGGGCCCAAGCTACTCTGTGCACCCTTTCCCCTCCTGCTTCCTCTGCCAGCCCCTGCCTTCCCTTTCCGATTGACAGGTCAGATGTCAAATCGGGAACCTGTAGGGGCAGGGAGGGCAGGCAGAGCTACAAGAGGTCAGTGGCTCGGGCCCACCCTCAGGGCACTGAACTACTCATTTGCATATGGAGTAAAACGACTTTTCCTCCAGAATGAAGTAACATATCACTAAGTGAAAGGTATCATCATTACATTCAGCTGATCTAGCCCTGCAGGGCATTGTGCCTGCTTTATCAGTGAATTTCCTGGTGACAGATTCCCTTTAAATATGTTTACTGGGAGGTAGGTTACCAGTGAAGAACTGGCAGAGAGCACAGGTGTCAGAGGAACAAGGGTATGAGGCGGGGTACTAGACCTCCTTATGGAGAGCACTTAATTGGCATGAGGAGTCTTGGGCCTCTTTCACACGAGCGTGTCCGGATGCGTTGCAACAAACCCGCACGAGTAGGTACCCAATTGCAGTCAGTTTTGACTGCGATTGCATTCCGTTGTTAAGTTTTTATCGCGCGGGTGCAATGCGTTTTGCACGCGCGTGATAAAAAACTGACTCTGGTACCCAGACTCTAACTTCTTCACAGAAGTTCAGGTTTGGGTTCAAGGTTGTGTAGATTGTATTATTTTCCCTTATAACATGGTTATAATGGAAAATAATAGCATTCTGAATACAGAATGCTAAGTAAAATAGGGCTGGAGGGGTTAAAAAATAAAATAAAAATTTTAACTCCCCTCAATCCACTTGTTCGCGCAGCCGGCATATCTTCTGTCGTCGTCTTTGAGGAATAGGACCTTTTTGATGATGTCATGATCCATCACCATGTTAAAAGGGAAAATAATAATGATCGGGTCCCAATCGTCTCCTAGCAACCATACGTGAAAATTGCACCGCATCCGCACTTGCTTACGGATGCTTGCGTTTTTTACGCAGCCCCATTCACTTCTATGAGGCCTGCGTTGCGCGAAAAACGCACAAAATAGAGCTTGCTGCGATTTTCATGCAACGCACAAGTGATGCGTGAAAATCACCGCTCATGTGCACAGCCCCATAGAAATGAATGGGTCCGGATTCAGTGCGGGTGCAATGCGTTCAACTCGCGCATTGCACCCGCGTGGAAAACTCTCCCGTGTGAAAGGGGCCTTATAGGCCATATATGCTCCTCTGGATTTCTAGGAAGGAGGGATGCAAATGAGCTCTTAACAATATCTGCTTCGGAGACAACCAGATGTAAGGCAGCTATCCTATAAGTCAGTGTTTTTAACCTTTTTAAACAGGCTTTGAGTCAGACTTGGATAATAAATAAGCCAGCATCTCATCTGCAGACAGCTGTTTCGGGTTGATTGCCCCCTCATCAGTGCAGAGCAGAGAATACTGGCTTGACTGGGTGAGAGGCCTAGGTCAGGATCTGGGGGATGCTATATCTCCTTATTGAGAGCACCTTATGGATGAAGCAGACAGCCGAGATAAGGATCCTTTAGATCAGGGATGCCCAACCTGTGGCCCTCAAACTGTTGCAAAACGACAACTCCCAGCATGCTTGGACAGCCTACAACTATTCGGGCATGCTGGGAGTTGTAGTTTTGCAACAGCTGGAGGGCTGCATCCCGGCTTTAGTTGGAAGTGCAGGATGTTACAGTAATCTCAGTGGGATAGGTATGTGGCATACGGTGCCATATGAATGAGAAGAACAAATTGTAAGCATTATGTTGATGCTCCTCTTATAATATCTTCACTGATACTGCAAAAGCATCTTAACTCCTTTAGTCAGGGGGAGCATTAGTAGGCAATTATGTTATCAATTAGTGTGTATACATTTTTAACTAACCTTTACACTGTATATTGAGTAACTGCACACTAAGACATGATGTTTAACCACAGTGGTGTGTGAGCCCTCTGGCAGAGAACAGGTTAACCGCGGCCTGTTTGTGGATATAAATTTCCCGGACATGCACTTAAAATTCCCCAAAGGCTCCTTCGGTCATGCACAGAATAAATAACACCACCTATAATAGACTCTCATTGCCCACCGCATGTAGGACAAGCCATTGCCGGGTACACGGTTAAAACCTGCCCCAGCTTTAGTGGTGATGCATGAGCTTCTGTAAGGGTAATGATCCTAAACCGCAGCGATCTCCTGTAACAGCAGTATCTGTCATATTCATTGGGATTACCACGCTCATTGATTTGTGTCTGTAAATCTGCAGTCCCTACCCTTTAAATTTGATCTCTAATTGGGCCTCCTTAAATGGTTCAGGCCCGGCTAGTGTGTATATCCTCGGAGCGCTGTCACCGGCAGCGTCTCTCCTCCCATTATACATTCTGCAGATTTGATGGAATCAGCAGGACTCCTCATTTGAAACAGTTTAATCGTCTCCTCTATCCTCGCGTTAAACCATTGAGGTGGTCAAGCGATGCACACAAATCATCCTAAATGGAAAATATAGCTCTCTCTGTGACCCAGCTAAATAGATAGCGCTATGCAAAACAAGTTAAAAAGTAATAAATGCCAGAGGCATCTTTTAATTGGAATAAAAAATTAGACCCAACTTTTATTTCCTCGCCAGTGCCACCGCCGCATTCCACTACATTGCCATGTCGTCTGCTGAAATGGTTTTATTGCATTTCATTTTTTATACTGTTTTTCATAACAAATCCCATTCTGAGACGTGTACAGTATGTGGGCCGCTTGGTTATATTAATTGTACATGCGCTTCTGGGTATCTTTATGGCAAATTTCAGTTCTTCAACATCAGTTTGGCATGTATCGTCCTCCCCATTACTCTCCATTCTGTAGGGTTACACAGGTATCGGTGGTCAGAGGTTTCCTGTTTTCGTATGCCGGCCCCCCCCGACCTCTATCCATGCACAATGCAACCATATTTTACATAGGACTCACGACCTATGGCATCTGTAAATATGACTGTCCTATACAGTCCCATATCCATTGGTGGACAGGCCATAGACCCTACAGGGAAATTTCCTGGTGGGCCGATGCTCAGGGGAGGGGGTGCTGGCTGCCCGAGTCCTCCCCCTTAGGGCCACCGGCCAATATCTGATGCTCTCATTGTTAATTCCACAAGCATCAAATAAGTGGCCACAGTGGCCCTCCTGAATGGCCACTGTGTGGCCATCCTCTGCATGGTGACAGTTGAATACTGCGTTTCTGTTTGTCAATGGGCATCCCAATAAAGTTAGCGGAAAGCAATAGAAAACTAGTCCCGCTGGGACCCATCTCACTCGGCTCTTATATATGTTAAGGGGCCCATATAGAAACTAGACCTCCCCATTCTTAAAACGAGAGAACCCCTTTTTGTATTGCTGTTAGTATATCCCTTCAGAGAGAACGTTGCGTAGAAATTTACTTCCGTTGCTCTGAGGGGCAGGCAGGTATATTTTGGCGGCTGCACATATCCTGACAACAGCTTATACAGAAACCTGTAGGCCCCTAATGTACGTAGAGGAAATAAACGGTGGTATGCAGCATTGCCTCCAATCGGATAGGAGTTCTGTGCTAAAGAACCGCTACGCTGCGTCCTTGTTACTGCTTAGATTGTATCCCTTCTAATTAAAAAATAAAATAAACAGGACCTTTTTGGGAAAGATTTCTGTTTTGTCTCGATGTTGTATCCGACAACCCTCTGATTGCGACTTTAATATGGTTGTACGTGTTTTTCTTCCCTCCGCCTCCTGCTATGCTGTATATATGGTATTGGATCTTCTCCGTCGGCTGGTAAATGCATGGAAATGTTTCACAATGTTCTGAATTATTTTGCAGGCTCGGGTTCTTTGGCAGCGATGGCAGTTTTTGAGGACCGCTATAGACCAGACATGGAGGTGAGTGACCTTTTGTATTTGATTTTACTACTGCTACATTTTTGTGAACAGTCGTCCTGTCTCTGGTGTCAGTAGGTCACGTTGACTACAGCCAAAATCAATACTTCTACCTTAATCACCAGCAGATTATCGACTTTGAAGTCTATTCTGTATGTCTCTCTCGACATAAATATGCTACGGTTGCAATATTTGTGTCTATTGTTAGAAAATATAACCATAATGGGACCAATGTTTGGGCAAGGCTTTTACTATTTTTCTGTTTTTAATTTTTTACCTTTTGGACCCACTAGAAGCACATAAGTATAGGCAACACAAATTAGAAAAAGAAAATTAAAAATGCAAAAAAATAAATTACTCTAGTACTATAAAAGTAGTAGGTTGGTTCATATTTGACTTCCCTGGTGGGCTAGGGTAGACGAAAAGGTTAAATATTTTTTTTTTTTTATAGTAATGGCTTAGGTAAAAAAAAAAGAGGGGGGGGTTCATATTTTATTCCTAAGTGTTCTAGGGTTCAAGATGGCAATTTTATTTCGTAGTTTGGTGGTTTACCCTCCTTCCAGCGACATTGGGTGGTTTTATGCCTCTGACAGATCTATATTGAGCAGGAGAGAGAGCAGGGGCGTAGCTACAGGGGAAGCAGCTGCTTTGGGGCCCATCTAGGAGGATGACTAAAAGACAGTATTACACAATGAAATGATATACAGTGACAGTATAGACAGTGTAGAAAACGGATGGAACAACTGCCGGGTCTGAGAGAGCGAACTTTAGTAGCCACAGGAATGGGGGCGGCAGGAAAGGAAGGGGTTGCAAAAAAAATTACTGGGGGAGGGGGGGGGGGTCCCATTCAAAAATTTGCTGTGGGGCCTCATTCAAAAATTTGCTGTGGGGCCCAGTCATTTCTAGCTGCGCCACTGAGAGAGAGGCTGTGAGCGCTCTGCCTGATCATCAGGGAGGACCTGTCACCATTCCTGACATGTCTGAGTAAATCATTGTATTCCACATAAAGTGGCGGTTCTGGAGCATCAGTTCTTGTGACTTCTGTCGTGCTGTTCCTAGGGTTGGGGGATGTCAGAAATATTCCCACGATAACCATATTAAGAAATTTACAGCGATAATGATTATATATCGTGATAAATACCCATTTAGAAGAAAAAACTATTTGGGCCACAATCAAACAAACTTTATGGGGGCAAAAAGGAGGTATTATACTGTATGGGGGCTACAAATTGTAGCACCATAGAGTATAATGTCTCCTTGTTGCACCCATACAGTAATGTCTCTTTGCCACCATAGTATGGGGTCCACAAGGAGAAATCACTGTTATGGGGGCCACAAGGAGACGTTATACTATATGGGTCTTGTACAGTAAAATGTCTGTGTTGCCACCATACATTTTAGTAATTTCTCCTTGTAGCGCCATTGCCCCACACCAGATTTAGAAATGAACAGGTCTTACTACTACTTATTACAGGTTATAGTTACTAGAGAAGGGTTGTTGATTCAGGGAGTTATCTGATTGGAGTCAGGAAGGAATTGGCTTCTACTTTTTTTTTTTTCGCCTTCTGGATTAACTTGCAAGGATAACAGTCTGAACTGGATGGACAGATGTCTTTTTTTTTTTTCAGCCTTATAAACTATGTAATATATAATGCTCTTACTCCCACCACCAGGTACTTCCCCCAGTAGTGCCATACATAGATCTATTTTTATTTTTTTAAAGACTCACCTGCAAAGCACAGGGCCTTAGTTGACGCTTCCCTTGACAGGTGGCCGCGATGATGCACTTGGGTCATGGGTGGCATGATGATGTGGTTATAGGCGCAAGTCATCGTGCTGTGGGTGACCGGCAAAGTAGGACACAATGTCCTCACGACCGCCTGCACCGTTCTATGCCTTATAGGCTTCAGGCCTATAAAGTTAAATGGTGGGGACGGGAGCCAGAAGCTTCCGTCATGGAATTGTATATTGGCCCGTGATAACGGAATCCATAACTCAATTCAGTAAATACCACAACACGAACCCGCACAGGAAATTCTAAATATGAAATTCGCTCATCTCTAGTCACAACGTACAGCTCCAAAATTGTTATTGCAAGGAATGCAAGTAGTTACTAAAACAGACATATCAGGGGAGGGGACAGGTCTTTTTTAAAGAGATTTTTTCTGGAATAATATTATTGATCTATCCTCAGCATAGGTCATTTATATCGGATCTGTGGGGTCCAACACCGGCACCCCCCCCACTGATCAGCTATTCCTGGCAGCCGCTGGAGCTAACATTTGCAGGAACGCTTTGAATGGAGCTTCCGGTTGCTAAAGATAGGTCGTCAAGATCATTAACCCAGAAACCCCCATTAAGGAAATAATCAGAGGCATAACTGCTACGTTGGATACAGCACGTGGCACAAGGGGCAGGAAGCATCCTGGACGTCCCCTCTAAGGAGCTCTATTTTACATTGGCACTCTGTAGTTGTTCAGATGAATATAATTTGCCCGTTAGCAAAATTAAGCAGATATTTCTATATTTTGGCTTTGAGCTCTATAATAATCCCCTCCTCCAAGCCCCACAATTAATACCGGAGCCTCTTCGATTTGGCAGCTGATTCAAATGATATTGCATATCTGCCTTGCTGAGACCCTATCTTTTATTGACCACATAAATTAGCAGTCTTTTGGGCAATTGTTAGCGCTCAGTTAAGTCACATCATGAAGACAAGCTGTCACACATAATAGAAGCAGTCAATACCGATCAATATCTTAATGCCTCCAGAGTAAAGGTTGCAGGGGGACTGAGCAGTAATGGGCAGCGCGTAGCCTGTTCACGTCTGAAGTCTGTATTGCTCCCATTGTTTTCCTCTGTAAAGCTCCTGGATGTTTCACCTTGTACAACACAACTGAGCAGCTCCGGATACAAGCCCCCAACATGAGGGCTCTGGCTTCTTGCCTCCGTGTGATGAGATGGGAAAGCTGGAATTGTTTTTATTATAAAATATAAATAAATATATATAGATATATAGAACCCTGTGGAGCTTGGATAGAGGATTGGTGATTTAGCAAATTTTTTATTTTTTTTTGGGCTGCCTTATACTAGATGGAGAGTGATGTAGGAATGAAGAGGTAGATTGCTCGCATGGTAGACCTGGATTATGTACTATGTAGTCTAGAGAGGCCACCCATAAAAAAACAATGGAGGTAATTTATTAAACAGAAATACGTCTATAGTAGGCATATTTCTGGCACAGATTGCGTCGCAAAGGGGGGGTGTAACGGTTACCATTTTCTGCGGCTGTTTTAGGTGTAGAAAATGGTCTAAATGTAAGGCGGCAAGTAAGCTGTCTTATATTTAGAGGCGACGGTGGGTAAGCCAAAGTTATGGAGAGGCCGGGCGCTGCCAGTGCAGGGTCGACAAGAATTGTGTAATTTCTGTGTAATGTGGACTGCCCCTCCACATGAACTGTGTAATGCCCCACAATAAGTGTACAATGTCTGTGTAGTCTGGACCCCCTTCCTCTCCACAAGAACTGTGTAGTCTGGACCGCCCCTCCACAAGAACTGTGTAGTCTGGACATCCCACTCCACAAGAACTGTGTACGGTCTGTGTAGTCTGGACCGCCCCTCCACATGGACTGTGTAGTCTGGACCGCCCCTCCACAAGAACTGTGTAGTCTGGACATCCCACTCCGCAAGAACGGTGTACTGTCTGTGTAGTCTGGACCGCCCCTCCACATGGACTGTGTAGTCTGGACATCCCACTCCGCAAGAACTGTGTACGGTCTGTGTAGTCTGGACCGCCCCTCCACAAGAACTGTGTAGTCTGGACATCCCACTCCACAAGAACTGTGTACGGTCTGTGTAGTCTGGACCGCCCCTCCACATGGACTGTGTAGTCTGGACCGCCCCTCCACAAGAACTGTGTAGTCTGGACATCCCACTCCGCAAGAACGGTGTACTGTCTGTGTAGTCTGGACCGCCCCTCCACATGGACTGTGTAGTCTGGACATCCCACTCCGCAAGAACTGTGTACGGTCTGTGTAGTCTGGACCGCCCCTCCACAAGAACTGTGTAGTCTGGACATCCCACTCCACAAGAACTGTGTACGGTCTGTGTAGTCTGGACCGCCCCTCCACATGGACTGTGTAGTCTGGACCGCCCCTCCACAAGAACTGTGTAGTCTGGACATCCCACTCCGCAAGAACGGTGTACTGTCTGTGTAGTCTGGACCGCCCCTCCACAAGAACTGTGTAGTCTGGACATCCCACTCCGCAAGAACTGTGTAGTCTGGACCGCCCCTCCTGGACCGGTCTAGACTGGCCTGACTACTGTGCAACAACAAAAAAATTGCTGTGTTTTAATCTGAAGAAGTTAGAGTATAGAGTGATACCAATCAATGTGATCAGTTGGAACTAGAACGCCTTTCTAAAGTACCATGTCATTCTGGCTGTAGGATGCGATTAGGTTGAGACAAGTGAAAACAAGAAATGTTTTGGAGTTACAGAAATAAATTAATCTTATTCACAAGCCTGTGTCCTGCAACTATGCAGCCTCATTGATCGCCCAGAGTGCTGTATTGAGGGTTTTGTCCAATTAGAGGACCCTTTAGCTGCCTTGACGTGTTTGTTTCAGTAAATGCTTGTATTGCTCATGAAATAATGATTCTGCAGCATCTTTCTTAGAACTCTGCATTGTGCTGTTCCTCTGTTATTCCTCCTAAAAATTCATAAGTAAATAGACAAACAGCCGAGCGTTACCATTCCCCTTGGGAAATGTAGAGCACTGATTGGACAGTGCGAGAGAGTGCAGGGACACACTTCTAAACTGGTAACACCCGGTGGTCAATGTATTGATACATTTCTTGGAGGATTAACAGGAAAGCATCAATGTAGCATTAAAATAAAAGATAACCTGGAATTATTTATTGGGGAATACAATTTATTACTAAAACGGTTCACTTTAAGGAAAAAGCCAGGGGATCCTGAGTGCAGCCTAGTAGACACCAGGAATTTTTGGAGCGCACATCTTAAGTTGACAGATCCAGTAATTATTATTTTCATGCTGTCGAGCACTTAGGCCAATATAACCCATCTGTTGTCATCTTTTGACCTCATGCCTAGTAGTGATGCCAGCAGGGGATCGGGTAAGGGACCACCCGCGCTGTGGTAATGGGCCGGGTGCTGTGTACAGCTCTCCTATTACAAGTTGTGTGGACGAGTTACTATTACTGATGAATGAATCTGCCATATTGGAATAGCAGCATCTGTACACATCTGTCAGTGACTCTGCATGTGAGGCCTGGCGGTCTGAGAGCCACGAAAAGCAAATGACATCCAGGGCGTTCTGTATAAACTGCACCTATCGGACAGCGGGCACCGAGAGATTAACCGTTTAAAGCCCTTTACTGTCGGACTGACTTACAACCACTGTTGGGTGGGACTCCTACTGATCACTAGAACCAGGCATCCTGTGTCCTCTTCTCCCCCCATCCCCTTCCCTAGCCACAAGACTGTAAGCAGGAGTAGGTGAACGTAGTGGCTGTTGATTGTGTGGTGCCCGCTCCTTTCACTGTCCAATGGATAGGGGATAACCTAGTGGAATACCCCTTTAACACCTCCACGTACTTCACAGCAGAGCTCCAGACTTACCACTATCCAAAGATGTCAGCTATGCCCTCATTCATAAGTACAATACCAATGTGTAGTGAAGAAACTGGATTGGCCGGGGTCCTTAAGTTTAGCATATCCTAGAGATCTCAAATCAGCCCCCCCAAATGGGGTCAAAATTGGTCCAAAATGGGTTAAAGGGATTCTGTCACCTCCCCTCAGCCAAAAAACGATTTAAAAGCAGCCATGCAGCACAGCTTACCTGGATTAGGCTGTGCTGTTTTATCTTGAAATCCGTCCAGCAGTTACTTCAAAAAACGACTTTGATCAATAAGGAAATGCGTCCTGAAGGTGCCCAGAGGGGCGTTTTTTTCTTCCTAGTGAGCCCAGTACCGCCCCTCTTTCAGTGCCCAGCCCGCCTTCCTTGTATTTTCTAACTGCCGCCCCCAGCCTGCCACAGCCTCCCCTCCCTCTCCTCCCCCTCCCTCACGCCGAACGAAGTCTCGCACAGGCGCAGTACCCACTGAGGGCTGCGCCTGTGCGATCATCAGGAGACTGAGGGCGGCAGCTTCATCTTCGTCACTGGGCATGCGCCGAGCCCAGTGACGTCCGATGCTCGCTCTTCCCTCAGTCAGCAGGGAAGAGCAAGCATCGGACGTCACTGGGCTCTGCGCATGCCCAGTGACGAGGATGAAGCTGCCGCCCTCAGTCTCCTGATGATCGCACAGGCGCAGCCCTCAGTGGGTACTGCGCCTGTGCGAGACTTCGTTCGGCGTGAGGGAGGGGGAGGAGAGGCTGTGGCAGGCTGGGGGCGGCGGTTAGAAAGTACAAGGAAGGCGGGCTGGGCACTGAAAGAGGGGCGGTACTGGGCTCACTAGGAAGAAAAAAACGCCCCTCTGGGCACCTTCAGGACGCATTTCCTTATTGATCAAAGTCGTTTTTTGAAGTAACTGCTGGACGGATTTCAAGATAAAACAGCACAGCCTAATCCAGGTAAGCTGTGCCGCATGGCTGCTTTTAAATCGTTTTTTGGCTGAGGGGAGGTGACAGAATCCCTTTAAGAATGGAAAGAAACATTGCTGACTACACGGATCCACTGCAATGCCGTTGTGACACTGCTCTGGTTCCTGCTGCTCTCCACTTCCTGTTCCCAGCTCGACACACAGGAAATGACTGGAGTTGCCTACTCAGCCAATCACCGGCTGCAACAATGACCCTCCTCAGATAGTGATGGGCTGAAAGGGCAGATTTTCAGTATGTTCAGCGGGAACTGGAGCAGCACCAGAAAAGGGGGGGGGGGGGGGGCTGGGGAGAAATCAGTTAGTAATGCTTTTTTTTATTTTATCTTATTTTTTATTTTTATAATTTAACCCTGCAAAAAAATACCACTCTTGGAAAATCCCCTTTCAACTTGAGGACATTTGGGGAAGGTTCTCTCCTGGTTCCCCATAGTTGTAGCATGTAAGGTTAAAATCCTAAACTTCATCAGAATATAATCTGATTGATTTAGCTTTGAGAAAGGATTTCTTCCTACATGTTTCTGCTTGGACGTTAAATGCAGTTGCCTGAATTGTGAGAAAAGTAGGTGGGGGGGGGGGAGAAAGAAAGCGTGTTACAAAATATTACTGTCAGATGTCAGCATTGGCTGGAATATTAATGAGAAGCAGCTTAATTAACGGAGCCACACTGACAGTGGCAGAGAATTCATGGAGACTAATAAAACTGTAATGAAGATGATTCATAGAAGTTCTGATCGGGATGGAGACGACGTGCGCATACAACAAAACCCTGCGCCGTGTCAGGCGGCTACAGCCGTGGATCCTCAGCTGGCGCTGTTCACGTGGGGGTAACTTGTAACCGGTTTTGATATCCTCTGCGAAGGGCAAAGTGGTATCTTCTCAGACGCAGGCAGTCCTATTTGCATTTAGTTGTTATGCGGGATGTGGCCAAGATTACCCAGTGTCGCGAGTTGCCACAGCGAGCGAGAGAATAAACCCCCTTGAAGATTATGGTTCATTAAAGCGGGGAGAAGATTAATATTTTCCCTGTCAAGATCAATACGGCTTCTCCTGCACTAATTGTCAGAAAAGCTCGCGGAGGCTACTGAAGGATGGCAGTGTCTGCGCACAGTAGATCACAGGGACAGTATTCAAAGGAAGGCCGTCCTGCACCCTCTGGTATCGACTTGCAAATTAGCAGCTGGATTCTAATTAAACAAGCTTAATGAAAGGAGCATTTGAATACTGGCGAAGAATTAAAAAAAAAAATATAAAAAAAAAATACAATCCTTTTTCCATTCTCTAATATGTCCTGTGCTGCAGACCCAGGGAGATGGCGGTGCCATGTGCGGTAGATCCAGCTATTATTATCCTGCTGTCACTGGAATGTCGTCCGCTGTCTGGAAGGCTTTGTGGACCTGAGCAATCGGCAGTGCAGTCACATCAAAGATGCGATTTTTCTCCATTGTCTTTCGTTTGCCGGGGGGTCCAGTCTTGCCCCCCAGTTGTTATTTATATTTCATGGCGCTTCACATTTGCATGTGTTTGAAGTGATGAGCAGATTATAATTTGTGCAGAGCAATTTAAGGGAGAGGACATTATAGGTAATCGTTAAAGTAGCCTTCCCCGGTACCGCAGATTTCTTGGGTTTGTTCTGTCTTGTGGACTGCTGCCTACCTCTGAGGCTACTTTTCATATCTGCGGCAGCAATTCCAGTAGAGAACAGCTTGCCGGAGTTCTCCGGATCCGGCACTTCCAGAACCGCTGCATGCTGAGGTCTGTGTCTAGCCGATTCCCGGCATTCCCTGCCAGAACTGCCGCATGCTGAGGTTTGTGTCTAGCCGATTCCCGGCATTCCCTGCCAGAACCGCTGCATGCTGAGGTTTGTGTCTAGCCGATTCCCGGCATTCCCTGCCAGAACTGCCGCATGCTGAGGTTTGTGTCTAGCCGATTCCCGGCATTCCCTGCCAGAACTGCTGCATGCTGAGGTTTGTGTCTAGCCGATTCCCGGCATTCCCTGACAGAACTGCTGCATGCTGAGGTTTGTGTCTAGCCGATTCCCGGCATTCCCTGCCAGAACTGCTGCATGCTGAGGTTTGTGTCTAGCCGATTCCCGGCATTCCCTGCCAGAACTGCTGCAGAGGTGAAAGTGGCCTAAGGTTCAGGTCGCGCTGGACCTTCTCTTTTCTAAAGTACTGTAGATGTCAGATGTACGACATTCAGATACATAATTGTAATATTTAAAGTTTTTGCAGTGTAAAGTTGAGAATTATACAAAAAAGATAGAGATATATTTGAACTGGGGTTGTCTTACCTCAGACGTTGGTAGAGTATCTCTAGGATGTGCCACCACATCACCACCTCTGGGACCCACACCTATCTCCGTAACGGAACCCCTGAAGTGAACGAAGAAGATGCGCACATGCATGGCCTCCCTCATTCATTTCTATGGGACTGCTGAAAATAGCTGAACCAGCCTCGGCTACTTCTGACAGTCCCATAGATGTGAGTGGAGCGTGGCCGCGCATACACTCTCCATTAATTTCTTATGAGACTTCTGGCAATAGTCGAGCGCACTTGCTTTGCTATTTTCGGAACTCCCACAGAAGTGACTGGAGAGCTCACCGTGCATACGTAGTGTGGGCATTCTAGATGTGGGTGTGGGACCTGCACCTAGTGAAGTGACATGGTCGGAGGTGACACAACCACTTTAAGGCAAGATATGTTGTGAACAGAGTCTTAACCTTTTAAGACTGGCATGTAAAACACCGGCCTTGATTACTCCCCCCCCCCCCCCTTAGAGGACTGTGTGTGCGCGCGCACTCGGGCCCGGTGTTTATAGACTGATAGTGCAGCATTTTTTGTCCTGCACTGTTTGACATTCGACATCACAAATGATGCGCTGGATGTATATGAACAATCCCATAGAAAACTAGGGGATCGGTTATAGCTTCAGTTCCCTCCCTGCAGTTTCTGCATCTGAGGGAGATTGAGCCAGACTACCAGACATAAGTGAAAAGACGGACAGACATTGCCCAGGTTTGGGTAAAACAAGATCCTGGCTTTGGTAGAAGTTCTTTATCCACATATACGACCAACACCCCGCATCCCGGCCTCCCTATGCTTTCTTGCCTTTCCTTGTCTCAGCCTTCCTGCTCTTTTCGTTGATGACATCTCTTTTCTTCAACAACATCCCCCAGTGCTTCCATTTGTGTCTAACATGGACAATTCCTGTTTTCTTAATTAAAGGGATTGTCCATTATTCTACTCTCAGAAAGAGCACCAGACTTGGCTTAGGGGATATGTCGGGTATTGCAGCAGATAAATGGGTCTGAGCTGCAGACACAGCCTGTGTGGAGCTGTGTCTTATGTTGGACACCTCCTTTTAGGCTTATTTCACACGAGTGATACAGATTTTGTCAGGATCTGTTCAGGGAAAAACTGCCGGTTTTGCACATACAGGTGAAACTCGAAAAATTTGAATATCGTGCAAAGTTAATTTATTTATTTGTTATGCAACTTAAAAGGTGAAACTAATATGAGAGAGACTCATTACATGGAAAGCGAGATATTTCAAGCCTTTATTTGTTATAATTTGGATGATTATGGCTTATAGCTTATGAAAACCCCAAAGTCACAATCTCGGGTACCCTTTGCTCAGGGGGTATGGATTAATTAGCTGAACCTTTTCACCATATTCTAATTTTAAGTTGCATTACTGAAATAAATGAACCTTTGCATGATATTCTAACTTTTTTAGTTCCACCTGCAAGTTAAAGGAGAACTGTCATTTTTTTTTTTTTATTTGCTAGTTTATTACAGCTAGACATGTATACCTGAGTTAGTCTGTCAATGATTGCCAAAAGATCTGTAATTACCTTATAATAACAGCTTTCATTAATGTCTCCTGTCCCTTTTCACTGCTCCCTTAAAAGACCATTGCTAGGGCTTGTCTGTCTCCGGCTAGGAAGACTGTATGCCTGCATTAGGCTTCAGAGTGAGGAGGCGTGTCTCTCAGTAATCCAATCTGATTGGCTGGCAGGAAGCTGCTGGCTACAGCAAGTGTGTATGTGACTTGAGGGAAAGCAGTTTTGGCCTCAGAGAACTGGCAGAGGAGCCATCTTGAGAATATCCTCTTAATGTAGGATTCCAAACAGCCGTAACTAAGGGGAAAACTTAAACAAAAAAACTGGTAAGTGAAGAAACTAAGGATTGCTTTATGCATAATGCTGCTGCAGCAGTAACATATGCTAAAATTGATTTATTTATATTTTTGAAAATGACAGTTATCCTTAAGTCAATCAGCTTTTAACTGCTACAAGCGGACATAGTTTTAAATTAGAGGGGCAAAGGTTCAAAAGTAATATCAGGAAGTATGACTTTACTGAGAGAGTAGTGGATGCATGGAATAGCCTTCCTGCAGAAGTGGTAGCTGCAAATACAGTGAAGGAGTTTAAGCATGCATGGATAGGCATAAGGCCATCCTTCATATAAGATAGGGCCAGGGGCTATCCATAGTATTTAGTATATTGGGCAGACTAGATGGGCCAAATGGTTCTTATCTGCCGACACATTCTATGTTCGTGTTTTTTTTTTTTTTTTTTTTTTTTTAAATGCACAATATAGATGCTGCAATTTTTCCTGAACGCAGAGATGGTCGGTGATAAACGACGCTCATGTGCATGGACCCACTGAAAATAATGGGTCAGGGATGTAAGAAAAGGCCTTAATCCAGTTTGCTGTCTGCTCTCTTCTTGCCCGTTTGCTGCCGTCTCTCGTCACCCGTTCCGTCCATTCTGCAACTTTCGGCGTCTGCCATTTCCTTGTTGCTGTCTCTTCCGTTCTCTCCTTGTAATAGATAACTGCCAAGACTAGAGAATGAAATCTGGGGTGGCAGCTGCCGTGCCCCACAGTTACATCGCAAGACTTTGAAGATGTTTCAACGTAAAGGAGCTGAGGGCTACAGGCTTAGCCAATTTCTGCAGGTTGCCGGAGCGTTGGCTCTCTGCCTTTTGAAGATGAGCTGCTAAAGCTCCTCCACTGCCTCAAGCATGCTAACACCAGCAGGATGTTTTTTTTTTTTCCCCTTAGCTTTAGCACATCTCTTATGTAAGTAGCACATACTTTGTCAATGCCAAATGTGACAAGCCTTCTTCCAGATTGGCCCTGCCCGGAAGCTTTCACTGCCATGATAGATAGCGAAGTGCACAAGTGCCACTTTTCCAGACTGATTTATGGAGTCATATTTCTCCGAGAAGCGAGCGTCGGCCTCTAGAGAAACACTTATGGATTTCCAAAGACCAGAGCTGCTTCACTTCTTAAGGCCTTGCAGTCGTTTAAAGACTCTGATGCCATGCACCTGATATCCATTGCAGAGCTGCAGCCATTTGTCATGTGGGCAGCTATAGATCTAACCCGAGCAAAGACTCCATGGCCAGCCTGTGCGCATCCTTTACATCATCTTATTGACTCTGGCATTGTCAATGGAGGAACTCAATGCTTCGTGGCCATTATCATGATGGTTTCTAATTCTGGGATCTCTAGAATTTTGTCATTGACTCTTACTGTTTTGTGGTGGCCACTGGTAGATGAGAACGGTGATCCCTTGTTCTAGTGATTGGTGGGGGTCCCAGCGGTTTAAACCCGCCACAATCAAACATTTATCTATTCCAGGCACATTGGTGATACCCAATGTAATACTCTTAATAGAAGTTTAATGCTCAACATTTAGGCACTTATTTAGTGGCATTACATAACACTACATGTTTAGTCAGGAATTGTGCCCAAAAATAATTTCTCATGAAGACCTGGTAGATGAGAATGATTAGGGAGCAGTGGCCGAGGCCCCCACCAGTTCTCTTCAGAGCCCCGATACTATGTACTGGTCTACTGGACAATACACTCATTGACAAAAAAAAAACATACGCTGTGATACAAATGGCGGATTGCTGCAAAACTTAGCATGCAGTTAGGGTGGTATAATGCGCCTTAAAGGGGTTGTCCCATTAAAAACATTTGACAGTTTTCAAACCAGCTCCTGGATCTGAATACTTTTTTAATTGCATATAATTAGAAATTTAGCATAGTCACTGAGGTATTCAATAAACTGTATCTGTATAGCGCCATCTGCTCTTTTTTTTCGGCTCACTGAGAAGGCCGCACATGTTCAGTTTAATCCTTCAACTGCCTTCTGAACTGTGATAGGGAAAGCATAGGCACGCCCCATGAGATGTGATAGGGAGAGCATAGACACGCCTCCTGAGATGTGATAGGGAGAGCATAGGCACGCCCCCTGAGATGTGATAGGGAAAGCATAGGCACGCCCCCTGAGATGTGATAGGGAAAGCATAGGCACGCCCCCTGAGATGTGATAGGGAAAGCATAGGCACGCCCCCTGAGATGTGATGGGGAAAGCATAGGCACGCCCCCTGAGATGTGATAGGGAAAGCATAGGCACGCCCCCTGAGATGTGATAGGGAAAGCATAGGCACGCCCCCTGAGATGTGATAGGGAAAGCATAGGCACGCCCCCTGAGATATGATTGGGAAAGCATAGGCACGCCCCTTGAGATGTGATAGGGAAAGCATAGGCACGCCCCCTGAGATGTGATAGGGAGAGCATGGACATGCCCCCTGAGATGTGATAGGGAGAGCATGGACATGCCCCCTGAGATGTGATAGGGAGAGCATGGACACGCCCCCTGAGCTGCAGCAGAAAAGACACTCCCCTTGACCTGTTAGGCTAGTTTCACACTAGCGGCAGGACGGATCCGACAGGCTGTTCACCATGTCGGATCCGTCCTGCGGCTATTTCGCCGTGCCCGCGGACCGCCGCTCCGTCCCCATTGACTACAATGGGGACGGGGGCGGAGCTCCGGCGCAGCACGGCGGTGCACGGAGAAAGCCGCCGGACTAAAAAGCCTGACATGCAGTAATTTTAGTCCGGCGGCCTTTCTCCGTGCAGCGCCGGAGCTCCGCCCCCGTCCCCATTGTAGTCAATGGGGACGGAGCGGCGGTCCGCGGGCACGGCGAAATAGCCGCAGGACGGATCCGACATGGTGAACAGCCTGTCGGATCCGTCCTGCCGCAAGTGTGAAAGTACCCTTAGCTTGATATAAATCTAGCACAGTGGTAGGCAACCTCCCGCACTCCAGCTGTCCAACTACAACTTCAAGCATGCATAATTGCATTTCTCAGAACTCCTACAGAACTGAATGGAGCATGCTAGGAATTGTAGTTTGAAAACAACTGTGGTGTGGAAGGTTGCAGACCCCTGGTCTAGCAGATTAAGGGATGGGGAGATCTCTGGATCCATGTGAGGTATAGGGCTGGTTCTAGCTTTATTAGAAAGAGCTTGTCATGTATTATATGATGTCTGATTAAAAATTTTTACATTAATCATGGGATAACCCCTTTAATTTGACGCGTTTAATCTCTAAGATGAGAGTGTAAATCTCTACATGGCTAAAGCTGCCATTTATTGCGAGCGGATAGAAAAGCTTGTGGTTTTACTGCAATTTTTTTTATGTTTTATACCTTATTTACATGTCAGTGATTGTGAGCCAAAACCAGGATTGGAGCCTCTACATAAATAATGCACCTGTTCTGTATGTAGAGACACACCTGGCATCTGCTCACAATCACTGATGGAAATTACTAACTAGGCGAATAAGGGCTCGTGCACACGAGTGTGTGTGCCCCATGCCTGTGCTGCGGACCGCTACTGACAGAGTGCACGCCGTTTGCGGACCCATTCACTTGAAAGGATCCGCAAGATACATTCTGCACCGCCAAAGAATAGAACATGTTTATATTTTTTGTGATGCGGAGGCACGGACCAAAATCCCCCAGAAGCGATTCGTAGGGTTTCTGATCCATGCCTCTGCACTGTATCTTGTGGATCCATTCAGGCCAATGGTCCGCATCTGCAAACAGCGTGCATTCGGTCAGTGCCTGTATATTGTGGACCCGCAATACAGGCACAGGGCACACATGGTCGTGTGAATGAGCCCTAACGCATTACGAGCCAGTCCGCTGTGGGTTGAAGATTGTTTATTTACAGGTGTGGTCTTGCCACAAGAGGACGAAAAAGTGCTTTCCCTGATTCTCTATAAAAAGGCTCTCAGAGGTTACTTTTGGATAGCTTACATCTTGGTAAGAGATCATTAACTGCTAGACACGGCTCTACGATCAAAGACATCTTGCCCACTTGGCAGACTTTAAGTGGGGGCGTATCATTGGACTGAGAGAAGGATCTATTTAGGCAGTTCTGGGAGCAATGGTTGTGAGGGCACGCCCACAGCACATGGGCTCTAGACCAATCACCAGAAAGAGAAACTTTTGATCCGTTGAAGGGCACGAATGGCTCCTACAGTTTAATCACCATCCAGACACACAGGTAGCACCTTCATTACACCCATGTCTCTTCCTGGACAATTTAAGGCTCTTAGGAGTAGGAAATTTGTTGTCATGGGGCCTATTACATGTCCTGCCACTGACAGCCAGCCACCGTTGCGTTAGTTTGCAATGGTGATAAGAAACCTGGACTGCTATGGACTGGACCTGTATCGCCTTCAGCAACAAATCCAGGTTCAGTTTGGGATCTGACAGTAGTGGGGTTTCAGCATGGAGGTCTCGTTTTCTGTGGAGTAGCACACCTCACCAACTGCTTCTGTGAAGATCTGGGAGCCATCACATACGACAGGCGGTCACACCTACTAGTGATATGAGGGACACTAACAGCTCAGCAACGTGTGCAGGATGTCCTAAGGCAACATGTGTTGCCTCTCATGGCAGGGCTTCTCCACATTACATTTTCTTGTCCACCCAGTTTATTTCCATTTCCCACAATCAAACATTTTATGGGACCAGCAGAGGCACCAGCTTCAGCAACCTATAAGTGTGCATCATCTACAGGATAAGCTACATCATCTGTGGGCAAATGTGCCGCTGGTACCATAGGGAACCTGTATGCCTCCACGCCAACCGTATCTCGCCTTGTATCCAGGCTAGAGGCTGTATCTCATCTCGTATCCAGGCTAGAGGCCGTATCTCATCTCGTATCCAGGCTAGAGGCCGTATCTCGTCTCGTATCCAGGCTAGAGGCCGTATCTCGTCTCGTATCCAGGCTAGAGGCCGTATCTCGTCTCGTATCCAGGCTAGAGGCCGTATCTCGTCTCGTATCCAGGCTAGAGGCCGTATCTCGTCTCGTATCCAGGCTAGAGGCCGTATCTCGTCTCGTATCCAGGCTAGAGGCCGTATCTCGTCTCGTATCCAGGCTAGAGGCCGTATCTCGTCTCGTATCCAGGCTAGAGGCCGTATCTCGTCTCGTATCCAGGCTAGAGGCCGTATCTCGTCTCGTATCCAGGCTAGAGGCCGTATCTCGTCTCGTATCCAGGCTAGAGGCCGTATCTCGTCTCGTATCCAGGCTAGAGGCTGTATCTCGTCTCGTATCCAGGCTAGAGGCTGTATCTCGTCTCGTATCCAGGCTAGAGGCTGTATCTCGTCTCGTATCCAGGCTAGAGGCTGTATCTCGTCTCGTATCCAGGCTAGAGGCTGTATCTCGTCTCGTATCCAGGCTAGAGGCTGTATCTCGTCTCGTATCCAGGCTAGAGGCTGTATCTCGTCTCGTATCCAGGCTAGAGCCTGCCCAACAGGGTACTAGAGTCTCCTTTCTGTTTCAATACAGTTTTCTCCAATAAACGTATCCTTTTGCACTAATAATGTAATCACTTTTGTACATCATTTTTGCATTAATGCATATAAGGTTTTATTTGATTTCAATAACTCCTTTTTGGTGCATTATTTTTAAATGTTTTGACTGAGTGTAAATAATATGCAAATGAACCCGTTGGTGCAACGAGGGCATTGCCTTTGCACCCAGAGGCTCTGCTCACAACTTCTAGGCTGCTCTGCCACTACTTTGAATGACCAGGCAGTAAAGATGTGATTATGCCTGGCCCCGAAGTCTCGCACCTGAATTTTCAAATCTCTGATCGGCACAGAACAGTCTGCCGGCGAGTCTCTGTACTCTACTGCGCCTGTGCCATGGAGTGAATTGAACGTTCAGGCACGCGACTTCGGGGCCAGGCATGATTATGTCTACACTGCCTGACCCTGTTATTTGAAGCAGTGGGAGTGGGGCCTCTGGGTGCAACGGCAGTGCCCTTGGTAGGCTACTTTCACACCAGCGTTTTTGCTGGATCAGCAAAAACTCTTCCGTCACGAGAATACAACTGTCTGCATCTGTTTATGAATGGATCCGGTTCTATTATCTTTTAACATAGCCAAGATGGATCCATTATGAAGGTCATTGAAAGTCAATAGGGGACTGCGGACAGAAAAATAACGGGACCTCACACTGACCCGCTGCGAGTTGAACTAGCTCGAGTGCGTCTGGCCTAACTGGGAGGTGGCAGCAGTAAAGGCAGCCATATTTGCTGTGGTCCAGCTTTCCTCTGGAGGAATAACTTGTGTTTCCAGGACTGTTGTCTCTTCCTGACATCGGCCTGTGCAGTGAGGACTAATGGAGGCAGCTTGTAGCTTTTGCTGCTGAATAAAGCAGGTTCTTTTTTCCACCAGGTTGTGGTTTAGGGCCCTATATGTTTTATTCTGGCAGGTTATGTGGCATAAATGAATAGATAATGTCTGCGACACTAACCTGGATTTACATTCTTTTACTAGGAAAGATAAACTGCTGATTAATTCAGTATAGAACTCAATTATAAAGTGAGCGCCTCTCTGCGGGGACCCGTCACCCTGCAGACAACAGATGCTGAATTTATACCCTGGCATCCTCCTCGCTGCAATGAAATATTAACATATTTTATTGCATGTGTGAGGTGCAGTCAGTGAAGGGGGGTCCCATGGCATCAGAACTGGGATGTGGGGGCTGTTCCAGACTATTACATGTACATTTCAGTAAATTTTACATCTGTTTTTGGTATACGCATAAATGTGGTTTTACATAGGGTTTCAGGTAAATCAATGCATATCTGTTTAAAATATACACACTGATATAGCAGAGCTGAAGTCCTTGAAATTGCATTGTGATGCTAAGTTAGAGGGCAGACTATTTCCATATACCATGGTTCTGTGAAACTACAATTCCCAGCGTGCTCTATTTATTTCTGTCGGTGTTCTAAGAACAGATGAGAAGGTGTGCATGCTGGGAGTTGTGGTTTCACAACTACTGGAGGTGGCCGACCCCAGCTATAAGCCCTGTAGAACTAATGATGGGGGGTTACCGCACTGGGGACCACCTCCCATTAGCCGTTTGTATGGCCAGCCTATAATATGACATTTCCGCTCTGACCACAGGTAGGACCAGGCCAAGCTCCACCCACCCACGTTAGCCAATTGACGCATAGTCGTGTGCCCACTGGGTGCAGCTTGGTCACGTGTAACCAGCCGCACCTTGTGGTCTCCCTTACTGTATAGGCTTGATCAGCGCATTACCAGTCAGACGTCAATCTTCAGAAAGGACTTTGGTGTTAGGACAACCCCTTTAAAGCAGGATTAGCTGCAGTCCTGTGTTAATCCACAGGTCATACTACACCGAGCTGTGCGTTGACGACAAGTTCAGCTCTGCAGCATCTGACAAAAGGTTCCTATGTGCACCGAGCCAGCCCGACGTTACATTGGAATAGTAGTAAATGTGTAAGATGTGTATGGATTCCCTCTCCTGTATCCTGCCTGCTCGTACACAATTCCCAAACCCCCCAGTGTAAATTTAATTGCCCTCAGATAGAAACCAAGCTGATGTGCAGCTGTAAGTGGTCATTTGGCAAACACAAGCCATTTATTATGTAGCTGACAGCGAGCCCTGCACCCTGTCACTTGGTCCCTCATAATTGCAAGGCTTTGCTGTGCTAAAAGCAGTTTATTTATCCTACTGCACACACAAGAAGCGGGTTAACCCCTTCCTGCCCATCAACTTAACCTACACAGATAGGGAGGGTTAATCGCCACGTTCATCTAACATGACTGTAGAGTTCTGTGCTACGTATATCAACTGACATGAACCCAAACGTACTGTCAACACAGCCCTACTTGCTATATATTTATATAATGATTGTACATAGGTTTATAGTGTTTGTATGGCCTTAGAGTGACTCTCCATTCCTAATGCCCTCACAGCAGATTTTTCCAGGGGGCTGTCTGGGAGAAGGGTCTATAATAGACTATAATATTCCAATTTTAAATCCCCAACAAGTGTGCAGCCATAATGTGTGATGGAACATGACTGTTATAGCCGGGGGTTAACTGGCCACACAAGTCCTCCTCGCATCGGTCAACTGGGTACATAGTGATTTGATGCGTAATGGTTTCAAATGCCCTCCTGAACTCAACTGTATCACTGTCCTCAGGATGGTGATGCAGTTGAATACTGTGGTGAAGGTGGCAGAATTGTGTGCTGCACTGTATTTGGTTCTGTTGGGGTGGTATTTTGTACTGCACTGTGGTAGTTGGTTCTGCTGGGGTGGTATTTTGTGCTGCACTGTGGTAGTTGGTTCTGCTGGGGTGGTATCTTTTGCTGCGCTATGATATTTGGTTCTGCTGGGGTGGTATTTTGTGCTGCACTGTATTTGGTTCTGTTGGGGTGGTATTTTGTACTGCACTGTGGTAGTTGGTTCTGCTGGGGTGGTATTTTGTGCTGCACTGTGGTAGTTGGTTCTGCTGGGGTGGTATTTTGTGCTGCACTGTGGTAGTTGGTTCTGCTGGGGTGGTATCTTTTGCTGCGCTATGATATTTGGTTCTGCTGGGGAGGTATTTTGTGCTGCACCATAATATTTGATTCTGCTGGGCGATATTTGGGTGAAATGCCAAAACAGACTATAATATTCCACTTTTAATCCCTAACAAGCAATAATGTGTGATGGCATGTGACTGTTATTGCCAGGGGTGGACTGGCCACCCAAGTCCTCCCCACAACCGCTGACTGGGTATATAGTGATCTGATGTGCAACGGTTGCAAGTTCCCTCCTGAACGCAACTGTATCACCGTCCTCAGGACTGTGATACAGTTGAAGTGGTGAAGGAAACAGTATTTTGTGGTGCATTATATTTGGTTCTGCTGGGGCGGTATTTTGTGCTGCACTGATATTGCAGGCCCTGTTTACTTCTGTTCCCTTACTATTTGTGTTGCCCCTTCTGTCAATTTGGACCTGCCTACAACATGAGGCCATTTATTTTTTTCCCCCGGGGTCACTTTAAGTTACCAGTCTGACCCTGGCTATAGCTGCTCCTGCTGACATATAAAGAAAAGACAAACACAGGCCACATGATCATCAGCATCACAGCGCCAGCTGATTTATCTGGTGAATATTGTCTTTTGGAAAACCAAGACAATCAATGTGGCCTTCTGAAGAATTGTGGATATGGTTCAGCCTTTCTATTTTAGACCTCTTGGTTAAGTATAGCTCATGTCTGACTATGAAATATTAAGTGCTTAAGATGTTAATGCTGCTGCCAAATTACCACAAGACCACCCGGCAGGAGCAGTGTACTGTACGGCTCACCGGCCCGAGCACATTGTCCTAACCTGCCACAGTGAAAGCGGACTATCCACGGCAGCCCTCCTTTCAATAGCTGAATCGTAAAAGGCCCATCAAGGTAATCCATCAGCACCTGATCCTGCACAAAATACCTTCCTCCCGACAGCCGGCTTAAAGCTAAGATTTAATACAGCCCCACGTCTGCCATCAAGCAGGCCTCGACAGTTTAAAGCTCATTCTCTAAATCTCTGCAGACTTTATGGCCAGCCGAGGGCCCATATAAAGTTTAATAGCATTACGGCACATAAATCATCTTTTAAAGATGCCGCGAGCAGCTCCGATATTAAATGTAGACAATTGTGCGCGTTATAAATAATTTATCAGCCACCATTTCAGATTGCCCGTCCAGTCTGACTTGTTTATTTTTGCCCTTACCGAAGAATTCCTCTGGCGCATCTTGAGAGAACCATTACCGGTCAGTTTAATGAACTCTGGGGCTGTTCAGGCCACCACGAGCCGCATGCCGCAGCTGCGGTGACCGATCTGGACCCCTCTCCTGCCTTCTCCAAGTGTTGGCCATTTGTCATCTGCTGGTAAATGGCTGTGCACATTGGAGCCCAGGGACACATTGTGTGATACAGTGATGGAAGCAAACAGATAGCTCTATAAAGAGCTGCTTGTCACCGCTGACTCGTCTTACCATACATCACTCTTATTGTAATCTCATTTAAGAAGCAGCACAGACCCAGGGGTAACATATTCCCGGGTACTTTGGACTTCGCAGCTGTAAACTACTCGCAGGCCTGGTTATTTGCTCCCAAACTTTCTTTTCTTTAATTACACACGGGCTGCTTTTTCTATTAAAGGCAAGAAAGAGCTGAGCGCCTGGAGGTTTTACAGGAGCACGGCTTTGTGTGTATGCCTCTATGCAAATTGCTTGTATCCAGTCTGATAGCACTGGTGCCACAGAGCAGCAATGGGCATCAGTCTTCCACACATATCCCTAGGTTTATATTTGTAATATAAAGAAGAAATATTCGGGAATTGCGACATCAGGAATCCCTTAAATCAGTGTTTCCCAACCAGTGTGCCTCCAGCTGTTGCAAAACTACAACACCCGGACAGCCTTTGGTTGTGCGGGCATGCTGGGAGTTGTAGTTTTGCAACAGCTGGAGGTGTACTGGTTGGGAAACACTGCCTTAAATTATCGGAATAAATGATACTGTAGACAACCTCCGGCACTCCAGCTGTTGTGAAACTACAACTCCCGTGCTGAAACCTGGCACTTATCGGCTGAATCCCCACCGGATCAATACTGAATGGGCTCTGGCCGTGCACTGCTCTATGCAGCTATGGTGAACTCTGGCAGACTGTTCCTCCGCTAGAACAGCCTGCCAGAGAGCTTTACCACACGTGTGAAAGTAGCCTAAAATGCAATGCATGTTCTAAGATATCTTCTCAGAATTCATTTTAGTAGAACCACCCTTGTCCATGGGCCATGTCTGGTGATGGAGACTTGTGGTCTCCTCAACATCAGTGAATATTTGACATCGACCTAAGTGGCATGTATAAAAATCTCATGATTTGGTTTTATTTGTGTTTACCAAGTGTCCTCTCTATGGGTTTTGTCTGGTATTGCATCTCAGGCCCATTATTGGTAAGTTTCCCCTGTACCCTCAAGTCCATAAAATGTATGTATGACCTGCTGATAATGAAGACATTAGTGGGGAGACTGATACGTTTATATTATATATTTCTTGCAGGAGGAAGAAGCGAAACGGCTCGTGCGAGACGCTATTGCCTCTGGTATCTTTAATGACTTGGGATCTGGAAGTAACATAGACCTGTGTGTGATTACCAAGAACAAGGTGGACTATATCCGTCCTCATGATGAGGCTAACAAGAAAGGAGTCAGGCGAGTGTGAAGACTAGTATTACTGTGCACAGAGCCCACATCTTCTTGTGGGGTGACCGTATGTACGTAGAGGGCGGCTAGTAATGTACAGTTCTGTTTTACAGGGCAGGAAATTACAAATACAAGAGAGGTACAACAGGAGTTCTGTCCGAAAAGATTACCCATTTCAATCTGGATGTGATGGAAGAAACTGTGCAGACTATGGATATCTCCTAATTTCTTTGCTTGTGTTGGGGCATTAAAGGAGTTGTCCAACCAGTATACAAAAAAGACAAAAAATGCTTTAAAAGAAAAAAACAATAATACAGATCCTCGGGTCTTCCACCGTTCTCTGCACTTCCTGGTCTCTGGACTCAGAAATATGGCCCACTACAGCCAGGGATTGGTTGAGCGGTTACATTTTTATATTGAGATGGAACATGAAGTATAGAGACCCAGGGGACGGTGGAGTATCTGTGAGGAATTACTTTGTTTGATTTTTTTTTTTTTTAAACCATTCTGAACTTTAAAAAAATACTGTTTGGACGACCCCTTTAAGCCTCAGTCTTTATAGTACATTTGAACACATGTTAAACACTTGCCCCTGTCGTAACCTTTTGGTTAGAAAATGAAATAAATGTTTTTGTCCTTTACATACTTGTCATGTGTTTATTTTATAGCCCAGACTTAAAGGGGTATTCTGGATACATGAAGTTATCCCCTATCCATTTCTATTGAATGCACATGAAAGGTATTCGTTTCTTGCTGACCAAAATACGGTTAGGATTGTATGCATAAGGCCTTAATGTTGCTTCATTCAGGAGAAAACGTGCTTTTAATTCATATGAAAATAAACAATTAAAGGGGTTTTCCCATCTCAGAGAATGGGGGCATATTGCTAGGATATGCCCCCATTGTCTGATAGGTGTGGGAACCGCATTTACAGTGAGAACTGAGCGGGGAAAGGCGGTGGAGGGCGCTCTGTGCAGCACAGCTGCCCTACATTCATTTCCATGGAGCTGCCGAAAATAGCTGAGTGCTATTCCCATCAGCCCCCATAGAAATGAATGGGAGCGGTGGCTGCACAAGCGCAGTGCGCTCCCTTTCACTTGTATTGGGACAGAGCTTTCCCAACTCCGTTCTTGGTGTAGGTGTGGGTCCCAGAGGTTTGACCCGCACCTATCAGACAATGGTGGCAAGACACTCTGTGCACCCTGTCCCTCTCCTTGACTGATGGAGTCTTGGGCCACTCTCACTGCACCTAACTGCTCATTTGTATATTTTTTTAAATCTAGAATGAAGCTATGGATTGTTAGGTGAAATATATCATTACATTTAGCTGGCTTATATGGCATTGTGCCTGGTTTAACGGTGAATTTCCTGGTGACAGACTCCATTCAAAATTCTGATTGCCTCTTACCACCACTAGAGGGAGCAGTGCTCCAGACAAAAAAAAAATTACCAGGAGCCATTGGCTCCTAAACTAAAAAAGTTAGGAGCCAAATTACATTTTTTAGTCGCCAAATTTAAAATGCATATAATTTAATATGCAGACGCAGGTCACAGTAGTGAGCCAGCACTACATATAGGAGAAAACAGCACCACATACCTCTCACATCCAGTGACATCTTCTGGGGGACAAGGTGACTTAAAAATGGCGAATTGCGTGGTTTAGTTTTTTTTTTTTCTGTTACGGCCTTCACCGAGCGGAAATATTTTTTTATATTTTAATAGCTTACACTTTTTGGGACGTGGCGATATGTAATATGTTAATTCTTTATTGTTTGTAAATTTTATATGTAAAACTGGGAAGGGGGCCATTTAAACTTTTAGTATTTTGGTGTTTTTTTTGTTTAACTTTTTATTTAATAACCATTTCTTCCCTTAGGACTAGAACCTGGATCTTTTCATCCCTTGTGCCATTCACCCTGATAGAGATCTATCAGGGTGAATAGGATCGCGCACTCTCCCTGCTGCCCTGTGCTCTGTACACACAGCAGCAGGGAGCTGAACATGGCAGCCAGGGCTCCAGTAGCGTCCTGGCTGCCATGGTAACGATCTGAGCCCCAGCAGTGTAATATGCCACTGCCACCAATGGAGGGGATGGGACCCTGTGGCCACCATATAACAATGGGGGGGGGGGGGGGAGAGACTTGTGGCCAGTGATAATGGGGGGGGGGGGGGACTTGTGGCCAGTGATAATGGGGGGGACGGGGACTTGTGGCCAGTGATAATGGGTGGGTGGGGGGGGGCCCACTGCATCACCAATGAATGTACGGTAATTAAAGAGGACCTTTCGTGGGTCCAAAGAATATTAACTTATTAGTAGTAGGCTGCATAGAGCGGCGCCCAGGGATCTAAGTGCACTTACTATTAGTCCTGGGCGCCGCTCCGTTCACCCGCTGTGGTCCCCGGTAATTTCAACATTCAGAGCAAGGAGGAGGAGACGCCAGTGTCTGTCCTTCCCCCTGACAGCAGCGATGACCAATCACAGCGCAGAGAGAGGAAGAAAAAAACAACTCCCTCTCTCTGCGCTGTGATTGGTCAGCGCCAAAACGGTCGCCAATGCGCCTTAAAATTTGCAGATGGCGACAAGACTTTTCAGTCTTGTCGCCATTTGCGACTGTACCGCCGCGATCCTGCGCAGCCTATGTTCTCGTAGCACAGTCAGTGGAGAAGGAAGGAGTCCCTCCCTCTCCACTGTGACGCGGCCGCCACTACCACCAATGGGCAGATAGCAGGGAGGAGGAGGGGAGGAGCTGTCGCCACTGCCCCACCAATGAATGTAAAACATAAGTATAGGCAGCGGTATCACAGACCCGGCACCCGGCCTCAATAACAGGGCATGCGATCTGTGGCACCTGAGGGGTTAATTACCGCAGATCGCATGCCCTGTTATTGAGGCCGGGTGCCGGGTCTGTGATACCGCTGCCTATACTTATGTTTTACATTCATTGGTGGGGCAGTGGCGACAGCTCCTCCCCTCCTCCTCCCTGCTATCTGCCCATTGGTGGTAGTGGCGGCCGCGTCACAGTGGAGAGGGAGGGACTCCTTCCTTCTCCACTGACTGTGCTACGAGAACATAGGCTGCGCAGGATCGCGGCGGTACAGTCGCAAATGGCGACAAGACTGAAAAGTCTTGTCGCCATCTGCAAATTTTAAGGCGCATTGGCGACCGTTTTGGTCGCCATCTGGAGCCCTGGGGAGCTCACTCTGGTTATTGATTAATGTATAAATAGTGGGGAGAGTTATCAAAAACGGTGCAAAGAAAAACTGGCTTAGTTGCCCATAGCAACCAATCAGCTTCCACCTCATTTTTTCAGCTTTGAAAGGTGGAATCTGATTAGTTTCTATAGCCAGTTTTCCTTTGCACCAGTTTTGATACATGTTCTTCCACAAAGAGTCTCCCTCTAGCATTAACATACTGGCTCCATATTTGAAGCGAAAATTCTTACCACGGTTAAATAGTATAACATTAGGAATATTTTCCAGGAAAAATACAAAGTAAGAAGTAATTCTTTATTAGCAAAGTCTTTTTTCCAGCCTCAAAAATAACACCTTGAGTAAGCCATATGTTATGAACATAGGAGCAGATACTGTAACCGCGCGTCTTTACAAGCCTGCATGGCAGTATTACTTGAGATGCTCTATAGTCTGTCAAAGCCTGCTGGGAGTTGCAGTTCAACGCAAGCTTGGTTGTCCTCATCTGGATATACCATTCAAGAGTTTAAGGGATTCCTTCAATGGGTAGGAGCTTTTCTGTTAGAGTTCACATTGCTAAATGCTGCATTCACAGTTAACAGACACTTCTTGGCTTGGTTTCACCTCATTCTGCTGGGTTAACACGGCTTCTATAGTGAAGTCTGACAAACTTTGGGATTTAAAAAAAAATGTTAAATCCAAAGCTACCGTGACCTCTAGACACAGTGTGCCAGTATGCAATGGAAAATCAACGACACAGTTATTAGATAAGCACTAATCTTATCCACCCCCCCCCCCTCCCCTCCAAAAAACAAAACAAAAAATAATATATATAAAAAGCTAATTTAAGAATCCAGAAAATGAATTTACATCTAAAAGGTTATTCACTAACAATCTGCAATAAAACATATATGTATCTACTTATCTGAAATCCAGTAGCCCAGGAGTTGGGGAATCATCAAACTACACAACCTAAAAAAACGAGTTCACTGGAGGAATTATTTTACTGTTCACATTGTAATTTATATTCGGGTGCTTCCTCGCACCTCATTCATCCTTAGCCTAACCTAAATTCACACAAAACTCTTTAGGTTCTATGCCTGCAATGTTACATGTACAATCCTTTTATACGAGTTTGTTTTCTCCCAGAAATGTCACCTGAGTCCTGGCCTACAAAATCCTTCATAGACAGACGGGCCACATCATTGAAGAGGCTGCTCTTGCTGGATTTTCTGGGGCCTCTGCTTCTTAAAAGAAGTGTTTTTTTTCCTGTGTGTTTTTTATTTTTATTTTTTTATAATAAGTAAGGCGTATTGGGGTCTTTCTTGACAAGGCAGACTCTTGGCTTCATGTGCTTGAAGTCCACACATGCATCTGTTTCGCTATCTGATGGACGTATCCAATGTCCGGCCTTTGGTCTGGATCAGGGTAAATGCACATGCTGACCAGTTCTCGTAACTGCAAAGGAATAAAAAAATAAATAACTTAAAATTTACTTTTCTGCTACACTTCATAGACATTTTGTTTAACGCAATGAAACCCATCCCCCCCCACCACCACAAAAGCTTATTTTTCTGTATGTGTTACCATAACCTTGTGACTACATTAGTAGTCAGACTCAGTCACCATATACTGTAGTAACTACCTTCTTTCTAGAGTGGAGATCCTCAACTCCACTCCTCTGCAGCCACCTCTCGGTCATGATTTGAGAATATCTCACAGAATGAACACCTGTGGTAAGTCCTGATGCCCTGACACTCATATCACCTGCTCAATACTAAGGAAATCCTGAAAACATGACCGGCAGGTGGGCCCTGAGGACTGGCGTTGAGGAACACTGCTTTAGAGCATCTTCAGAAGTCATAAGGTGCCTGGCCAGTCCGTGTATTAGAAATATGGCCATCCATATGAATGGCTGCCATGTAGTACCATGCAGAGCTACATACCTCCACTCTCCCAGTATTACTTATCACACAGCTTGAAATAATCAGATTAAAAATAATAAAAAAAATAAAAAAAAACTCAGCCTGGTGACGAGTTCTTTTCAGTGCTGCTCTAATTTGGCTCTCTGTAGAAGTGTAGTCAGGTCTTAAGGCACAGCCTCAAGCAAGTAATCATCTCTCATTATTTAAAGATGACTACACTGCCAAGTATTTCAAATGTAATGCCCGTTGTCCATACTGACTAAACCACTAATTTGCTGTGAAGTTCTAGTCCAGACAACTTTTATTGGTTCACTCAAAGGCCTACTCCAGATATTGGGTAGGTAGGTCTCTGCTTGGTTGTAAATCACACGGATCTCCTGATCTGTAAATGAGGGTTTACAGCAGTTTAGCCCCATAAGCTGACACCGAAAACAGCAGGTTCATCCAACAATCTGATATAGGTGGTAGCTCCCGATTCTTTCTCCCCCGATATAATCTGGCAAAGTCAATATTTTAGCCCAAACCTTTAGTTCTCCTAGGAGATAAGCTGCCGCCACAAGTGTTTGGCAGTGGCTTTCTCCACACTCCCCATATAATACACTTACACGTTCAGATTGGCCAAAGTGTATGTGTAAGAGGAGGAAGTTGGAAAATATGGCCGCCAGCCGAGTGATCTGAACTTCTGAATGTGTATGGCAGCCCTTAGACTGCTCATCTGCTCTCTAACAGTAAGTCAGACCACTATCATGCATATAGTTACAAAATAGTCTTTAAAAATAAACCGATTTGATACATATGCAAATTAACCTGAGATGAGTCAGGGACAGGACTCAGCTCAGGTTAATTTGCATATGTATCAAATCGGTTTATTTACACAATAGAAGCACACAGAGCTATGGGGACTGGGTATTGCTGATGTGCTAGCGGCGATCTAGCAACCCATGTCCTCAGCTCTTTGCACAAAATCCCGGTGACAGGTTCCCTTTAAACAATTTTTATAGTGAAACTCAGTTTCTTATAAAAGCCCCAAATCTTTTACATGGACATAATTTTAAAGATAATATGCTGGTGGTTTATTGCAGTCACCACTAGAGGGAGCTTAGGAGTGACCTGCATACTGTCAGTACATTGAACTGAATAACTCTAGTGGTAGTTGCTGACAGCATGTTATATTTTAAATCAGTCTATGCAGCTCTGAAAAACATTCAGACTACTAGAAAGAAGCATTTATCACGGCAGGTGTGTTTGAGGCTATTTTGTTTTTAGACTGAGTTGCTTTGCACACCTATGCCAAATGGGAATGGTGTTCTGTTTTATCTAATTTGGTGTGTGATGTGGTTTCACCGCAGTCAGTGAAAGTATGTCAGGGGGGGTTGCCTGACATGGAGCTGTGACTTTTAAAAAAAGTTTCACATCATAAATGAAACTTAAAAGTGTCAATTGATGCTCTTATATCATCAGTAGCCAAAGCCATAGACTCCCTGGACTGCTATTCTACTGCAGCAATCAGGATGCTGTCTGCTTTCCGAGGCAGGCAGTGCACTGACATCACTGCATCTCCACTGGCCTGCTGCCTCCAGAGGCCCCAGTTGCACCCCTAGTCAGGGAATAAGGGTAAGGCGAGTAAATATTTTGTAGATGGGACACTAAGAGGATGAAGACCACTGTATTAAGGATAAAGAGATGAAAACCTCCTCAGCCCCAGTGTACACTGCCAAAACTAATCTCGAGGTAACAAGTGTCAGCCTAAAACTGCAATAGTTGAGATTTTTTAAATATACATGCAAAACTGAAAATAATAAAAACAGCTACACTTTTAAATAATGTGTAACATAAAATTTTGATTTCACGTTCTCTTTAAATGTGCAGCTAAGGCTACATTTGTATCTGTTTTGTGGTCCGCAAAATGCGGATAACAGCCATGTGCATCCTGCACTACTTGGGGCCCCCGTTGTCAAAATGCCTATTGTCCATGAAACAGATGGGATAGGACATGTTCCATAATTTGCAGCATGGCTGCGGACAGCAAACAGATGACATCCATGTGCTTTTTGTGGACCCATGAAAATAAATGGGTCCGCATCCAATCAGTGGACCAAACATATGGTTTTAAAGGGAGTCTGTCACCTCCATATGGCCATATACAGTGCTTACATGGCTCTGTAGCACACCTATACAGGATTGTAACGGTACCTTTCTTCTCTTCTTTAGACTTGCACCAGCAGGAAAAACAAAGTTGAATTCATATGCAAATGAGCACTGGCAAGTGCCCAGGGGCGGCGTTCAGTGTGTAAGTGCCCTGGGGCGGCGTTCAGTGTGTAAGTGCCCTGGGGCGGCGTTCAGTGTGTAGGTGCCCAGGCTGCTCTGCCTTCTTTTCACTTTACTCCTCCCCAGTCTCTGCCTTTGTCCTTATACAAAAGACGGCTGCTACGTCTTTTTACAGACCACTTGAAGGCCAACGATGTAGCTTTCAGGTGACTTTTTCCCTTCGGCCCATTCACCAAAAGCGGGAAACAGTGCACTATTAGAACACCAACAGATCTTCCTGCAGCGTGGTCTCTACTACAAATTCCTCCGCTGGATATCCCACCCTGGCTATCTGTAGCCACACAGCAAGATTTGCTACCAGCCTTACCGGATCCAGGAACCTGGTTGCTAGTTGGGAAAAAGAAGTCACCCAGCTCCAAGAAAACCACCACTTGAACTGATGGTCCAACCATGGTTTATTAAAGCAGTTCAAGGAGTGGCATACTGCCATTAAAGGGTTTATCTTTTAGCTGCATAAGAGGACGTCTGCCAACATGCCATCAGCCATTTTACCCTTTACGTGATGGACGGATGCTATAATTCGCCTATGGACCTTCTATGATTCCACCAAGTGCCTTTTACTAGAATTGCTTAGTCTAATAGTCGTGGTTTACTATGTTCACCCTTTAGTACTACCTGCTATTTCCATTTTGAGCAACTACCTCAATTAGTTTACTTTTAATGACACAGGCCCTGTGAGTTCTTATGTCAGGCCTACATGTTTGTTAGAAGTCATATTCACCTGTCACCCCCTTCAGTTAGACGGGTGATTTTGCTAGCAGATAGTGTGATGGACCTCCTAGTACTTCTGCATTATACCACCACACACCCTTGTATTTACTATATATATAGATTTTCATTTTGTTCCTATTTCTTTTCTCTTCTATCCTTCCCTCATCTTATCCACCCTCCCTCCTGCACGTCTCCAGACCATTTGCATTAACCACTTCACATCTGGGCCATTTACCCCCTTCCTGACAGAGCCTAATTATTCAAATCTGACACGTGTCAGTCTGTGGTAATAACTTTGGAACGCTTTTACTATTCCAAGCCATTCTCAGATTGTTTTCTAGTGACACATTGTACTTCATGACAGTGGTAAATGAGTCTATATATTTTACCTTTATTTATAAAATAATACAAAATTTTGAAAAATTCCAAATTTTCTAAATTTCAATTTCTCTGCTTTTAAAACAGAAAGTGATACCTCATAAAATATTTATTACTTAACATTCCTCATATGTCTACTTTTATGTTGGCATCATTTTGTAAATCATTTTGTTTACAGAAACACCCCACATGTGTTCGTAAACTGATGTAAGGGCAGAAGAAAAGGAGCGCCGTATGGTTTTTGGAAGGCAGATTTTTCTGAACTGGTTTTTAGATACCATGTCCCAATTGAAGCCCCACTGATGCACCCTTACAGTAGAACCTCCCAAAAAGTGACCCCATTTTGGAAACTAGGGGCTAAGGTGCCAGTTTTATTGGTAATATTTTGGGGTATATATGATTTTTTATTGCTCTATATTACGCTTTTTGTGAGGCAAGGTAACAAAAAAATGGCTGTTTTGGCACAGTTTTTATTTTTTTACAACATTCATCTGACAGGGTAGATCATGTGCTATTTTTATAGAGCAGGTTGTTATGGACACAATGATATCAAATATGTCTACTTTCTTTGTTTCAGTTTTACATACAGTGAGGAACAGAGGTATTTGAACACCCTGCGATTTTGCAAGTTCTCCCACTTAGAAATCATGGAGGGGTCTGAAATTCACATTGTAGGTGCATTCCCACTCAGAGACAAAATAAATAAAATATCAGGAAATCACATTGTATGATTTTTAAAGAATTTGTCTTGCACTGCTGAACACAAGTATTTGAACACCTGAGAAACGGCAAGAATTCTGGCTCTCAAAGACCTGTTGCTGTACCTTTAAAAAGTCCATCTCTACTCCACTGATTAACTTAGTAGCACCTGTCTGAGCTCTTTAAAGACACCTGTCCACCCCAGAGTCAGACAGACGCCAACTACTACCATGGGCAAGACCAAAGAGCTGTCAAAAGACACCAGAGACAAAATTGTGGCCCTCCACAAGGCTGGAAAGGGCTACGGGGCAATGGCCAAGCAGCTTGGTGAAAATAGATCAACTGTTGGAGCAATTGTTAGAAAATAGAAAAGGCTAAATACGACTGTCAGTCTCCCTCGTGGGGTATCACTGATAAGAAAGGTGAGGAATCAGCTCAGAACTACAAGGGAGGAGCTGGTCAATAACAAACAGTTTCAAAGGTCACTGTCGGTAGAACACTACGTTGTCATGGTTTCAAATCATGCATTGCACGGAAGGTTCCCCTGCTCAAGTCATCACATGTCCAGGCCCATCTGAAGTTTGCCAATGACCATCTGGATGATCCAGATGAGGCATGGGAGAAAGTCATGTGGTCAGATGAGACCAAAGTAGAACTTTTTGGTCTAAACTTCACTCGTCGTGTTTGGAGGAAAAAGAAGGATGAGTTGCATCCCAAGAACACCATCTCTACTGTGAAGCATGGGGGTGGTACGATCATGCTTTGGGGGTGCTTTTCTGCGAAGGGGACAGGACGACTGCACTGTATAAAGGAGAGGGTGAATGGGGCCGCAAAACACACCACGGTCTTGTGCATGAGGTCTAAGAAGCATATCAAGGTTCTGGAGTGGCCTAGCCACTCTCTAGACCTAAATCCAATAGAACATCTTTGGAGGGAGCTGAAACTCCGTGTTGCTCAGCGACAGCCCCGAAATCTGACAGATCTAGAGAAGATCTGTGTGGAGGAGTAGGCCAAAATCCCTGTTGCAGTGTGTGCAAACCTGGTCAAGAACTACAGGAAACGTTTGACATCTGTAATTGCAAACAAAGGCTTCTGTACCAAATATTAACACAGATTTTCTCAGGTGTTCAAATACTTATGTTCAGCAGTGCAAGACAAATACATTCTTTAAAAATCATACAATGTGATTTCCTGTTTTTTTTTTTTTCTGTCTCTGAGTGGGAATGCACCTACAATGTGAATTTCAGACCCCTCCATGATTTCTAAGTGGGAGAACTTGCAAAATCGCAGGGTGTTCAAATACTTCTGTTCCTCACTGTAATAAAGCTTTTTTTTTTTTTTTAAATGTCTCCATTTTCTGAACACCATATTTTTTTTAGTTTTCTGACGATCATCTTGTGCAGGGGCTCGTTTTTTGCAGGAAGAGTTGACATTTTTATTGGTACCATTTTTGGGTACATATGATCTTTTGATCATTCATTATTACACTTCATGGGGCAAGGTGACCAAAAAATTGGTTGTTTTAGCACAGTTTTTATTAATTTTTGACAGCATTCACCTGAGGGGTTAGGTCATGTGACTCTTTTTTAGAGCAGATCGTTACGGACGTGGCAATACCTAATATGTATACTTTTTGTTATTTAAATTTTACACAATAATAGCATTTTTGAAACAAAAAAAAAGGATGTTTAGTGTCTCTATAGTCTGAGAGCCATAGCTTTTTTTTTATGTTTTGACAGATTGTCTTAGTTAGGGTCTAATTTTTTGCAGGATGAGGTGGCGGTTTGATTGGTACTATTTTGGGGGGTATACACCTTTTCGATCGCTTGTTGTTGCACTTTATGTGATGTTAGGTGACAAAAAATTGCTTTTTTGGCAATGTTTTTATTTCTTAATTTTTTTTTTTTTTTACTGTGTTCACCTGAGGGGTTAGATCATGTGATATTTTTATAGAACTGTTTGTTACGGATGCGGCGATACCTAATATGTGTTCTTTTTTTTTATTTCACTTTAACACAACAATAGCAGTTTTGAAGCAAAAAAAATAATATTTTGTTTTAATGTCTCCATGTTCTGCGAGCTATAGTTTATTTATTTTTGCGATTTTCTTATGTAGGGGCTAATTTTTTGCGGGATGAGGTGACTCTTTTATTGGTACCATTTTGTGGGACATATGCCTTTTTGATCACTTGGATTTGCACTTTTTGTGATGTAAGGTGACAAAAATGGCTTTTTTTTTTGACAGTTTTTATTATTATTTTTTAATGGTATTTATTGGACGGGGTGGATCACATGATATATTTATAGAGCCGGTCGTTATGGACACGGCAATACTAAATGTATTATTTTTTACCTTTTTTTTTTTTACTATTCAAGTGGGGAAATATTTTTACATGTGAAACTTTTCTTTTGTAAACACTTTATTTTTTTATTTTAAACATTGCGTCCCCCATAAGGTCATACAAGACCTCTGGGGGACATTTAACTTCACATTTTTTTTTTCTTCACTATTGATCTCTTCTGTAACTGGGGCCGATATAGTAGCCCCAGTTACAGGGGAAATAAACCCCCAGAGAGGCTGTACAGCCTCAGTGCAGGGCTAATCGAGGTCAATGGAAGAACAGACACCTCCTTCACTCTCCCGGCCCCGGCAGACGCAACCACCGGCCTCCTTCACTCTCCCGGCCCCGGCAGACGCAACCACCGGCCCGCATAGCGCTTCCTGATCTGTATACACGGCGCTCATTGAGCGCTGTGTATACAGCCATCTAGAAGGCAGGGACACCTGGGAACTGTCCCTGCCTTCTCTTTGGGGTACACTGCTGTCACTAACAGCGGGCCCCCTGCTCAGCAGCTGCAAGATTAGCGTGCAGCTGCCATCTCTGAAAGGACATTCCAGAACATCCATCCATAGGACGTTTAGATCCTATGGGCTGATGTGAAGTGGTTAAGACTCACAGCTGGCTGTTCTAAATGGCTCAGATTAAATCTGCCACTTACAACGTGAGAGGCATGAACACGTAATGAATTACATAAATCCAAGACAGATATATGCTTTTTTCAGGAAACGCATTTTAAAGCAGGACGCATACCATCTCTACCTCAAGTGTACTTTAGAATGTGGTTCTATAGTTCTTATGTTAACGCCTCAAGGGGTGAGTGTTGCTATATCTAAGAATGTACCCTTTAACCATATTCTCTCACAATCTGACCCTGAGGGACGCTTTATTTTTGTTAAGGGTAAAAACAGAGTGGATGTTATTACGCTTGCAAGTCTATATTTGAAGCTCTCCACAAGAGGTCTAAAGTTTTGCAGGCACATTAGGAGTTGACCCAGGGATGAGGGAGATCCAATGGAACAGGATTCTTGTGGGACCACTGATGGCTTCCTAGATCCCCTGCTTCTTAGGACAATTACCGCTGAAGGCCTTTGACTTTTGCTTCAACCGGTCACGGAAGATAAGGTCGCCAAGGTCATAAAGTCAATGGTCTTAGGCAAAAGCCCGGGTCCAGATGGCTTCCCAGTGGGCTATTCTTGCCCACTCTTCTCCCTCAGATCACAGAATGATGTAGGTCTGTAATGTCAGGTGCCGGCCTACATCCTCCGGCTCTAGAAGCAGTGGTTACTTTACTACCCAAAGAGGGGAAAGATCCAGAGCAATGTGGGAGTTACAGACTTATATCACTCTTAAATGTTGATGTCAAAATTTGGGCGAAACTTCTTGCTTCTAGACTGAGCTCTTTTCTACCCAAACTTGTTCATCCCGAGCAACCAGGGTTTGTTCCTCGTGTAGAATTCCTAATGCCATTTCCTATTCTGGGGCGTCTAAACAGTCATTGGTCCTCCTTAGCGTTGATAGAGGGTTTTTATGCAAAAGATTATACATAAAGATTTGGCATCCCTGCTGCCTTTGTCAATAATGTCATTATATAGATCTCCTAGTGCAAGAATCAGTGAAATGTATCCTCTCTTCTGCATTTCCTATAAAAAAAATGGGACGCCCTTTTTTGTCCTGGTAATGGAGACGCTATTACAAACCATTAGAGAACATCCCCAAATACAGGGACTTCGTTTACCCGCTTACCATACGACTGCCTTTGCAGATGATTTACTCATCTTCATTACTAATCCTTCACGTGCCTTTCCTCCCCTGCTAGATCTCTTCGAGACCTTTGGAACTCTCTGCAATTTCAAAATAAACTACACTAAATCAGAGGCACTTAATATAACAGCTCCAGCCTCGGTAGGTCTAAACTGCGATTAGCTACCCCCATTAAGTGGCAAACTTTGCACCTCACCTATCTGGGCATTAAGATCCCCTCGGACCTCACAAGAGTCTTCCATATCAACTATCCACCACTAATACGGGAGATTCAATCCTATTTGAAATCTCTCCAAATCCCCCATGTCTCCTGGAGGGGTCGCAAGAACTTGCTCAAGACCTTCATAATGCCCAAGTTACTTTATGTCCTACAAATGCTGTCGATACATGTACCCATGCATTTCTTTAGACAGATTAAGTTTACTTTTTCAAATTTCCTATGCGCTTAGCATATAGTAGACTTGTGTTGACGAAGGAGAATGATGGCTTTGGTCTCCCTGATCCACTAACCTATTATAGAGCAGTTCCAGACGTTGGCCACCTTTCTGGAAGATCTGGTAGAGCCAGCTGGTGTGCCCCAACCCAGAGAATTAGCATCCCTCACCAGTAACTTCCTGGATAAGGCAGAAATATTATCCTCCTGCAAGGTGCTAACACAGAGTAAGGTGGGAGTGGGAGACCACACTTGGTTTGAAAAACTACTCATTCAAGATAACCTCCCCATAAGCGGATTTCTATACTGTATAACTCTCCCCTAAACAACCAAAACAGAGGGAATCCATCATATGTTTTTAAATGGTCAGAGGAACTTGGTAGGTCCTTCTCTGAGACTGAAAGATTGCGCATTCATCTGGGTTCTCATGGCTTTTCCAGATGTGTGAGAATTCAGAAACACTCATATAAAGTGATGACACACTGGTATAACACTGCTAAACAAATATAACTACTGGGCTTACAGGCATTGGATATGTGCTGGAGATACGAGGACAGGGAGGGCAGCCTGAGTCACATCTTTTGGTTCTATCCAAAGATTTCGAGTTACTGGGAAGAGGTAACGAAAGAGGTCAATCTGATTACCTCGACAAATGTTAAGCTAACTCTGGAGTCAATCCTGTTATGGCTACCAAATGATACCTGGTGCCCAGCTAAAAATGACCTAGCCATCCATCTATTACAAGGGGCAAGGCTATTGATTCCACTTAAATGGCTTAGTAAAGAACCCCCTACATTAGTGCAATGGGTTGATAAAGTAGATCACATCTGCTGTCTTGAAGAGTTGGAGGGGTGGGAAAGCAGGAATCACCAGGGATATATGAAACTTTGGGGACCCTGGAAACAATACTGTGCTTTAGGACTTAGTAAGGTGCCATAGATATCACATCCTCATCTGGGCAGCCCTATCAATGCACACACAAACCATCCCTTGTCACTTATGGGACACCGTAAGGGTCCATTCACACATCCGCAATTCTTTTCCGGATAAGTTCCGGATTTTATGGACCCATTCATCTTTAATGTGTGTGTCCGCATCTACATTTCCGGATCCGCAATTCCGTTCCTGAAAAAAATAAATACTGCGGACAAGAAAAGGCATTTTCTATTATAGTTCCAGCGATGTTTGGTCCGCGAAATGCGGAACGCACATTGCCGGTGTCTTCCAACGGAACGGAAAAACGGAAATACGGAAACTGAATGCATACGGAACACATTCCGTTTTTTTTGCGGAACCATTGAAATGAATGGTTCCGTATACGGACCGCAAAAAACGGACCGCAAAACGGAAAAAAAAAACGGTAGTGTGAAAGAGGCCTTATAGTGGAGAATTGCTGGCCGCAAGGATTTCTCCCCCTCTATCCATCCCTCCCCACACCTCATTTTTTTTAGCTTATTTATTATTTCTGTGTTTACATATGTTTTTGGCTAATCTTATATTCTGCATAATTGAATTCAATGATAACAGCCTCTTTGTATGCCGCTCTGATCCTACTGCCACATGATTGATCTACTGCCTGCCATAATCTGCTATAGTGTCAACAAACTACTTATTTGACCCATTATACGTTTCCCCCCCCCCCCCCCCCCCTGTGCTCAGTCATTGTAAAGTCTCCTTGAATTTTACTTCGCATGTTCTTATATGAATGGGTTTCTTAAGCTGAAATGACATCACTCGATCTACAGAGAGAAAGAAAAAAAAAAACCTGCAAGGGTTCGGCTACACAGTGATCTTGGTCGGTTGTGTCCAAGGATTGTGATGGGATCACAGTGTAGTGCTAGCCTATAAATGCAGGGCTACTCACACAAAAAAAAAAAATATCCAACACTGCTGTATTTTTTGTGATTCTGCGGTTGCACCCCCTTTAACTTCTATTCTAGCACCACTACACGGCGATCCCACAGCTGTCCAGTGACCAAGATCACTGTGTGACCAAGCCTTTAAAGAACACCCTAGGAAAACATTTTAAGTTCTCTTTTTCCCTCCAATGACCACTCCTCATGTCATGAATAAGGGCTCATGCACACAAACGTATTTTCTTTCCATGTCCGTTCCGTTTTTGTTTTTTTTGCAGACCGTATGCGGAATCATTCATTTCAACGGGTCCACAATTGGAAGGTACTCTGTTTGTATTCCATTTCCGTATGTTCATTCTGCAAAAATAGGAATAGGACTGTTCTATTAGAGGCCAGCTGTTCTGTTCCGCAAAATATAAAATGCACACAGACGTTATCCGTATTTTTTGCGGACCGCAAAATACATACGGTCATGTGCATGAGCCTTAAGGCGGAGTTTCTACAGAACAATGGGATCATTTACCAAAGACCAGCGATTCACACACAAGTCTTAAGGCCTCATGAACACGGCACGCAAACAGAGGGTCCGCAATATATGGGCCCTGACAGTGTGCTCACCACATCATGGATGCAGACCCATTCCTTTGAATAGATCCACAATCTGGAGGTGCAGCACGGCAGCACGGAGGCACGGAAGCAGTACGGACTCTGAGTGCTTCCATTAGGTTCCTCTCCTTGTTCTATTTTTTTGCGTTGTGGACGGATCATGGACCCATTCAAGTTAAATGAGTCTGGACCCATCTGTGGCAGCTACACGGATGCTGCCCGTGCAGTGGCCGTGTGCATGAGGCCTAAGGCTGTATTACCCCTGCCGATTACACCTGCAATCATCTTGCAGTGTAATACTGCCACTGACTGCCCGATGAATGAGCAATCTCTTGTCCACCTGGCAATTCTGACTTTTAATCATTGTTTACCGGCAGCAGATCGTGCTGTCTAATTACGATCTGCCGCCAGCAAACCACTAGATAGCATGGGGAACGATCGATGGCATAGCGATCGCTGCTACCCATGCTGGAGAGGAGATTGCTGCACGTAATAGCAGTGGTCTCCTCCGTTAGCGAGCAGGCGATTGATGGGGGCCCTTCCCTCCTGACAATCGCTTGCTCAATCGGCCTGTGTAATACAGGCTTTTGTATTGAAAAAAAACCCTGATGGAGGAGGATCTGAGCTACTTATTAAGAGGCGCCTTTAAATAAATGTGTGGCATCTGCTGTCTGCACACCAGAGTTGAAATCTCCTCCCAGCTAGGAACTGTAGTATATTTCTGTGCTCCAATTTTCTGAGGCACATGTTAAGGCATCATGCACACGACTGTTCAGTTTTTTGTAGTCCGCAAATTGCGGATCCGCAAAACACTCATGCCGCCCTGTGTCCCTTCCGCAATTTGGGGAACGGAATAGGCAGCCCATTGTAGAAATGCCTATTCTTGTCCGCAAAATGGCCAAGAATAGGACATGTTATGTATTTTTTTGCGGGGCCACGGAACGGAGCAACGGTTTCAGACAGCAAACTGAGTGCTGTCGGCATCTTTTGCGGCCCCATTGAAGTGACTGCATGCCTCCTCCCATCCAAGTGGAGAGGGTGTCGGTAAAAGCTAAAAAGGCACAATTTTTGTCACAAAGTGGCACCTGCGACAAAATGGGCAACTTTTCTACCCCAGAAAACTGGCATAGAACTATGATAAATAACCCCCAATATGTTCAATTCCCTTGCAACGCCTCATCAGGGAAACTGAAGCATAACAAGGGGCCCACTGAAAACAATGGGCTGTGTGAGTCAGGCTACATGCACACGACCGTATGTGTTTTGCAGTCCGCAAAAATAATAATAATAAATGGATGACATCCGTATGCCATCCGTTTTTTTTTTTTGCGGATCCATTGGAACAATAGCTAAAACGGACAAGAATAGGACATGTTCTATTTTTTTTTGGCGGGGCAACGGAACGGACATACTGATGCGGGCAGCACGCGGTGGAATGAATGGGTCCACATCCTATCCGCAAAAAAACAAAAAACGGAACGGACACGGAAACAAACGTTTGTGTGCATGTAGCCTAATACACGGACATGTTTGATGATTCATTGTAGTCACAAAAGAGCGACCCCCTCCATTGAACAAGAGGGTATTACAAAAAAAAAAAAAAGGTTTCCTAAACCAAACAATCCTTTTAAGATTCCTGCCTGACCGTGCGGTCTATTGTACTGTAATCACAGCATTATGTGCGGACAGTACAGCAGACCTGTGGTCAGGCTGGAATTCACAGCACTATAAGTCATTATGATACTGCGAGTTCAGTCAGAGGGGCAGTGTTTGGTCTGGTAAATACGAACCCAACATCCTCATGTGAGACTGGCCTTAGAGAGATTGTGGAACCTCTCTCTCTAGTATCTAATCTAGCACCTAATGCAGCCTCGCTTGCTCTTATTTGCAGGCACCAGAGAATTATTAGCATACAGAAATCATGGTAAGAAGAATAAGCGAATAAGCATTGGGCTTCCTACCGGCATTATTAGTTTTTTTCCCCCTAGCAAATATATTGCTTTTTTTTTTTATATACGTAGCTTACTTGTCACACACTTTATTAAAAATGTTTGGAAAGGTAGCGTGGTGCAAAAAATAAAAAAAAGACCCTCTGATATCTCATACTCCCTCAAGATCACTACCTTTTCATTATTTAATTGGCTGGCTCAGGACTGCGGCCCAATAATGGCAAATCAATGGCATTCCAGCTAAAAGTGCAATTTTCTTGGTTTTACCCTGATTTGTAACACTGGAAGCATTTAATATTTTATCACACATAATGAACACAATTGGTGTGCATGAAAACAGAATGACTGGTGGAGCGAACCAGGAGGAAAGATGCCGCTTTAGTCAGGATCTTTATGAGGTTGCGCAGGATCAGGGCTCTGGGGAATGACTGAGCTGATCAGCAACACACTGCGCTCCTCTGTTCTCTCAGGGGGACGTAGAGAGACGAGGAAAAAAAATACACATTCAAAACGTGATCAATGGAAAATATTTGCTGCGAGGTTGAAAAAAAAAAAAAAAGAGGCCGGGTAGCTGATACTTCCCTGGATCACTGGTGTCTGTTACAGGCCAAAAAATGTCCACTGAGCCACATGATAGCGGTGGTTTGATAATTGATTGCGAAATTGACTCACTGCTCGGAGATGTTCATGGCAGCAATGGACAAGAAGATGAATAGTGGGGCAGATTTTATGTGCACAGGTTTCAGTGACATTCAATAACCCTGTCAATTACTGCTGAATGTGTCTCTGGCTTATAAAAGGCTTTCAAAGCAGCACAGCGGTGACCGGTGCCATGCAAAGGGTCCAGGGTTCAGTCCCTTGTCAATGGTCTTATTATGGTCAATACATCTGCGTTAGTAAGACTTCACGCTCAGAATCCAACTTACTAATTAGGGATGGGAGACCTGTAAATGGTGGGATATCATTTTGTAATAACTTGCTGCTCTCCATGGCTATAATGTGCATTTTCACTCTTCACTTGTTTTTGCCACCATTTAGATATTAAATCACTCTACAAATATACTGGAGCTAATAAATAAAAAAATAAAAACTCAAACCAATAAAAAGGCAGTGTACATCTGTGTTACTAACCGGTATGACACGCTTGGATGTTATTTTAGGTGGCTTTTCAAGCATGTAAAACATTTGAGAGTTCTAGGAGCTGGTCATCAACCCCTTTAAGGCACCTAGGGATGAAATTTATGGACCTCTGGGTGACAGTTGCAGGGAAGGTATAGCAGTGATGGCTAACCTCTGGCACTCCAGCTGTGGTGAAACTACGACTCCCAGCATGCTCCATTCATTTGTATGGAGTTCTGAGAACAGCCAAGCAAGTGTGCATCTCAGAAGTTTTACCACAGCTGGAGTCCCGGAGGTTAGCCATCACAGGTATAGAGAAATGGCCAGGGCCAGGAAGACCATGATGCTGAATGGGGATGAACTATACCACCACACTGACCTAAGATCAGAGACTCATAAGGAGAGGCAGTAAATCATGGGGAATGTAGATGATCCATGTGAGGTGTTAGACCCAAGTGTTTTAGGGTTGGACCTCCCTAGGAGGAGAGGCTGGAGTCTGTAGCTGCAGAGATGTTGACTGTAGGTCAAGAGTTGTGACATGGGGGTATGCAGAGCTGAGGAGGTCACCTGCAGAAAGGGAGCGAGGCCTGCTACCTTGGGAAGCAGGTCCTAGAGTGTTTCAGGGAGTGGATGTGGTACCTCACGTTACAAGGGTTTGTGTGCTCTGCCGCACAATACTGTTGTCTTATGTGTCAGAGGAGCCTTTAGGCCTCCTCAAAGCACCCGGGCCCCAATGCAACTACTATCTCTTCAGACCCTACAACTACGTTCTTCGTCCTACACATTAGATGACTGTTGGCCAAACCTGGTGACTTTGGTGTGACTGGCTGACCATCTAATGTGTATGGAGTGCAATGACTCTCCCCATACAAAAAATGTTGGGAATATTAAGAGCTAGACATACTGGATTTTAATATGACCAATCTTTTGTTCTGACAGGAGGTGTCATTTATATGGGGAAATGGGGTCTGGAGGATAGCTTTCAGTCAAATGTTCATTCGGCTATCTAAGGGTGCATTCACATGAGCATATTTTTTTTAGTCTACTTCAAATCTGCATTTTGTGCAGATCGCATACAGACCCATTCATTTCTATAGGGGTCACAAAAATGTGGACAGCACATAAATGACCGCATCTTTGTGGCCAAGCTTAGGGCTCTTTCACACTTGCGTTGTCCGGATCCGTCGTGTACTCCACTTGCCGGAATTACACGCCGGATCCGGAAAAACGCAAGTGAACTGAAAGCATTTGAAGACGGATCCGTCTTCAAAATGCGTTCAGTGTTACTATGGCAGCCAGGACGCTATTAAAGTCCTGGTTGCCATAGTAGGAGCGGGGAGCTGGGGAGCGGTATACTTACAGTCCGTGCGGCTCCCGGGGCACTCCAGAGTGACGTCAGAGCACCCCATGAGCATGGATGGCGTGCCATGTGATCACGTCATCCATGCGCGTGGGGCGCCCTGACGTCACTCTGAAGCGTCCCGGGAGCCGCATGGACGGTAAGTATACTGCTCCCCACTACACTTTACCATGGCTGCCAGGACTTTAGCGTCCCGGCAGCCATGGTAACCATTCAGAAAAAGCTAAAACGTTGGATCCGGGAATGCGCCGAAACGACGTTTAGCTTAAGGCCGGATCCGGATCAATGCCTTTCAATGGGCATTAATTCCGGATCTGGCCTTGCGGCAAGTGTTCAGGATTTTTGGCCAGAGCAAAAAGCGCAGCATGCTGCGGTATTTTCTCCGGCCAAAAAACGTTCCGGTCCTGAACTGAAGACATCCTGATGCATCCTGAACGGATTTCTCTCCAATCAGAATGCATGGGGATAATCCTGATCAGGATTCTTCCGGCATAGAGCCCCGACGACGGAACTCTATGCCGGAAAAGAACAACGCAAGTGTGAAAGAGCCCTTAAAATATCAGATACGTGATTTGCGGACAGCAAAACTGAAAACGTTTGTGTGAATGTTCCCTAAGGTGTATGAACATAATGTATCCATTACCCTTTTGCAATGCTAAAGAACTAGAAATAATATCAATTCCATCTTTACCCTAGAACACTGGCGATGTGCTTATTGACCCCTAACCACCAGGAATATTGGTGACACCCCATGATCTTATCTGCCTTGGCAGCAGCTGCCCGACACTAGTTGCTACAGTTTACTGTCAACTAAAACTCCTTCTATGGCAGCTTTAACTAGTTTTATTATTTAGTAAGGGCTCTTTCACACCTGCGTTATTGTCTTCCGGCATAGAGTTCCGTCGTCGGGGCTCTATGCCGGAAGAATCCTGATCAGGATTATCCTAATGCATTCTGAATGGAGTGAAATCCGTTCAGGATGCATCAGGATGTCTTCAGTTCCGGAACGAAACGTTTTTGGGCCGGACAAAATACCGCAGCATGCTGCGCTTTTTGCTCCGGCCAAAAAAACTGAAGACTTGCCGCAAGGCCGGATCCGGAATGAATTGCCGGATACGACGTTTAGCTTTTTTAGAGTGGTTACCATGGCTGCCGGGACGCTAAAGTCCTGGCAGCCATGGTAAAGTGTAGCGGAGAGCGGGGGAGCAGTATACTTACCGTCCGTGCGGCTCCCGGGGCGCTCCAGAGTGACGTCAGGGCGCCCCACGCGCATGGATGACGTGATCGCATGGCACGTCATCCATGCGCATGGGGCGCTCTGACGTCTCTCTACGAAGCGCCCCCGGAGCCGCACGGATAGTAAGTATACCGCTCCCCCGCTCCTACTATGGCAACCAGGACTTTAATAGCGTCCTGGCTGCCATAGTAACACTGAAAGCATTTTGAAGACGGATCAGTCTTCAAATGCTTTCAGTACACTTGCGTTTTTCCGGATCCGGCGTGTAATTCCGGCAAGTGGAGTACACGCCGGATCCGGACAACGCAAGTGTGAAAGAGGCCTAAGTAAGGCTACTTTCACACTAGCGTTGTTTGAATCCGGCGTTCAATTCCGACACCGGAACTGCCCGCCGGATCCGGAAAAACGTGTGAAAACTGATTACATTTGAATCCTAATCAGGCTTTCGATCACAATGAAAAAAATGCATTCGAAAAAACGGATCCGCCATTTATGGACTTTAACTTTTTTTTCCTATTTTTCGGGTTTAACATGCAAAAGCTGGATCCGTTTTGACTGAACACATGGCGCCGGATCCGGCGTTAATGCAAGTCAATGGGAAAAAAGCCTGATCAGGCGTTCAGTCAAAGTGTTCAGGATTTTTGGCCGGAGGTAAAAATACTGCATGCTACGTTTTTCTGAAAAGCCTGATCGGACTCTCCATTCAGAATGCATTAGGATAAAACTGATCAGTTCTTTTCCGGATTTGAGCCCCTAGGACGGAACTCAGCGCCGGAAAAGAAAAACGCTAGTGTGAAAGTAGCCTAATATTGGCATTGATTTTCTCTTCCATTATGCTTAACCTTACCCTTATATTTATCACTTAACCCTCATTTACTTCCCTATTCCAAAAATAATCATCAGTGCAGTCTCAGTGCACAAAAGCAGATAAACCTGGTCAAAGAAAAAAAAGTGACCCCTGTTTTTTTTTTTTTTTTTTTTACCAAACCACCACCTCGGATGCCATCTTTCAATAAACCTGCATACATATAACACATAAAAACAATGTATGCATACTTTTTAACCAAATGACTCTTTGTAGGTCCAAAGAAAAGCCTGACATACTGAGTACAGCTCCAGGATGAGCCACTTGGTCCATAACAAGAACAAAACATACAACATATCAAAGATCTATCCAAGTAAAATATATAGCAACCTGGCTCAAATATTTCAAGAGAATCCCCCAACTGCACAATACAATGTGCCACTGGAGGTTACGTTTTAAAGCTGGATTGTAGCACACTCTGGGGTAAGTTTGAGGAAGGCTTATTTTTCATGAACCATTGTGGATACAAGACGAGACCCCAGGAGAGCGCTTTGGATAGACACAGCACAAACCGGAATATAAATTAAGGCCAAGGATCAGCAGGTAGAAGGGGTCAGCTAGGGTCTGGCCATTCATTTTTAATCTACGTGCCGCTCTCTGTTCTTTATGGAGGAGATTATCTCACGCCGAACCAAATCTCTGACAAAGAGAAGACGTGCTACTTTTACTGGCAGAACCAGCATGTACAGACAGCTAAACCAGAGCCAAAGGGCTCGCCCTACGCACTCTCACTCTGGCGCTGTGCTAATAGAGCATGCACACCATCTGGAGCCTGGCTCTGGCTGAGCTGGTGCTTTGGAGCCTTAAACACTCCTTCGCACCCTCAGCTGTATCACTGTACTTACATGTGCTCTTTAGCACTGCCAGAGGGAGGTGGACAGACAGTAATTGTACAGACAGGAAACACATCTGTCAACTTACACTAATTCCAGGAGCCAACAGGCAAATACTGAGCTGTGTGTCACAGGAGCGTGAAATACAGAGGGGGCAGAAAGGCTCTGTGCACACATGCTGGGTACCACAAAGCTTATGGAAGACTCGGATATTAGGAACTTGCATAGTATGTTTATTTTCATTTCATTTCATTTTGAACTCTTGGACTAGCTTAATATTTCACAGATGGTAAATCTATGTATATAACCTCCCTGTGTAAGTGTATGCACAAATACAGGTAGTAGGAGGCTTCTCCTAGTAAAGCATGCAACGTCAATGCGTGGAAATCAATTCCTGTTTGCCACTAAATAAACGCCTCTAATATCGCAGACGCGTGCCTTTTATGCTGTTTTTAGCTTTTGTTTCAAAGCAAAACGTCTGCACCTAGACAACACTACAATAACCGGAGACGACGCATCAATTACAATCCTAGTCTGTGGATATGAGAGGCAGACAGACAGATGCCAGGTGATCTCTCTGTCAGGCGCGAGGATGAAAGCGATCGTCACTTACCTTTTCGGAGTAGTGTTCTGTGGGCAGGGGGGGATATTCACACTGTTCTATCTTCTGACACAGGGAGAATAAGTTCATTTTGTCGCCATAGAAAGGACTCTGAAGTGCTGCCATCTGCACGGGAGAAGGTGAAGCTCGGATTAAACATCTAATCAAACATATGAAAGGTAGTTAAGACTGCGTAAAGAAACCTAGAACTGCGTTACCTGCAATGCATGCAAAAGGGAACAGATCAAAGAGACATTGAAGACGAGCACTACGTAGCCATCATTCGGCATGGCTGGGGTCTTCCTGGACCATATTAGGCCCTTTAATTAGAAAATTCGACATAAGTAATAAGATGTCCCAGAGTGGACAGACAGGAGGATGGATGGAAGTTATAAATCACACATGCCTTGTGGATTTCCAATAGATCTCAGACATGGATGTATAGACACTGGGGTCCACAGTAAATCCAAAGTGAATCTATGAATTATAGCTTACATGGTTTCTCCAGGACTATCTAACAAAAATTATAGGAGCACCAGACACATCCACGCTGAGGTGAAGCTTCAAAACTCTATCCTTCTACCCTGTCCTCAGGTGTAATTTTTAGTACTAAGGTCCTCTTACATGACAGAAGGGTCTCTACAATACCATAAAGTAGTGGGGTACAACTGTATACTCTGCATAGCCAAGGGTACTTTCACACTATTGTTTGTTTTCCGGTATTGAGTTCAGTCATTGTCAATGGGGACAAAACTGAACTGAACAGAACGGAATGCTTCAAAATGAATTCCGTTCCGTTTAGTTGCGTTCCCAGACTGGAGAGCAAACCGCAACTTGTTGTATTTTGCTTTCCGCCCTGGGATGCGGAGCAAGACAGATCTGGCATTACCCCAATGCAAGTAAATGGGGACGGATCAGTTTTCTCTGCCACAATAGAAAACTGATCTGTCCCCCATTGACTTTCAATGAAGTTAATGACGAATCCGTATTGGCAATGTTAAAGATATGTTAAAGATAATACAACCATATCCGTTCATAATGGATGCAGACTGTTGTATTATCAGTAACGGAAGCGTTTTTGCAGGACCCTGCCGGATCCAGCAAAAACGCTAGTGTGAAAGTAGCCTAAGCCACTGTGAATACACCATAAGATGTGCAGCAATCCAGTTACTAATTTAACCTATGACTACAACATCTTAAACATGCGTGTCCAGAGTTTGCATCTCTAACATTCCCTGAAACATCTGCGTTAGGTTTGTACCTTTCTTGTCTCGTGTAGACCACCTTTGTCCATATGTCCCATCAGGGCACATGGACTTCACTGTACTTGCCTCTATGAGCTGCATTGGAGATCTGTAAGAGTGGCTCAGAATACAGAGAAAGTGACTGGTCACCATGTAATACTAAATTTCTACATTTAAAAGGGGTTTTCTGGGACATTAATATTGTCTTTAGAATAAGCCATCAACATCAGACTGGTGAGCATCTGACCCCCGTCATCCTGGCAGATCAACTGATAGGAGGAGCTACAGCGCACTGGAAACAGGCACAGCTCCGTACACCGTGTAGTGGTCATGCCTGGTTACTGCAGCTCTTTCCCAATCACTTGTATGGCCTTTAATTTGTGGCTGGTCGCAGGTAGGTAAACTCTAATCTTAATGAAGTTGTCTGTGATGAAAACCCCTTTAAGGTCAGCTACCTACGGATATCAGCTGGCTTTTGTAGTGGCATGAAAATGTTCTGTCAAAGTACAAAAAAATAAACTCAGCAACCATCTGTATGTTTCAGGGTCAGTTCCAGGACTTTTGATAGAAATAATAATGTATATACTGTTAAATACACAAAACTTTTTTTTATTTTTCAATAGTTGTTGTGGTAATAAAAGGGTTCTCCACTTTGGGCAGATTTAAAAAATAAATATCATTACGAGAGTACCCCAAACCCTGCATATGTATACCCCATACACCTGTTTTCATGTCAGAACTTTCCTTTCCCCAGCATCACTGCATCCAGGCAGGATGTTTACATGCAGAACTTCCCGCTTTCATCAGCCTTCTGTTGGGTTTTTTAAACAAAATCCAGCATGCTTTATTCTGTAAATGTTTCATGGGGTCTTGCTCTGCCTAGCTGACATGTACAGAGAAGGTGTACAGGGCAATGCAGCAAAAAGAAGAGCAAGCTATAACAGCAAAGCAAGCTGGTTTTCGAATAGAAAATCAGCAGAAAGCTGATGAAAACAGGAAGTTCTGCATGTAAACATCCTGTCAGGATGCAGCGATGGCGAGAAAAGGGGAAGAAAAGTGCTGATGTGAAAAAAAAAATTATACATAGCAAAAACAGGAGTGTTTGGGCTGTTAAAGGGTCATCCAGTTTCACAATGAAAGTGTCAATTTAAAGTTTTCCTCAGCAATTTAAAGGTAATGCTTGCTACATCTGTATGCCTGCAGCAGAAGACTGAAACCCCATTGCAAACCTGATGGACCCAATTGTCAGTTGATGGGAGATGTTTAAAAATGGCTACTTAGCTCTGTTATGAAAGGATGGAATCACAATAGTGTGAACACAAACATAACGATGCACAGTTATGAAAGTATCAGAACAAGATTACTATTATTGAGGCGGCATTTCCAGGACGTAATGAAGGTGGATAATGGAAGGACATGTCTTTTTATACATTATTGTGGATCCGTCAGCATGCGAGGTAAAGTAAGGGAACTCCTAGTAATATTTAATTTATTCCATTTTAGTATAGGTCTACTAGGTAAAAAAATGAAAAAATCCCCCAATGCCTTCTTAGTCCGGAGTTCTGGTGGTGCTGTAAGGGTTAATTGTGCCTCCAGGTTCAGCAAGCAAGCAGCAGCATGTTCCCACTGTGTACGACCCCTCGCTGTGTCCCAGCTGCTTATTAAACCATTATGTGATTGGAGAGCTCCTTGTCACTGTCCTTCACTGTCACCCCCCAGCACCGAGCCATTCTGCGGCCCATCCTAATGAGCTTATACTGGGTAATTGTTGATATTATCCTGTTTTGCTGTGAGCAGCGTGCGCCGATCAGCTTGTTTCAGGGCCTTTTCTTGGCTGATGTTTAATGCCTCTCGTTAGGATTTTAATAAGGGATTATTTGATAATTATTCTGCCCTTACGTCCTTAGGTTAGATATTCTGTTCATTACTATGCATTGTGACATGGATCCAATGCAGAATGAGTGTCCTTCCATGACAGACATTAAACCCCCATTGTGACAAGAGAAGGAAAAAAATATCATTTCACGTCCACAAACACCATTAGTGACACGCTCTAAACTTCGCTTTAACAACAAAAGCACCACTGAATTATTCACAATGTACAAGACATACGCAGAGCATTTGGATAAGCACAAAATGTTGGCTTCTGTGTGACCGTAAGACTCAATCTTCAGGGGGCAGATAATGTGCAAAAAATAGCATAGGCTCCAAATTATGAACCCGTCAGGTGGCCAACATCAATATCATCAGCCCAATTCCACCTCTGCATTCCGAGTGAAATCAATCTCATCAATCTGAAGACTGTGCACAGTACAGGTTATAGCTGCTGCAGGCCCACTGAACACAAGAGGGCGCTATAGTGCCCTTCAGCATTACCGCTTCTGTTTCCTATGTTCCTCTGTTATGTCTGAGCCAAAACTGCACATGAGCCACAAAAAACATGAAGGGAGGACAAGGGTCACAGCATACAGCACCAAGACAGTGATCCAGCTCGTGAACTTCACCCATTACTGAGAAGCTAAGACATCTTGGAGCACGCTGCTCCTTATCTGCTAGGACAAAAGTTAAATATGACTCCTAACATGTTTGTAAAAGTTTTGTTTTGCATTTTTAATAAATGTTAAAGAGCATTTTCGTGAAATAGCGAGGTGACAACTAGCATGACTGACATTATAGCTTCAACACATTCTCACCCAGCTTTCCCAAGCTCCTGAAAATCATCGCTATTTACTGTGGGAGACAAGAGATGTCAGAGGAAGAAATGGGGGAATGAGGTTACTGCATCTCAAAGGTAGAAGTGTAAGGCTACTTGCACATGGGTGCAGCTTTTTGGGCCGATTTCTGTAGCCCATTTTTGTGTGTGCAGATCTGACCCTTGCATTGAAAAGGGTGAAATCCGCGCACACACAAAAAAACAAAAAAAAACGCACAAATCAATTGACATTTCAAAATCTGCATAAAAAAAAAAAAAAAAAGCAAAGTGCATATGAGATCTGTCTAATCCAGGCATGCTCAACCTGCGGCCCTCCAGCTGTTGCAAAACTACAACTCCCATAATTCCCGGACAGCCTACAGCTATCAGCCTACAGAAGGGCATGGTGGGAGTTGTAGTTTTACAACAGCTGGAGGGCCGCAGGTTGAGCATGCCTGGTCTAATCTCACACACTTTGCTGGTACTGTATTGTGCTACATTTTTTTCCGCACAATAATCCATGCAGAAAAACCGTGTGTAGTCTGCAAGGTGTGCAGGTAGCCGGATACTGCACAGCTGAGTGACCATCACCAGGCCGCCTGTACACACTGCTGATTACACGCCGTTTTTCATGTGCAGAGGAACTGCAGTATTTTTAAATCTGCAGCACGTCAACTGTACGATTTTTGGGTGTGGATTTCACTTTTTTCAATGGAAGGCTACATGCACACGACCGTGCCGTTTTTTGCGGTCTGCAAACCGCAGATCCGCAAAAAAACGGAAGCCGCCCGTGTGCCTTCCGCAATTTGCGGAACGGGCGGCCATTGATATAACTGCCTATTCTTGTCCATTTTGTGGACAAGAATAGGACAGGTTATATATTTTTTTTGCCAAAACGGTAGCTCGGATGCGGACCCAAACAACGGCCGTGTGCACGAGGCCGAAGGGTGAGATCTGCATCAAAATTGCATCAAGCCGGCTACAAAATCCGTAAGTAACACATTGCAGTTTCTGATGTGGATTTGGTGCGCAAACATACATAAATCTGCACGGAAATTCTGCATGGAAAATCTCACCTTTCGGTGTTGCTCTAGGAGCGCAACACCCAGAAGAACAAAACTTTATGGGCAGCCATGTTAGAGGATCGGTACCTAGCAGGGGCTAACCGTAGAAGATCCATGCAGAAGACACAACAACCGTCGCTCTGCTCGTATCAGCGAAAGGACTTCAGCAGAGGGTAGGTAAGTAACTATGTCCATTATTTCATTGGTACAGAATTACCGGTACACGTTTCATGCCTGGACGGGCTGTAATAATAACCTGATTGGTCGTCACCCAGCTTTCTCAGTGGCAGATATGACAGAGAAACTGTAGAAAATGACCTACATTCATATGAGAGGACATTGGTGATGTCTGTGATCTCCAGTCACCATGGATATCCAGAGCTGTATATAGCATGCTCCATATTAGATTGTCTGAGCAAATGTGAAATGAACGTCCCTTTCCTCACAATGACAGAAATCTATCGTCGGTGCCAAAGTGACTGCCAGGTCCATACCGTCTTATCATTCTTTATGTCAGGGGTGGTCTGAGATCACAGATTTCCCCAATGTGACCTCCTTACCTGTATGACATCAAAAGATCATTCTGACTGTGCTCCCCCTTAACGGTATATGTGACACGTATTAGGTACGTTTTCTCCACACAGGGTTTTGTGCGGAAAATCTGCGACGTAATACAGTGCCAGCAAAGTTAATGAGATTTTCCAAAATCTCACGTAAACAGTGCTTCTTTTTAACATGTGGAAATGTACATGTGGTGCAGATTTTGAAATCCAGAACATGTAAACTGTGTGCATTTCCAGTGCAGATGTCACCCTTCGCAATGCAAAGGGTTAGATCTGGGGGAATGTGCATGAAAATCTGCAACAAAAACTGCAAGTAAACCATGTGAAATTTGGTGCAGATGTCATGGGAAAAGCAACAAATTCGGCAAGAAAATCAGCATAAACTACACTGCTATGTGCTTGTAGCCTAAGAGTATGTCTACACTGGGGGTATATATATATATATGGAATTGGGGGTGGAAAATCTGCAGCGTTTTACAGTAGCAGGAAAATGGATCAGATTTAAACCAATCTCTACCACATGCCGGGGAAAGAATCCGTATAAAAATTGACACACAGTGCGGAGCTTAAAGGGACACTGACAGGCCCAATAACCATAATTAGCTGTACATATCCATGCACAGGTCTTCTAATGTGCATTAAAAACATATAAGTATCCCCCCTGTCCACATTATGAATACAGTTAACTCACGTTTTATAACCTGAACTAATCGCTGTTCTTTCTGCCCAAGGGGCGGGGTTTCAGCTTCTCTTGCGCCCAGCCAGCATCAGCCCAACCGCCGTTTTTGAAGCGCCACCCAGCTCATCAATATTCACTTAGCTGGGCGGCTTCTGCTGTCCCCGACTTTCCGAGATCGGGCGCATGCCCAATAGAAAGCTATGGGCATCGGACTCTCTTTCAGCTTCTGCGCATGCGCCCGGCACCCATAGCTTTCTATTGGGCATGCGCCGGATCTCGGAAGGTTGGGGACAGCAGAAGCCGCCCAGCTAAGTGAATATTGATGAGCTGGGCGGTGCTTCAAAAACGTCCATTGGGCTGAGGCTGGCTGGGCGCAAGAGAAGCGGAAACCCCGCCCCTTGGGCAGAAAGAACAGCGATTAGTTCAGGTTATAAAACGTGAGTTTACTGTATTCATAATGTGGACAGGGGGGATACTTATGTTTTTAATGCACATTAGAAGACCTGTGCATGGATATGTACAGCTAATTATGGTTATTGGGCCTGTCAGTGTCCCTTCCTCAGGATGGATGGCAATTTATGCTATATTGCTATATATATTTGCAATGCACAGGTTGAAACCTGCGTCAGAATCTGCATGTTACTCATGTGGATCTGTTGTAGTTCTGCAGCGAAATTCATCCTGTGTGGACATGCTCCCACCAAATATCAGTAAATGCGGACGTGTCCTCTCCGCGTTCTCCTTGGACAGCACATGTATCCATTGACGTTAATATGTTTATTCACACATCCTTGTTTTTCCACTGACCGTGCTTTTGGCCCATTGAAGCCCATTTGCACTGCTTTGGCCCATTGAAGTCTATGGCTCTTGTGAAGACCACTGACAGAACATGGATGGTGCTTTTCGCTGACCACTGGTGGGTGATGCTCTGGAAATCCCTTTTTTACCCTAGCAGTGCACGTCAATGACACATGACAACAAAAAAACAAACTAATGGACACTTCACAAACATCTTCACGGATGAAACACTGACCATCTTGTCACGGCCCTGTGAAAGAGACCTTATTGTGGTAGCAAGCCATAACTTACTGATCCGTGGGGGTCAGATTATAGAACGCCACTGCAGATTGATAGTAAATTTTATATATATATATATATATATATATATATATTTTTTTTTAAACAAAAAAAATCACAATAAAAAGGAAAAACAGCTACGGTAAATATCAAAAGTAAATTTTGATGCTTCCAGTATGCCCTAAATTAACTCTAATTTCAATGTCTGTACACAAAACCAGATATGGCAGAAACAGTTGGTAAAATTTCTCACCACCTCAGCGTAAAGCTCTGACACTTTCTAGTCTCATCTTTAAGGTGCATCGTGCACCACGCAAGCCGCAGCCCTATGTAAAACAGGTGAAGCGTCCGTTGTTCCAACTGAAAGACTCAGCTCTGCTACATCTGTACCTCTCAGACAGGAGAATACCACCAGCATCGTATGCATATCTGCAGAAGGTGCCGAATGAGTGGCAGATTAAATGACTAGACCAGATGAACCCTCCTGTATGCTCTGCATATTATCCTAATCTTGAAAAGCTTTCGGCTGAAGACTGGAATAGGTTGTGCCAAATTTTAATAGTGCCACATAGGATTTCAAAGGGTCAGGGTCGCGGAGACAGTCTGGAGCATTACATTATAAGACGTGGGAGAGGGGCAGAGCGGGTGAGCCATGTGGTTTTTCACATGCCATCTCATTTTCCCTTTATATATGTCCGTGTGCTCACTGATGTGGGAGATTAAGACACACAGCGTCTTCAAGGACTGGACTGTAATCTGTCTTGATCTTATAACTATTCTACGTGCAAGCAACTATCTCTATCGATAAAACGCCAACTGGATGCGAGTCCAGCGTCCCAATCTCTAAAATGTCCCGTAAACCTGGGAGCGATGGGGTTAATGGATATTGCATCACAGAGAACGGCAACTGTGCTTTTCTATTAGAAAAGGCCCCGCATTTGCGCCGGCTGCAGGACGAACTCGAGTCACAAACAGTTGGGCTTACATTTCCCTTGATCCAGCTGAACACGGTGACCTCATAAATTCGGACTCAAATCGCTAAGTATTTTGAGGGGAGGAGAGAGAAGAGAGACTTCAGGCATTCTGCGTGGCTCCCTAATAAGTGTTTGTGATGCAGGATCGGGGCTACATTTTGACATTTTGATTAGAACAATTACTGCTGAACGGCCAGATACCCAAACGTAAATGGGCCCACCACTCACGCGGCTGGTTAAGGGAAATTAGGAGTCGCTGTGGTTTTGGAGCACACTGCCCGTCTTGTTAAGGCCAATAAAGGCATCGCTCGTAGCAAGACAAGGGAAAACTTATTTTCATCTCAGCTGATTTATCTAGATGACAGACTCCCCCAAATCTGGGATAACATGTCATGCTAAGGAGTAGGAGGGGTGCTATTAAAATTCGCGACTGACTGTGGAGCTTGTGGGAATGACAGGGAAATGTAATAATGTCTATTAAAATGAAGTAGAGGGAAAAGGAAACATTGCGCTGTTCAGACACGACATGATTAACCCAGCAAATGCCACGCCAGCATCAATGCAGCCTATCAGTCCAATGCGGCATAACGAGGCAGAGTAATGATTTTACTGCGACCTGCACATACCGCACAGAATTGACTGTACGAGACAAATAGGCTCCATTAAGGTAACTGCACACGTTGCGGATTTTGCGTGGATTTCGTGCAGAAAAACTGCAGCATAATACAAGACGAGCAAAGTGAAAGATTTGTCAAATCTCATGTGCACGTTGTGTATTTTTGTATGTGAGGAAATTGACATGCCGTGCGGATTTTAAAATGTGCAGCATACCAATTGTTTACATGATTCCGCACCCTATGTAGAATAGTTATTCCTATAGACTTCAATGGGGTTAACAGAAAATCCACACTAAAATCTGCGCCGAAAACCTTACAAAAAACGCACCAAATCCACGGTAAATAGTGTGCGGCTTTGGGAAGGATTTTATGTGGATTTTCTGCACTGTGTACAGGTACACCTTTGGGGCCATTTTTTTTTATTATTGCATTGTATTTATTTTGAGCTAAAAATCATTTTTCAAATGGTCTTTACTAAAAATATGGAATCCTTTTTTCTGTACAGAGCTGACATTCTGCAGTAGCAGCCTGTGGATTTTCTCTCTTTTCCGTCATCTGGGGAGCTGACGGGCTCCTTATCTCTGCTCTCTGACATTATAAACACTCATTATAACTAGGTTCTTATCTTACTGATAAGAATGCGGCTTAAAAGGGAGTCTGTCAGCACATTTACCCCTTTTTAACAGTTCCCATAGCGCTGTAGCCGCAACACAGATGATTAAAACGGTACCTTTATATGCGTTTGTGGACTTGTAAAACTGCCAAAAACAAACTTTGATGCATATGTAAATGAGGGCTCGCAAGTGCCCAGGGGCGGTGGTGCCCAGGCAGCTCTGCCTCTTCGGCTCTTATCCCCGCCCAGCCTCTTCCTCTGCCCGCCCATCTGTTTTCTCTCCTCCTCAGCGAGATCCCGCGCCTGCGCGCTGACTTTCTTGGCCGGGGCATGCGCACTGCGATGCCTATTGCTGGCACGGCATCGCAGTAGCTTATGCGCATGCGCTGGCTAACGGATCAAACAGATAAATTTACCTCTCTTGGCTCTCGGTGTCTGCAGTGACAGCTGCTCGCTCGGCATTCCTCCTCTTCTCCTGCGCCGTTGGACGGCCTCCTATCTGCAGTTTTCTCGCTGTTAGCCGATGCATGCGCATAAGCTACTGTGATGCCGTGCCAGCAATGGGCATCGCAGTGCGCATGCCCAGGCCAAGAAAGCCAGCGCGCAGGCGCGGGATCTCGCTGAGGGGGAGAGAAAACAGATGGGCGGGCAAAGGAAGAGGCTGGGCGGGGATAAGAGCCGAAGAGGCAGAGCTGCCTGGGCACCACTGCCCCTGGGCACTTGCGAGCCCTCATTTACATATGCATCAAAGTTCGTTTTTGGCAGTTTTACAAGTCCACAAAAGCATATAAAAGGTACCATTTTAATCATCTGTGTTGCGGTTACAGCGCTATGGGAACTGTTAAAAAGGGGTAAATGTGCTCATAGACCCCCTTTTAAATAAGTGTTTATGACCTCATAGTAGTTTAAAGATACGATTTATTAGATGACCGGCCCAAAGTGAAAGTACCAGTCACACAGTTAGAAAAACCGTTAACCCTTTGTGACAGAATGGCTCAACATTTTTAATAAAGGCCAATTGAAAATACGATTTTTTAGCTAAAAATGAGTAAAATGCAATCATAACCAAAAATTGCCTCTGACAGTGCAATCAGTAATGTCAGATTTGCAGCCAATTTCACACCAAAAATCTGCAGAAAACTATTGTACAATACATATGGATGGAGTTTGAAATTCATGTTGTGGGGAAAAAAAAAATCCAAAACATCCACATGGAAAGTCAAGTATTTTCATAATCTGCAGCTATTTTAAAGGATTTTTTTTTTAACCTATTTCACCTCTTCAGTGTATAGGGGTGAAAAATTCCACCATGTGTAGACCTGGCTTCCCACAGCTCCAGTTAAGACGTCCTCCCCATTTACCATGTCACTAATGCTGTGGTGCTGCTTCTTAGTGGGTAGCGTGAAACTAAAGGTCCCACCAAACTCTGTGCTTCCCAGGGCGTGCACATATCAGGAAGCAAGTATTTTTTACATGGTCGTATCATTGCAGTCAGAAAAGATAGTGATTAGATATATGAGGATGTTTTTCTGTAGTGGAAATCTAACCTTCATGTAAGTGGATCTTCTGTTCCACTAAATTCAACATTAAAACAGGAAAAAAATAAGTTTCCCACAATTTTTTGTGAAACTTATTATTTTCCATAAGATTATTCACTAGTCTTTCCGACTCCCTAATGAGCAATGCATCCAAGCAAGACCCAAGCTTACTAGGCAGAACCCAGCTTAGGCGGCGCCCATTCCTGTATGGAGACTTACTGGAAGTCCTCCATGGTATAGAGACTTAGCGGCAATGCTCCATGGGAGAAGAATATGCAAAGAGGTACCGTATTTTTCGCTTTATAAGACAGACATTTTTCCCCTCAAAAGTGGGGGGAAAATGGCCGTGCGTCTTATAAAGCGGATACTTCACTGGCCGTTATGCTGCACAGCGTGGCCAGTGAAGTATCAGTGTGAAGGGAGGAGGCGGGGACACTCATGGCAGGGCCCGGTGCAGTGACTCTACTCTAATACACCGGGCCCCGCAACTGTTAAACATTCAATCTGATCTCTATATCTAATTGTATACGCGCTGTACGGTACTTACTGTAGTATCGGAAGTATAGCATTAAGACGGCGCAGCGCCTGCCGCAGCTCCCTCCTCATGCGCCGCCTGCCCTAGCTCCCTCTGTCATGCGCCACCTGCCTGTTCATTCATAAAGTGAGATAAGCAGGCAGGCGGCGCATGAGGAGGGAGCTGGGACAGGCGGCGCATGACCGAGGGAGCTGGGGCAGGCGGCGCATGAGGAGGGAGCTGCGGCAGGCGGCGCATGACCGAGGGAGCTGCCGGTCTGCGCCGTCTTAATGCTATACTTCCGGTACTACAGAAGGTACCGTACAGCGCGTATACAATAAGATATAGAGATCAGATTAAATGTTTAACAGTTGCGGGGCGCGGTGTATTAGAGTAGAGTCACTGCACCGGGCCCCGCCATGAGTGTCTCCGCCTCCTCCCTCCACACTGATCCATCTGATGGGGGATCTGTAGCTGACACTTATGGGGATCTGTGGATGACATAAGTGTCATCCACAGATCCCCCATAACAGTGCGTCAGCCACAGATCCCCCATAGCAGTGCGTCATCCACAGATCCCCCATAGCAGTGCGTCATCCACAGATCCCCCATAGCAGTGCGTCATCCACAGATCCCCCATAGCAGTG